>NW_026712250.1:600000-947733 GCF_030504385.1 Musca domestica | reverse complement strand
ACTGGTCATATAACTCTTATTAAAAATAGGACCAATGGCTTCTGACACAGGTCATCCATCTCCATTTCTCTCTCTCTCTCTGTCATTAAGAATTGCTCTCAAAATTAACACCAGACTTCAATCACTGGCTCATTCTACTTCAAAACAGAACCAATGACTTCTGACACTGCCATTTCGTCTCTCCTCTCTCTCACTCTCTCTCTCTCTCTGTTTGCATAGCATTCCTTCAACAAATTACGCTTGAGTTCCGACACTTGACCTTGTTTCCTCTTTTTCTACCTCTCCTCTTTGTTTCTTTGCCTCCACAGACAACTTTCAGACTGAAGAAACGAAAATCGTTAAAAAAATTGTTTGGAAAAGAATTCTAACTAAATTTCATTATGTTTCCAGACTATTTACTTCCTTTTCATTCATTGACTATCCATTAATAAGCTTAATAACAGTTTCAGTTTAAAAAAAGCAAAATTATTAAAAAATGGAATAAAAACGGAAATTTTAATTTTCTCTTCAAACATCTATTTTAGCTTTGATATTGACCACTGAGTCTTTCTTCTTATCTCTTTCTTCGTAAATTCAATTTCATTCTTTTATTTTCCATTCCCAAAATTATTGATTCCCCCCTCTTCACAAATAACAAAAGTTAACTTCAATTGCATTTCACGTTGAACAAAAAATGCAATATGCGCCTCAACATATACTTTAGTTTTTGCATTCAAGTATAAAACTCATAAAAACTCGTTTACTCTCCCGTTAAGACTCAATTTTCTATTATACACTTTTTACAGTTACACAATAGTTTTTTCCGTTCCGTTTTTCTTTTCTTTTTTGTCGAGATTTGTTTTCATTCTTAGCAGAGTTGGCTTTTTTGTTTCGTTTCTTTGGTTTTTGATGCTGTCCTCAAGATCCATATTCTCTTTAAGCTACAGTGTTGAGGTGTTGGAAAGTCAGTTACACTTTTCTTATGAATTTGCCTGTTTGTGTGTGTGTATGTGTGCGAGTGTGTGTACGTGTATGATGTGGAGTGTAACACAAACTCCCAAATAATGCATATTTTTTGGAACCTTATGTCCCTTGCTAATATTTCTCGTCCTTACACTCCACTCACACACACACACACATGCAATCAAAGTTTATTAGCATGTTTCTGGTTGAGAAGAGTAAAAAGATGGCCTGATTTGCCTTGCTTGGCAGCTACTTTTTGAAAAGACCTTTCAACAAGTCCTGGGATCAAATATGTACACACATGTCTGCCCATCCGTCTGTCTTCAAACATTTTCCTCAAATTCTTTCGTCTTTTTTTGCGTTTTCTTCCTAGCGTGCCAGTAACCTTAAGGAATAGTTTTCTGTTTCCTTCATGCATTACTCTTGGCAATTTTCTGGGGAAATTTCCAACTAAAGGTGATTTGCTCCAGTTTTTTGAGTTCCTCGGCATGTTCGCTAATAAAAATGTGTGTTGTGGGGTTTTGGGGATTTGATTTTTTCTATTCGAAAATATTATTCTTAGCATTTCTATTTGTTTTTCTGCCAACCTTCCTTGAAATACCAGCAGTGATTTATTTATTCATTTTTTTCTGTTTGTTTTTGGTTCTTTTGTTTCACTTGATGTGTCGTAGGGGAAATTGGCAATTTTCCTAGGATTTATTAGATGAAATGGGAATATGTTCATTGGCATGTTCGTATTTTTTTTTTTTTTTTTTTTTTTTTGTTTCCTTGAAAGAGGGTTTTCTGATTAGCCAAAATCAAGTCGAGAAGTTTATGTTTATTTTCTTCAATGGAAATATGAGGAACTACGGGATTTGGTTTATGGCCTTTCGTTAAATTTATTTGGATGTATAAGAATTCAACCACAAATTGTTAGAGTTTCAAAGGGAATATGTAAATAATTTGGAAAACAAATAACTGAAGGATAATCTGATAAGAAAAAATAAGGGTTGCCGTGTGGAAGTTTTTCCAAAACAACGAATTGGATTGAAATTGCAGTAATTTAAAATCTTATCCAAATTTTTTAAAACAAGAAGACACTCCCAAAAATTTGAGGTATAAAAAAGAGTTACAAGGCTAAGGAAATCGAAAAAAAAAAATTTTGATGTAATGTGTGATGTGTAGAATGTGTTCAAAAGCAAAGAAAGAAAAAAAGAGTCAAACCAACCAGCAAATGAAAGATTACTCTACAGGGTTGAATTTTCTCGAAATCGAGCGTTTTTTACTTCCTCCTCGAAAATGGAAGATATAATTCCAAAGCACGGAAGAGAAACAACAAACACTAGCAACCTAAAAGTACTCTAAAAGGTTGGATTTTCTCGAATTCGAGCTTATTTACTCTCCCTCGAAAACTGGCAAAGCTTACTCGCTCTTATTCGAGTGTCCTAAAAATAGAAATTACTCGATATTTTTTATACTGACAGGAGCATTACAGTGAAGCATAGAGTAAAAATCGCACGTATTTTGAAACTCTCCCAGCTAATTTTCATTTTCAAATATCTAAAATACCAAATGGGTCCTTTAAAAATATTTAGCTATAACCTTGCTGATACTAAAAAACCGTAATTATAGCTCTTACAGTCCTTTAGCTGTATTTGTCCTTTGTATTTCTCTTATTCAGGGGCCTTCCATCTATAAGAGATCCCAATGTAAGGTCTTCTAATTATTTTTTTTTACTACTTTTTTGGTTACTATTGGCAACCCTGTTTCCAATATCTTTTTTCTCTTCTCTCAGGAGACATTGTTTGTTAATAATCCAAAAAACATTACCACTTCAATGATAACCAATAGGAAAAATTATCACATCAAAGGCCTAGTGGAATCGTGGCTTGAATTTGTAAATAATTTATTTTAGAAAAATTACACCTTTTGTGTTCTATCTATCATCCGACACCTTATTCCCGACGCCTTTGATGTAGAAAACTTTTACAACATTGCGATGTTATCTGGGATAAGTGTTAAGATGTGGTATTAACTTAAGTGCTTGAAATTATATTTTCCTACCCACATCACCCGGCAGCCGAGAGCAACAATATTCTACGCCTACGCCATCCTTGTTCTTTCATTCCTCTTCTCACATTTCCCTTGATATTCTGTTGCAAATAATTTACATTTCCCATTGACAAAGGCTAAACTAACAACAGATCTACCCCCTAACCTACCTAACGCCCTGCCAGGGCTCCTCCTCATTATCTGATGACAATATACCTCACACATTACACACATTCAGTAGTCAAGCCAGCCATCCAGCTAGTCAGCCGACCAACCAGCCTCCGTAGATAACTCATTTCAACCCATTTCACTTTAATTACCCTCCAAATTAACCTTTCATTAAAAATCTCTGGTGTTTTGTAGGAAATTGATTAGAAATTGTGTCACACAGTGTGGCCTGCCAACAATAATCAAGTAGGCTCATTCGGGGTAAAATACAGGGAATGGATATGAGGGGAGGTGAAATGAAAGTGAAAATGGATTTAAATGGAAATTGGTTATTTTTGAGGAAAATTAAATGAAAAATGAAAATATTTTTTATAAAGTTATTTAAAATCGGTGATTTAGGGGTGATACGATAACGACAACAGTATACGGTGAGGGTGTCCCAAATTTAAAATAGGAGTCCGATACTTCGTTACTATAAAATTACAATTATGTTATTATTTATATGCAAAAAAAAGTAAATAATAATTAATTCTGGCATATTCATAATACCACGGTAACCTGCTTTAAAAGGACATATTTGGTGGATATTCAAGGGAATTGGCAATTTAAAACCTCTGCTCTGGGAAATCCTTTAACTGAAAAATGTACTATTAATTATAATATAAAAATAATGATAATAATAATTAATAATAATAATATAATCGAATGAATATTCGATGCTATACTGGTGTCGTATACGTACAGCAACTACTAATACGCACCGTGAACCCATAGCACTATTCATCACTAAGAAAGATATTCTCCCTTCTCTTCATTAATATGTAAATGCCTTATTTACAAAACTACCACTTATTTTTTTATAAAAATATTTTTTTAAAAGAGCTCTTTATTACAAAAATGTTTTCTTTATTTGAACTGTAAAATTACTGTTATTTAACGGATGTCATCGAAACGAAATATACTCAACAAAAAGATCAACAACAACCGATAACTAACCACTACCTATGGCCGTTAATCCATGTTCAAAGTGTATTAAAAAGTTGTAGCTCTCTGCACAAAGAGACAGAGCGAGAGAGTGATATAGTGACTGAACGACAAATACAATTATGAATATTTCATCCAAACTGTTCGCTTGCATCAGTGTTCGTATATGTCTGTGTGTTTGTATGAGAGAGCCGGTGTAGCTTGTAAGTGAGTGAGTAATTTGTGTTTTTGTACAAATATTCACTTTGTCAAACAAACACAACTTTTAGTTGCATTGTGTTGTTGCTGTCGTTGTTGTTGTTGCAGCGTTTGTTGTCGTTGCTTCTGTTGCATTTAATGGGCAAAAAAATTGCATTCATGCAGAAAAGAGAATATTTGTTCAATAAACTTTAAACAGGGACGGGGAAATATGAGGCAATAAAAGCGCAGAATTTCGAGGTAAACTTCCAAGGAAAATATTTTTTTTTTCGCGATAGAGATGCTTTTCCCAAGGATGAATCTTTTTTACGAGATGGAGTGCAAGTCTTTTATTGAGATAATGTGCAAGGAAAATATAAGAATCTGAGGATATTTTCTACAAATCTGCTTTTCGAAAATTTTCTGAGAAAGCAGTTTCTCCAAAGTGCTCTAAAGGCCTGCAGGACACCACTAAGAGGCTTTCATTTTTAGATGTATTTCTATCTCAAGTAGAGCTACGAGCAAGTTTACTCGAAATCAATCGATAGAACTCCTGGGAGTAGAAACGAGCAATCGAGTCTACTCTATTTTTCTATGTCACTTGAATAAGAGCGAGTATGATTTGTTCGTTTTCGAGTGGGAGTAAAATACGCTGGAAATCGATCAGATTCTACTGCTAATCTTAGGTTTTCATTACTACCGTTTCTAATTGTGAATATTTTCTCAATTCACACCAGCACCAAATAAAACAAAAACAAGTAAAAAACATTAAGTTCGGCCGGGCCAAACTTTTAATACCCTCCACCCTAGGGTAAAAGAACATTAGAAAAAATGTGGCAAAAAACATTAAAATGCCGAATTCGGGAGGTACCGTTATACAGGGGCTACACCAACACGTGCACTATAATTACAATGTTTCGCCACACGAGCTAGGACCCATTATGACCCACAAATACCAACTTTACCACAAATCAGTGAAAAAATGTGGCTTAAATCATCAAAATACCGATCTGGAGGTACCGTTATATGGAGACTATACCAGAACGTGGACCTATACATGCAATGTTTTGCTACACGCTCAGGGACCCGTTGTGACCTACAATACCAAGTTTCAGACAAATCCGTGAAAAAAATGTGGCATAAATCATCAAAATACCGAATATCGGGAGGTACCGTTATATGGGGACTATACCAGAACGTGGACCGATATATCTCATTTTCAATACCAACCATCCTAGGGACAATACACATACTTGTGCCAAATTTCAAAGGTCTACGTCAAATAATGTGGGCTCTATCGTGATTTCAACAGACAGACAGACGGACAGACAGACAGACAGACGGACATCGCTAAATCGTCTTAGAATTTTATGCTGATTATGAATATATATACTTTATGGGGTCTACGACGAATATTTAGAGGTGTTACAAACGGAATGACAAAGTTAATATACCCTCCTACCCATGGTGGAGGGTATAATAAAATAAAAGCGTTGGAGAGTAATGTCGACAATCTGCTTTTGTTGTTTCTGTACAACAATATTCACCAGTTTCTGGCACTTGTACTTAATCTCCCCCAAAATAATAACTGCGACAAAAATCCATTTATTTTTTCTCTCGATTTCTCTTACTCTATTCGGACACTTCGAGTCCCACTCTTATTGTTCCAACAAGAACTCTCACAAACGTCAAAAAATCAAATTATTTGTCCTCTCAATTCCACTCTTACTCTATTTCGAGCTCCCAGTATTCCCAGGAGCATTTTTACTCTCTAGTAAAATCGATAAAGTCGAAGATATGATCTAAAGGAGGTACTTCGTTAATCGTAAAAAATGCAGAAGGTAGGAGAAAAATAGGTTGGAGTATTTTCCTTCACATAATATTTTAATGAGTGAATTAGGAAATATCGAAAACTCTCGAATTTTTAAGCCAACGATCTCACCACAATTGATTTTTTCTCAGACCTACCTCAGATGTATTATATGACTGGATTTTTAAGCCCATGGAATGCATTTAGGGGGCCCTGCACTGCTCTCAGTCAAATCCCCCCTCATCAAATCTTATTATTGCCAGCCCCTGCCATAGTTGACATGCAAAAAATACATTTCTTTTTCATCTGATTTTGTCATAGACTTTTCAACCGTTGTTTCGCTTGTAAAAATAGTTTTTGAAATCCTTCCAAAAAAGAGAAGAGTGTAGAATGAGGGAAAAATGTTGACTGGAAAATATGTTTTATGTTTTTCTTTTTATTTTCAATTTTTTACCTTTTTTGCCAGTTTGGCTTTTGTTAAAACAAACACAATGGCATGGCTGAATGGGAGGAAACAAAACATTTGTATGCGACACGAATTTCTGCCATAAAAACAAGCTGTTAAGCCCAGGAGAATGACATCAAAAGACTTAATAATTTTTCAAAAAAAAAAAAAAAAATGAGGGGGGCAAACTATTAGGACAGGTATATTTTGAACTTTGAAGCGAAATTCAAAAAGATTTGAGGAGGCATGACTTGAAGAATGAACACTCCAGGCGACTTGATTTCAAATTAATGGAAATGCTTGCACAGATTGTAATGCCTTTAAAATATATTTGTTTATGACACATATCATTAAACTGGTGTCTACTTTTAGGCTTTAACTTAATTTACCTGACAATTTCTGGCCGAAACCTCATTTCCACAATTTATTCATTTGATCGACTCATAAATCGATATTCTAATTACATTTCACCAAGTCATGCATCAATTTATGTCCAAGCATGATTAAGCATGTTTATTAAATTACAAAACAATAAGTGTGTGCAGTTATGAATGTCTGGCTATTATGCATATGAATGTGTTTTGCTGGTAATCGCCCCCAAAAATGACTCCGACCATTTGAGACTGCTGCTGGGAAACCACAAAGCAACAGATGCCCAAATGAAATTCTCAAATATTTATTAAAAGGCCATGACTCCGTCCAAATGTGAAGAGCGAAAAGGGAAAATCTGTAATAAACAATTTTAAATGGGATATGACATTCTGTAGTTTATTTAATGATGACAAATACATACATACATGCACACATTTATATGCAAATACATATGTATACAGATATGCTTGGTATGTGTTTATCTATGTGTGGGATTATTTAAACTTGTTTGAGGCATTTGACAATGGCACGCTAAGAAAGTTGTGCACAGCTGGAGTACTGATAAGACATGTTTGGAGTCATGTTGCCTACTTTTAGGCGAAATTTAAGATTTCATTTTTATTAAAAAATATTTTTTATTTGTTTCCACTTCCTCAAAATCTTTGCATTAACCCCCACACTTGGATTATTGATAAGAAATATTTCGAGTCCCATTGCCTACTTTCAGGCGAAATTTAAGATTTTATTTTTTTGTTTAAAAATTGCAATTTCTTTGATTTGCTTCCACTTTCCACAAACTTTTCCATTAACCCTCCACACCTTTGTATTAAATTTCTAATACAAATGCAATACATTCGGGATTTATTATGAATCCCAATTCATCCACAGCTGTTATTATTTAATTATTCCAAAATTCAAACTCATTAGAGAATATTTATAGAACAAAATGTCAGAGATTTAAATGTCAAATTAATGTTAACAATTTAATGCGGACATTTAAAATATTTAAAATTTAGATTAAAGTGGAGAAATTACCGATTTTTTCGTTAAAAGAGGGGAGATGGGATTGTAGCTCTAATGGAAATCATAAGAAAAACTCCCTGAAATTGTTTTTCTTTTTATTTCATTTTCACAAAACTGCAATGTTATCTGTATTATGGCAAAGCTTCTATTTTATTTGATTACTTTTAGTTAGAAATCTCCCCTCTTCGATGTTTGTCTTTTGATAATAGTTTAGTTTTACTTTGTCAAGCATCATTTCATGGCAATTTTCTTTTTCTTTTTTTTTTTTTTTTTTTTTTTGGGTTATTATAACAGCATTTTTCCTCTCTCCCTTCCCTTAGTTTGGTACTTCTCCCGCCTTCGATTATTTCCTATGACTATTGTTGTTGATTTGCTTTTTCCCTCTTGGCTTAAGGAAGCGTGTTTACCTTGCCTGTAAATGGCTAGAGCCTTTTTATAGTTCCCCTGTGGTTTGTCTACCTCCCTCCCGCCTTGGCCATGTTTGCCATCCATTAGCAAAGTAAAAAAGGTAGGCAGGCGGGGGAGTGATAGCAAAAAGTAAACAATTTGCTTGGTAAAAAAAGACGAAGAAGAATAGCACAACATCAGCCAACCACCCTGGCAATTGTCCTCTTTGTTGGTTCACATGGGCCAAATGAGCAACAGTAATGATTGCCATATATTTGCTTTTGGTCCTCTGTCCTGTGTGCCTAGTAGGCATGTGTGGGTGTGTGTGTGTGTGTGTGTTTTGGTGTTTGGTTGGTATCTTTAACTAGATTTTGCTCGTTTGACTACCGGAAGCAGATTTCATTAGATTTGTATTGTTGATCTAAGGTTAATGAGACACTTTTATACAAAGGAACAGAAGTGGTACTTTGGCACCAGGTTTTTTTCGTCTCATCTTATTTTTTTCCTTCTTTTGGCTTTTACCTTGTAATTTTCAGGAGTTTTCAAGGAACAGGATGATGGTGAGGATGGAGAACAGTGTGTCACAGAGGAAAAAATCTCAAAGCAATCAGATATTAAGGAAATACTATTTACCAGGGGGTAAGGCAGGGAATGTCAGCATAAAATTCTCTGTCGATCTAGTGATGTCCGTCCGTCTGTGGAAATCACTCTAGCTTCCGAACGAAATAAAGTAGGTTGATAAAGTTTTACACAAATGTATATTATGTCTGCAGGACTTTTGATATTGAAAATGGGAGAGGTAGGTCCATGTTTTGGTATAGCCACCATATGATGGTACCTCCCTTTTTTCGGTATTTTGGTGATTTAAGCAACATTATTCACCGAAAATGTTTCAAATTTGGTATTTGAAGTTCGTATTGGATACTACAGTCTATGACAGAAAATTGTCCATGGAGGTCCATGCCTTCGTATAGCCCCCATATAATGGTACCTCCCGATGTTCGGTATTTTGATGACTTTAGCGATAATATTCATCGGAATTGTTTCAAATTTGGTATTTGAAGTTTATAATAGATACTACAGCCTATGGTAGAAAATTGTCCGTGGAGGTCCAAGTCTTCGTATAGCCCTCATATAACGGTACCTCCCGATATTCGGTATATTAATGATTTTAGCGACATTATTCACCGGAATTGTTTCATGTTTGGTACTTGAAGTTCGTAATGGATACTACAGCCTATGAGAGAAAATTGTCTGTGAAGGTCCACTCCTTCATATAGACCCCATATGACGGCACCTCCCGATATTCGGTATTTTGATGATTTTAGCTACATTATTTACCGGAATTGTTTCAAAATTGGTATTTCAAGTTCGTAATGGATACTTCAGCCTGTGACAGAAAATTGCCTATGCAGGTCCAGGTTTTGGTATAGCCCCCATATAATGGTACCTCCCTATTTTCGATATTTTCATGATTTTAGCGACTTTATTCACCGGAATTATTTCAAATTTGGTATTTTAAGTTCTTATTGGATACTACAGCCTAAGAGAGAAAATTGTCTGTGCAGGTTCACACCTTCGTATAGCCCCCATATGACGGCCCCTCCCTATATTCGGTATTTTGATGATTTTAGCGACATTATTCATGGGAATGGCTCCAATCTTCTTCTTGGTGGTGATTAAGGATGGTACGAGCATATGTTAGACGCGATTTCCGAACAGCAGCTAACAGCTGATGCACCATGTGGACTTTGTACGGCAAACATCTTCAAATCTCGTACCAAAATTCGCTGTAAAGACACCAAATCCCAATAGACTCTCCTAAGATAATATTTTTGTTAGCAGAAGGATGTTAGAACCAAATATGGGTAAAGATAATTCAATATCTGACTTTATGAAGTTAACTTTATCTTAAGACCATATTTTACCTGAACCCGCCTCTTGGTCCATGTCCAGCGTTTTCAATTTTTTTTATTAAATAATTGTATATATTTCAAAGAGACTTGAATGGAAACCCCTTTCCCCTTGTTAACCACTGTACCCTCATTACTTGCATCAGCAGAGATGGCACACCAACGGATGGAGAATAAATTTTGAGGTAATTTGATGTCTAAATTATCCTCTTTACATTTTTTCTAAATTGTTTGGTTTTCTTTATGGACGACTTTCGTGCAAACTATAGGAAAGGGAACAAGGTCGTAAAATTTAAATTTTATTTTAATTAAAGGAATAAAATATTTTACTTAAATCCAGTAATCTTTAAATAATAGAGAGGGTGAATAGCAACAACTACCAAGCAGAAGATATTCCTCTAGCTTTATTTTCTTTCACATAATTTTTTCAGCTTCCCTTAATCTTTCTGCAGGCAATGAAATGGAAATGGTTTAAACCATAACCCAAATAGGAAAGCCTTGTCAGAAACAACCAAAGCTTTTAGTTATGTGTGTATATATATTCCATTTTTTCATTTATTTTATTTGTTGGTATATCATTTGGAGCAACCCACACTTGAAATGCAACAATCCAATTGTAGCTCAGCATCCAATTATTATCTTTTTTTAATGTTTTGGATAATTTCCCCAGTAAAACGGAATTTATGGCATGGTTTTGGTTTTTTTTCTTTTGCCTCAAGGCATATAATTCATTTCCAGTGGCGTGTGGTATGGGGAAGGAGTAATGGGGGGGAGTGGTGCTGAATGGAAAAATTCTGGCATTTAAAATTGCACTTCATATACATAAATTATCAGTTTGGTTGGTTCCATGGTTTGAGTTGCCTGCCAAGCGATAAGAGATGAATAAATAAATAAAATATCAACAACAAAAAAATAAAAAAAATGCCGCTGGAGTAGGGCCACTAATAACTATTTCAATTCCATTTCGATATATATTTTACGATATTTTTCATTTGAACTTGTTTAGAGAGATTAATGCGGCATTAGTTGCAAAAAGTATGCTACACAATAATGCTGCAAGCTTTGGCCATAACATATGCAATGTATCAAAAAAAAAAAAAAAAAACGAAATGAAAAATCAAAGTAAACATCAACCAGCCATGCATGGAAAAACTATTTCAATCAATATAATATTTTGTTATAACATAACATGTTGAATTAATTAAATGAAAACCATGCAAAACAGCACAGCTTTCCATGAATAAACATGAAAAGTAAGTGTTTTATCTGGATGGCCGTGGGCATCAAATCACACAAAAAAAAATACAAAGCAGAACAGTTTTTAATGAATTTAAGACAAAAAAATAACATTTTTTTCTTTAGTATAAATCAATGAATACTTGTTTTAATTTAACCCAAAAGTATGCAATTAAAACATGGGATAATGCTTTGTGGGAGCAAACAATGTGGCAAAGTATATCATGAGATGAAGTTATTCTCTTTGCTAAAGAGAGTATGCTATGAGAAAAACTGGCAGATAAAAAATATACAGCTCTCGGTTTTAAAGTTGCAATTACAGATCACAACCACAACATATACAATGGATAGTGCGGTGCTCACTCTCCGATGCATACAACAGTTGTGAGAGTAAATCTCGCTCTCTCAATAAACATGCAATAATCATAGCCTAAATCTAAAACAGGGCTAGCCAAAGACTTTACTGTGTATGTTTCACAGACAAGAACATCTCGAGAGTGAGAGAGAGTAACTCTCCCTCTGTGGGTTAACAGTGTCGGAGCAATTTTTTTTTTTTTTTTTTTGCGAAATTAAAAACATAAAATCAAGCGACCGGACTTCATATTTCATTGAGAGCTGAAAAAGTACAGTTTGTCTGAAAAGCAAATTTGTTGTTGGTAAACAAGCTAACAGTTCTTGTGGTCAGTTTACTGATCAATGGTGAGTTTTATACACAAAACTATAATTGTATGTAGGGTGTGGTGAACTGCCCATGGGCGGAGTGTTGTCTAGCGCTGACTCAAAATGATCGAAAAGGGCCATTCTACACATCATGCTAGAGTCATAAGTCATTTATATTTAGCATTTTTTATAGCATACTTTTTCGTGCTCACAGCAATTTTTAAACAGCGAAGAAACAGAATTTCCTCTTAATTTTAAACATTAACCGTTTTTTTTTTTGTTCTTTTCAAATAGTCAAATTTATTCCGATTTTTGTTACTCTTATCCGTTCGAAATCTTTTCAATCGAAACTGTCCTAACTGTGCTATCCTAACTTTTCAAATATTCAAAAAAAAAATTACCCAACACAGCAACGTGCGCATGCTAACTTCTTTCCATCTAATTATAGTTTACCGAACATCCTAAAATTATGCAATAAAATTACATTTAAAAAATATGCAAATATTTTCATAACAATATTGGTAAATTGTGCCATGACCCATGACTTAATTCAAACCCTTTCTCTCTCTCTCTGTCTCCCTCCATCAAATTACTTGGGACATTTACATTTTAATTTGTAATTGCTAAAAATTATGCCATAAAAACTCAACACAAAGTCCCTACACGTAAGGCTAAATGTTAAACGTTTAAATTTTTATATGATTTCGGGGACAGGTAAAAGCTCGCCGAGAACAAATCTCTCTGCAGGTGTAAACCAGGCACTTTGGTTATCACGTGAGCAGTTCACTTATGGCACTCTTGGTGTGGCAAATTGCCTTTAAAATGTATTTACTGACATGGGACATGGAGAGTTCAATGTTTGGCAGGAAATTCCATAAAGAGAGCAAAGGGTGTTACATTTTGGAGTGATGGATTTTGAGCTAAATTTGCTATTTTTAGCTTTTTACATGTCTGGGAAAATTCTTTAGAATCCACTCAATATTTTGAAGTAAATACCATAAAGTGGCTAAGGGGTGTTACATTTTGAAGTGATGAGTATTGAGAAGAGTTTCCCTTTTTAGCTTCTTACATGTTTGGGAGAAATCCTCAGAATCCAATTAATATATTCAAGTAACCGATCATTCCCATTGTGTGTCACCCTTTCTTTTGTTTCACATACCCATAGATTTCTTTTATGGCTTTTGATATGTTCCGCCATTATTAGACTGAACATACCCAGTGAAACACTGAAATATCTTTCATGTGCAGGGTTGCCATTTTATGATGGCATTTAATTGGTTTTTAGAGTTTCAAATAAATGTAAGAGTGTGTGTGTGTGTGAAACACAATGTCATAATCGAATTACCAGACCTTGTATGACAAAACCCAAAACCCTGACAATCACATTAAACTATTTAATTTCCATTATTTAATGGGATTATTTGAGTCAACCCAAAGGTGAAATTCCTTTTTTGGAAAATAAATGTCACGGCAATCCTCAAATAACTGAAAATCCCCAAACATTTATAAATTTTTGGATTCGAATGAGAAATTTAGCAAATTTGTAAAATCGTTACACATGATTTATTGCAGAAATATTGATGATTATAACCAACTATGCCAGCAACCAGTCCCCAAAGGACCTTGGCACCGCCCACCCCACCCCACAGTCGTTAGAAACCCTTTTCAAGTGTTTAATCTGTTTTAGTGGTAAACCAATCCAATTGCCGGTCTAAATGTTACGATTTTGGTTTGTTATTTTAGGCCTTGCGAACAAAAAAAATAAACAAAAGGTCAGCGCGGGAGTCCAAGGAGTAAAAGGACGCTGACTGGTTGAGTGAAGAGCATGGCTTTGCTTTTAACTTGGCTAAATGAATTATTGTTATTGCTTTACGGTCGTTGTCACTAATGTTGTTGGTTTTAAGCAATGTTGTTGTCGTCGTTATTGTTGCTGGCAGGCAAGCAAAAGTGTTCGCCGTGGATATATTTAAAGCTAAATGGGGAGAAAAACAGAAAAACAAAAGGGTAAGACACTATAAATAAATGCTCCTCCCAAACATAAATAAATAGAGGCATTGTTGTTGTTGTTGCTGGTAGAAAAGCGGTTAAAATTTCTACGGAAATAATGAAGCATCCTACCTACCTACTGCGTAGCTACTAAGTATTTTAATCATGAGTGAGGATGGCTGCGTATGTGTGTGTGTGTTTAGATCTATCTGTCGAGTTCGCTTGTTTGTTTGCTTTGCCTTCCAGCGCAGTTTATTGTGTGGGAATGAATATAAATAAATATTTATCTTAAATTGTGGTGAAAGGAGGGCGAATCGGAACTATCACCGTGATTTAAAAGGTGCTCAATTGTGATTTTCAGAATAATAGAAGGCTGGGTCCATGTATTTCGAAAGACAATTAATGAAAAAGAAAAACTCTATTCAACAAACTTTTTATAGCATACTCTGGGGAGCGTCGAAAAATTGTTAAACTCAAAAGTAGCTCTATTCATATAAACTATATATTACTATACTATATTATACTGTACTAAACTATAATATACTATACTATACTATACTATACTATACTATACTATACTATACTAAACTATACTATATTAAACTATACTATACATGGTGAGATAAATAAAAATCTGTCATTTCTAAGCCATGCGTCCGACAGCTGTTAAAATTATTCCAGTGACAGCTTATTATATTGTTTACAAGCGTACAAAAGCAATTTGGTGAGAATTTTCCAGAAGAAAAGTTATTCGTAATGGAATTCAAGCGGGATAGTGTGATTTCTTTAAATGTGGCCGAAAAACCACAAGTGGCTATCGTTAGAGCACTCCAGCATTCAAATGTGAATAAATCTTTTGTGTCTCGTATCAACGCTCGTTACCGTGATACTGGTAGCGTAGCCCGACGTCAAGGAAGTGGACGAAAGAAAACAGCAACATCAGCAGAAATTGTTCGAAAATTAAAGAAGCGACTTGATCGAAATCCGCGTCGCAGTGGCCGAAAAATGTCTCCTGAGCCTAACATATCGCAATATTCCATTCGGCAAATATTGAAAAATTAACTCGGGGTAAAACCATTGAAGTTCCAAATTTCCGCAACGGAAAGAAAATAGACTCAAAAGAGCTAAAGAGTTGCACTTTCGCTTGGCCGAAAGTGCTGAACTGCCGAATTTGGTTTTCTCCGTCTCCGATGAGAAAACATTCGTTGTCCAGCAGTTGGAAAACAAACAAAATGATCGTGTTTACTTGCCAAAGAGGTCAGCTGAAAATGTGCACCTTCGGTTGGCCACCAGAACTCAAGCGCCGGCCATGGTAATGGTGTGGGCCGCCATAACAGTTGATGGTCGCTCTCCGCTCGTATTAATCGACCGTGGCATCTGAATAAATGCTGAATATTATCGCGAAAATATTCTGGAGGGTGTATTAAAGCCTTGGGCACGCAAACAGACCTTGGCCGCAGACCTTGGACTCAACACCATCCACCAGGACTCAGCACCATCGCACTCAGCACGCGCCACCCAAGAATGGTTACAAAATAAGGTTCTTCGCTTCATTTCCAGCGCACAATGGCCACCAAAATCTCCGGATACCAATCTGTTGGACTATTGTATCTGGAGTATTTTGGAAAGTAATGTTGACACTAAAAAATACCAAAGTGTCGATCACCTCAAGCAAGCGCTTCGTCGGGAATGGGCCAAAATACCGCAAAGCAATATTCAGGCAGCTTGTGACGGTTTCATTGGCCGTTTGAAGGCCATAATTTGTGCCAAATGTGACCAGTTCGAACACATCTAAACTTTTTCTAAAATTTGATGCTATTTCCGACATTTTTTGCTTTCATTCAATAAAATTTAAGAACAAAATGTAAAAATTATGTGATTTTGTTGCAGTTTTTTTATCTCACCCTGTACTCTAACATCAAAAGATATATGGTTTGTTCTGAGAATTATAACGAAATATTGAATAGAATATTTCTAATATAATATTTCCGAGACCAAATCACCTCCTCCTCCACCACTGTCCCAGCCAAGTAAGCAATATTTTGCAGTAACATGTTCCCCTCCAGCATGCACGCACAAAGAACAACATCCATCCACACCAAAAACAAACGCCATGCCATCAAGAAACGAACCGAGCAAAAAAATAAACAAAACTACAAAACGATGTGCGATATGAGACGATATATATAATGACGCAACTTAAACGACGTGGAAATATTATTATTACGTTATTATCATGTCTGCACTCAACAACCCTCCACTCCATCCTTTCACTTCATTGTCGAACGAAAGCAATAGCATCCTTGCCAGCCAGTGGAGCATAAACATAATGTGCTGTTCACCATCCATTGTTGGGTTGGTGTGATGCTCTCAACGAACTCCAGGGCGAGTTAATCCTTTCGTATTGCCTTTCCCTGTTCAAGGTAATAAAACTGACTGACTCTGAGAGGTGGGTGCTGGCTGCATGGGTGCACTGGCAGGGTGCCTGTCTGTCTGCTTATAATAACAATAAATTTCTATCAATACTCCACTAACAATTTAACCCCAAACCTACTGTTGGCTGTCGGAGTTGTGTGTTTTGCGTTTTGTTCCCACTGAAGATTCATTTTATCACACAGTTCTTTTTTTTAATTCTGGTACTAAATAGCGAGCGTTAAAGGTGCCAAGTATCACATGTGTGTATCCTTGGGGTCATAAATAAAATGTTGCACCTTGAATGGGCTTTTCGTTGGTGGGTGGTTTTGAATAAAAAAGTGTATTTTTCTGTCTGTATTTTCGAAACTCTTATGAAGTTAGAAAATTAGAATGGCTCTAATTTAAGGTTAGTTTACACATAATTTTAAAGTTATGTGTAAAACAGGGTTCGGCAGGGAGCCTGTTTGCGAGCGGTCGATAATGTAAAAATTTCATACCCAAAGTTCATCGAGAGAGAGAGAGAGAATCGCTCTCATTTGTCATGTGTATGAGAAAAGTAATTACATAAGTATTGGTTGTCGATCTGCGCTGTAAAGCTGGTCCGGGCAGAGAGTCGCACATTTATGATCTCCCTATTTTGTTACTCTCAGATTACATTGGTTTTAAATGGCGCTGAGTGTGAAAGTGGAGAATATTACGCTCTTTGTAAGACCGCATGCCTACTACACATGGCCCTAATGTAAGATATGATTCTGTGATTTATATTTAGCATTTTCAAAGCACACCTTCATAAAAATTGTGGGGAGCGCCAAAAAGTTTGCTTTAAAAATTATAAACATAGAAGTGAAAAATTCACACTACATTAGGGCTCGGCCAACACACACTCGTTCTCTTGATGACCATTGTGTGTAAAATCGGTTGCTCTATCTGTGTTATTTGTTAGCTCTCTTCGTTTTTTATGAGCTGCTCACTGCCTATACCCGCTTCACATACGACTTTAACATGATGTGTAAACTAGCCCTTACTAAATTTATAAAGCTACACATTTATTCTTACTAAAATCTACACAGACAGACAGAAAACTGTCGAGAGATCAATTTTCCACCAAAAATAGCCTTTCCTTTTCCAAAGGAGTTGATTAAGGTATCTTCAATTTTTTTGAAAATTTTTCCAGTTTGATTTTTTCCAAATTGGTTGTCCTCAAATCTTTTCAAATTCCCGAGAAAAGATGGATTTTGCCTTTAAACATGACCATTTTTATTTATTTTATTTTATCCCAAAACAAATTCCCTTGAAATACTAACCCAATATGAGTTCTGTAACTGGCAGGGCTGGTTGAGCCTAGAAATACATATTCCCCATCGTCCCAAATTGTACTGAAAATTATGCTACACACTTAAACTGCCCTTGGCTTTATGTCTTTTGTATGGAAATTACAAACTTTGGAACCACTTTCCTCGAATTCTCGAACAACAAGAAGATGAAGAATTGATTGAAATATAAAACTTTTTCCAAGCAAATGGAGGTTGAAATTTCGCAAAAATATTAAACAGACAACACTTGAAAACTAAACTAAGAATAAAATATTTCTAGAATATTACACACGCGCCATTACACCAAACTCCTAAAATTATGCACAAGATTTTTTCTTATTCATGGCATTCTTTTTTGCAAAAAAAAAAAAACAAAAAGTTAACACTCACACGCCCACACACCAAAGTTCAAGTTTGGCAAATAAACCTTCAGCACACGGATGACACCCACTCCCAGTGCCCTCAACATAACTTGCTTTTTAAACAGTTGGTGTTGAATATCCAACTTTTTCTGTTGTTGTTGTTATTTTTGTTGTTAAATTGCAGCAATACATGGACTAAACGCTTGGCATAGTTCTCTGCCTCCACTTCTTCTTCTTCTTTATTTTGTGCATGGAAAAATACAAAAACTTTAAATATGCCACAATGCCTATGGCAAAATCACTTAAGCTTTATCCTCTAAACAACAACAGGAACAACAATTCCAGCAAATAGCATAATAACAACAACTACAGCAAAACGTTCTGTTTCCAAATGCATGAAATTTGTTATGATGTCACCAACAGCAGTAGCAGCAGCAGGAGCAGGAACAGATACAGCTCCAGCAGCTGCAGTTTGAGCCATGGCAGTTGTGAAACCGCTAAAATCTATAGCATCATTTCGCAGAACACCCCGCACCCACCCCATTTTCATATTTCCAACTCCAGTGTGTAGCTAGTTGGCAGTCCAAGCGAAATGTCCTCGATAGTGGTGACGATGACGACGATGATTATGGCCCCGGTAAGGACTATCACTGGAACCTGTAACTGTGGTGGTGGATTCCTATTGTTGTTGTTGTTTTTTTTTTTTTTTTTTTTTTTTTTGTTTGTTAGACCCTCTTCAGACAGTGTGAAAGGAAAGCTAAAAAAATAGTTAATGGTAATAGGTGTGTCTGGTTACCCTAAAGTTTGTAACAATTGTTAAAAATTGTTACTGGAAGTCGTCTGTTAACCCAAAAGTTCTGCAAAAGAGAGCGGTTGGAGAGAGAAATGTGAAAAACGTAAATGTTAATATGCAATAAGAAAATTAACGACTATTTCCAACATTTTTATTTAAAATACTTGTAAAATTAGTATTGCTTCCTTTGTTTTAATTCTCCTTATGGGGGACAAATTGGTTTGTTTTGACAAATCAGCTGATTAGTTGCAAGCTTCTGCAGGAATAGCGTCTGTTTACTTTTCGTATTTTCCTTGCAAAAGAGAATAAAACTACCTTACTCTCTCAAAAAGAAGTTGCTGGACAATTCCTACTGGAAAAGTAACCAGACACAACTAATACAATTTTTGCCTCAAAGTATGCAATGATTTTTTTAATTTAAAAGTAAATTGAATATGTTTAGGGATTTTGAGAGGGGGTAGGTTACACAAAATATGGTACATCCGACCGAATTCAGTCTAGAAACACATACATTAAATTTGGTGAAAATCGGTTCAGATATAGCCATAGCTCCCATAGATATGTTTCATCCGATTTCTTATTTAAGTCCCTCACATTCGTAATATGTATTCGACAACAATGATATTTGGTATCAGATATCTTATAGAGCTCGGAAACACCTCTGCCAAATTTTATCAAAATCCGATCAGATTTCGATATAGCTCCCATGTACAGGGTGAGATAAAAAATAGCAACAAAGTCTAACGCCATAATTTTTACATTTTCTTTTTAAATTCATTGAATGAAAGCAAAAAATGTCGGAAATAGCATCAAATTTTAGAATAAGTTTAGATTTCTTCGAATTGGTCACCTTTGACATGAATTATGGCCTTTAAACGGTCAACGAAACCGTACACGCTCCCGAATGTTGCCCTGTGGTATTTTGGTCCATTGCCGGCGAAGCGCTTGCTTGAGGTGATCGACACTTTGGTATTTTTTAGTGCCAACCTTGCTTTCCAAAATACTCCAGACACAATAGTCCAACGGATTGTTATCCGGAAATTTTGATGGCCATTGTGCGCTGGAAGTGAAGCGAGCAACCTCATTTTGTAATCATTCTTGGGTGGAACGTGCTAAGTGCGATGGTGCTGAGTCCTGTTGGAATGTCCAAGGTCTGCGGCCAAAATGTTGGCGTGCCCAAGGCTTTAATACACCCCACAGCATATTTTTACGATAATAATCGGCATTTATTCTGATTTGATTAATACGAGCGGAGAGCGACCATCGGCTGTTATGGCGGCCCACACCATTACCATGTCCGGCGCTTGAGTTCGGGTGTCCAACCGAAGGTTCACATTTTCAGCTGACCTCTTTGGCAAGTAACAAGTGGACAACGGAATTTCAATGGCTTTACCCCGAACTCATTTTTCAATATTTGCCGAATGGAAAATTGCGATATGTTCAGCTCACGAGCCATTTTTCGGCCACTGCGGCGCGGGTTTCGATCAAGTCGCTTTACTTTTCGAACAATTTCTGCTGATGTTGCTGTTTTCTTTCGTCCACTTCCTTGACGTCGGACTATGCTACCAGTATCACGGTAAAGAGCGATGGTACGAAAGATTTATTCACCTTTAAATGCTGGAGTGCTTTAACGACAGCCATCTCACCCGGTATAGTTCAGATAATATATAGTATATTCAGTATGATTTGAAAAAATCACATTTGATATGACTCTGACACATGACTCAGCTCAGTTATTCATCGGACTATTCTGAATCTCCTGTGGATCAACTCAAACCTCTGTTGATAAAAAAATCCTTAAATAAGTCATATGCTATCCTTAATTTTTAAGGATATTTTTACGTACTTTTGGTATACATTTCCCTTATTTACATGCCTCTATTCCACTGTACCCTCAAACCTACGTTTTTACATTAAACACAAATAAATATGATAAATTAAATGGCATTTCGGTATATTCCAAAATAAATATAAATAAAATTTTGCAACCAAAAAAAAAACGAGTTCAAAAAATATCCTTAAGCGACATTTAGGGAGCGTAAAAAGGAGCAAAACAAAATAGCAAACAACTGACATAGTTGTTCAGTGCCAGCCGCCACTAGCAGGCAACAACAAATTGGCGAGCATGGAAGGGATGTCACAGTGTAGAGAAGATCTGCATTTGGTCATAGCAGATATTATATGCCCACACACACACACAGACAGACACTATTTCCAATGGGAGTTGCCATGGGAAAAGTTGGTCCAAAAAGAGAGACAATACTTGAATTGGAATCGCATTCAAAACATTTCGGTTTACTTTTTTGCTGCTTCTTCGATTTGGGTAGACATTATCATATGCATGAATATGCTTGCAGTTATTTTGTTCTCCTCTATTTTTTTTTTTTTTGGCTTCCAGTCGTCGTCTGTTGGTGCTTCTTGGCCCATTGTAAATTGGAATTGTCATATGTAGGTTATTTGTACTAACGACCTCCTGTTTCGAAACGATTGCATCAGTCAGTGTATGTGTTGGGCGATTTGGTGTTTTTTGCCATCGAAGTCCTTTAATACTTTGGCAGGACATTGTTTTGTGTTTAGATATTTTTGTGCTAAAGGGAAAAAGTTTTGATTTTTTATTAACAATTTTCAACACAAAATCATTCTCAACTCATGGTATGGCTTTAATATCACCAAAATATTTGCCAATTCCATTTTGAATATACATTTATATTTAAAGCATTTCCTGTTTTTGTGTAAATATCTGAATACATTTTTCCATCAACTTTGTTTGCAAAAATCCATTCAAAAACCCCAAAAACCATTACATGACCAATAATGAACGATTTAGTTGTCAACTGTCCATTTAGAAATTTCCCCATGGCAAATCAATAAATTTTAAAATATTTACCAACAGCAACGGCAAACACAAAAAAAACTCATTCAGGCTCCAACACCAACTCGTTCATCATTGATTTATAGAAAAAAAAAACAGAAAAAAAACAGAAAAAAAAACCGAATCGAATATCAACATCATTGTCATTATTAGCGGGGAAAATCGTAAATCGCCAAAAACCACATGGGAAAATTCTGCACAAATATGCTTCATATTAAATATGTTTTTTGTGGTTTTCCCCCCGTTCACCGCGACCGCAGGGACACACATTTGCAAATATTCCCTACATTCATGTACTATTTTTTGACATTTTGTATTTTTTTTTGGTTTTCTTCTCAAAATCCACCATTTTTTCCTTGAACTGCTGATGTTGTGTTGGGGAGGAATTCCATTTATTTGAATTACCCCAGTGACTACAATTAAAGTTACATTTCCAACCGCATTACAAATATTTTCCAACGAATATTTTATGATTAGCATTTTTATGGGTAAAATGTAATGATGATATTGGAAAACTATTTTTTTTAGATTAAAAATTCAAATGAATTTCGCATAATTGAATTATCACAAATTAAAATTTAAAATTCCAACAAATAAAAAAAAATATGGACTTGAGATGGAAGATTACAGAATGAAACCTGGAGAAAGAGAGAGAGAGAGAGAGAGAGAGAGAGAGAAATAGAAAAGAGAGTTTTTATATACTTGTATAATGGGAAACCCGTTAAGCGGCATCTTCCGTTAAATAGCACATGTATTATTAAAAATATACTATGAGAATATAATTTAATTTAATTTATATTTTTTTTAATTTAAATTTAGTAGTTTTTAAGCATATTTTGAAATTATTTTTTTTTTTGTAAAATACTCAGGAAAGCGACTAAAAGTATGCTATAAAATTTATAGGAATAAACGCAAACAAGTGAAAAAGTATCAGTCGGTTTTGCTAACAAATGTATACCCTCAGCCAATGTTTGATTATTTAAGTAGGTTCCAAAGGAATGAGCCAATCTTTTCCATTTCGTATCGGATCTCAATAAATATGATATAAATTTTGCGAAAATGTTTAAATGGGCTTGAGGTACCAGATATAGCCGACCGAAGTATTCCATTTTAAAACTACATCTAATACAGATTAAAGTATTAGTATGGGCAAAATTACATGGAAATCGAATATCCAATTTTATGCGAAATCATAAATCCCATAATCATCTCAGGGTTCTGGTTAAGAGAAATATGTAGATATAGCAAGTTGTAAAGAGTTGATGACTTATTTCCCAGGTTATGACAGATAAACGTATTGGGAATTGTGACCCTTTGTGGGTGAAGTACCAGAAGGTGTTCGCAGATATATATCATCTTCACAGCAGATCTTGTGTTAGCAAAAATGTTTGGATGTGTGAAATTTAAAGAGAGTTAGATGCTTATTTCTCTTTCTTCGAGCGTTTTGTTTTCTTGAGCCGTATGCGCAGCAGGTACCAGAAGGAGTGTGCTGATATATCCCATCTTTACTGCAGATCTTGTGTTAGTAGAAATAATGGGATGTGCGAAATTTGATGAGAACCGGATGCTTATTTCGATTTTTGTGATCGCTTTTGGTTATTCAGAACTTTGACCCTTTTGTGGGGGAGGTACCAGAAGAAAAGGTCCAATCTCTACAATCTTCATAACAGATCTTGTATTATCGAAAAGTTTGATATGTGTAAAATATGAAGAGAAACGGATGCTTATTTGTGATTTTTTGGTCGTTTTGGTTATTCAAAATTTTGACCCTTTGTATGGTAGGTACCAGAAGGAATGCTCCGATCTCTACCATTATTATAACAGATCTTGTGTAAATATAAATATTGAGATTTACCAAGTCTGAATGGGATCGGATTTTAATTTAGCGTTTTATGAGCTTCATGAATATCCAAAATTTTGACCCTTTGTGGGAGAGGTACCAGAAGAGGTAGACCTATATATTCCACCTTCAATAAAAAATTGTGATGTGTGTAATTCGAAGACAAGCGGACTCTTACATCACATTTTATAAGAGTTATTATAATTATTGAAAATTCTGACCGTTTGTGTGGGAGTTACTTTAGGGAAGTCAATTTTCGCACATGACGTAGCACTGACGAAAATATTAGGATTTCAAAGATGGAGCAAAATCGGACCATTCTTTCTCTTTCTGTGCAGTAAAAATTTTATTTGGAAAATTTTGACTTTTTGTGGGAGATGTACCAGAAGGAGTGGACCGATATTGTCCATATTCAAACTCAATCTATGCTTGATAGCAATATTACGAATTGCGAAGGTTGGACTAAATCGGATACTTCCTCCTAGAGTTATCGCTAGCCAGCCAGCCAGACAGACTAGCAGAAAATATCCTGAAACGGATTTGGCTCAAAGAGACCTAGGATCCAAAATTATTGTTTCGATGAGGCACGTTTTGACCGTATCAAATGATATATACCTGCCTAGTCACATGGCTGAGGGTATAAAATTATAAAATTCAAATTTATATTTTTTATTTCCCTACAGATTAACTCACATTTTATTTCAAAATTTCTATTTTGATTTTTTTTTTTTTTTTTGATAGAAGTGAGAGAGAAGGATTCACAGTTCAATATTGCTCTCTTAACTCGCTCTCCTTAATTGGACTGTAGAATTATCGAACAAAATTTTAAATTATCATAGTTAATAGATATTTAAATATATTTGAAATTTTGGAAATCTAAGGGAAAATATATTCCGGTCATTCCAGAGGTCTAAATTTCAGAACTTCATTTCAGAAATATTGTTCCCTCATAAGAAATCGTTAATTTTCACAATACAATCAAATGGCCCCCTAAGACCTGAATCATTTCCCTCCATGTGACCATCAAGCAAATAATTGAATTCCTTAAAAAAACACACAAACCCCATTTGATCCTTCTTTTTGCCTTGCAGATAGGTCTTCCTTTCAACTTTTTTTCTCTTCAAAACGGTCTCCATGATTACATTTCCGATTGTTTAAATTTCCGTTAAATTAAATTGCCCGCAGGCTTTTATTTCCAAACCGGAGAGAGAAAATAAACCCAAATGACAACATTGTCATTAGACTTTCAATTCCAATGCTGGGGGATTCTGCAGCATAAAATGGGGGGTGTGGGTGGTGTTGGGAAATTAATAAAGCCATTAAAACATAAATATCCACCAAAAAAAAAGTCGTTCTACACCCGATTACAGAGAGAGTTCTTGTGATAGAGCTATCTTGCTAACACTGTCAAAGCCAAAGAATGCAAAGATATGCGGTAGGAGGGGAGAGAGTATGAGAGCGAAAAAAAACACACACCAAAACACAAATGGGGAAAACATGTCGAAAATCAAGGAAGATGTAATAGAAGCGGAAACACCATTGAGCTCTGTATATGTGGTAATTGTGTGTGTGTTTGTGACAGTGTGGCCATATTATACGTTAATAGCTCTTGGGGGGTTAATTAGCCACGAGATTGTCAATGAAGCGATTTTTTCTTGGGGCAATAAATAGAAGAAAAATCAATGAAATATTTTTCAAATTAAGCCATTACTTATCGAACAAGATGTAATTTTAGATTGCAGGCTTTCTGAAGACAGATTCTTACCTGTCAAGAAATTTCAATATGGGTTCACTATTCTGTATAGCCCTCATATAACCATACCTCCCAATTGTAAGTATCTCGAAGGCTCAGAGGAAGGTATCTTGTAGGCTCATAATTTTAATATAATTGGATGTTCTCACCTAAGTTATAACCCTTTTTGCCGATAATTTCCAATATTTTTCCAATATTGAATATAGCCCTCGGATAACGACTCCTCATGATTGTGAATTTGCCTAGTAAAAATTGAAATGTGGTTCCACGTGTAGCTGTACCGCCTTATTTCTTCTTTTATAAAATTCTAGCCAGCTTTTGTCAGCCGAAGGGTATATTATTTGATATTTTAAAATCGTAATGAGTAGAACACGTTTTTGAAGTCAATATTTTCGAACTTATTTAAACTCATATTTATCTTCACCCATAAAAATATTGGCTTGATTGCCTCTTAAAAATAGGCCCCATATAATTCTATATTCTCTTCCAAGTCAACATTTTAGAACAGTCTCAGCTAACACACCGCCCATGGCAAATTCACCATACCTCACACACAATCATAGTTTTCTGTATAAAACTCACCATCGATCGGTAAACTCACCACCAGCTTTGCTCACTGGTTTACAAACAGCAAATTTGAGAGACTGTAGCTTTTCAGCTTTCAATATAGTAGGAGGTCCGGTTGCTTGTTTTCATGATTTTCAATCTTTGCCGAAGAGACGGAGTATTACTCTCTCGATGTGCATGTGTATAAAACACACACTTTCAAAGTTTTTGTATTGGTAGTGGTCGGTTAATCCTGTTTTAGAAGCTAATTTAAGACAATTTTAACTTCACCCAAGAACCTTTTTTGTTCGCCCACTTGTTACCACATTTATTGCCTATTTTTAGGCGTTTCTTTAATTCTAACGATTTTTTCTTCAATGCCACATTGTACAGCACTTTTTGGCCTTGATATTGTGGTTAACAAAAAAAACGGAAAATGGTAATACACCCTTATGATAGAAAATATTTCTTTTCTTTTTTTGTTTAGCACTTTGAGGTTGTAATGGAATTTTGTGTTTCCTCCTCAGAGTTCGTTTTTGTTTTAATCAAATATTTTGGCGGAGAACATTTCATTTACACGCTTCAAACCCAAAGCTGAGTGCTCTTGACAAAAATTATTGAACATTTTTGCGGTTATAATGGCTTTTGATAATTTCTTAGCAGAAGGCGGAGTGGGAGATAGACATAGGCATAGCGAGGAAATGAAATACTTGAACATAAAATTAAATTGCCAAAATAAATTGGCTATTTTAAATTTCCAACAAATAACGAAAGAATTTAATTTACTTTACCTAATTTGTTCAGCTAAGGCAGCTAATCTTTGGCACAGCTCCACTCTTTTGTCATTTGAGTTTATATTTATTTGCCGGAGATTTCCTTGTTTTCAGGGTGGGTGTTTGTGTGTGTGTCGCCGGGCATGAACCTGTGTTTTCGTGCTAAACATTATTTTTTTTTTCTGGGGTTATGTTTTTTGGAAAGCGCTCTTTGTGCCAAGCCTCTAACATGGCTAATCTGCGCTACAAAAACACAAAGCTTGTGATATGAGTTATTTTTCCTGTTCTTTTTTTCCTTAGTTGACTGCCGACAAAAATGTTTGTGTACGGCATTAGACAGAGTTTAGCTGTAGCTGGCATCCTCAACCAAAAAAAAAGGAAAAGGGAAAAAACTGCTTAAAATTATAACATTACACCGGAGCTCAGGGAATGGAGGGCAGACGACAGATAGTGTGCCAAAAAAGTGATAAAATAGGGAAGTATATATTAGTACTAGGAGAACAAATCGTAACTACCCTAGCCTAGTAAGTCAATGAGGTTTTAATTAGGTCAAACAACAAACAAGGTCCTATAACTGACTCTATATAAATTTTGAAGAAGTTCCATGTTTGTTTAGCAAAAAGGAATTTCTACGGATTTTTTTCTAAAATATTTCAGGCTTGTCCTAAGAAAACTAAAGGTAACTTTTATTTCAAATCTCAACCTTACCTCTTGTAGGGCACATTTTGCCCATGACACTGTCCGCACACACACACACCTGCACCTTCAAATGCTTGTTTTACATTGCACTGTGCGAATATAAAACGCGACAATACAGTAGTATTATGGCAGCATAAAATGGGCGCGCTGCCCGACCCCTTCCATAGATAGCGCCAGGGTTTTATCTAAACATTTAAGGTTGACACTATTGTGTTACTTAAGGTATTTACCGCTGTAAAACATACGTTTAGCCAACACTTTTGCTCGAAAACTTTACCCCCACTCGGTTCGTAGTTGTTGTTGTTGGTGTTGTTTTTTGTGTTTCTGTTAACTTGGCTAAAGGGCTTAACAATGAATTATGGCACCAAAGAATAAAGGAGACAACATTTTTGGAAAACTAAATAAAAAATTCTAAAAATTAAATAAATTTAAATGCTGGAATAGTTTACTTAAGGCTAGATTACATATGATGTTAGAGTCATATGTAAAGTGAAATTTTGCACAATTATCTGTAGCATTTTATAGCATACTTTTAGGGTCCTACGTTTATTATAATCTATGTTAATAAAAGAGTAGTAAAAAAACTGACTAAGAATCAACGCCCAGAAGAAAAGGCCGAAGCTTGAATCTGGAAATCTCACACGAGGGTCAGTCCTGGTGCGTAGGCATGTGATAAGGCTTTTTGGCAAATCTTACTAAAAGGGTACGAAAATTACTAAAATGTACTAAAAATCGAATACCTTGCGTTAAACAAACGGAATGAGCTAGAATTCTAAAATTTGGAGTGAGAGTCAATGATGGAGTACAGGATAGATGTACCAGAGGGTTTTTGGAAATTCGAACTTTAAGGTTACGAAAATTTCTGGTATGAGAATCAAGGTTGGAAATTAAGTTTGATATATGGAGGTGGCTTCGAAATGAGTACTAGTGTCGCTGTTTATGTGTAGCCTGGACATATGGAGGCTGAATTTTTGGCAAATCTTACTAAAAGGGTACGAAAAGTACTAAAATGTACTAAAAATTGAATACCTTGCATTGAACAAACAGCATGAGCTAAAATTCTAAATTTGGAGTGAGAGTCAATGATGGAGTACAGGATAGATGTACAAGAGGGTTTTTGAAAATTCGAACTTTAAGATTGGAAAAATTCCTAAAATGTTACCCTTTGAGAATCAAGGTTGGAAATTAAGTTTGATATATGGAGGTGGTTTCGAAATGTTCACCAAGCTTGAGAACTGTACTAAATGTTACTAAATATGAAACAGTTTGGTTTAGGGTAAAACGGATGAAGCTGGGATTTTGAAATTTTGTATTGGGACGGTGGCTGGTTGGTGATAAATAGGTGTTTTTAAAAATGTGTACTACAAGTACAATTTGATATTGAGTTAACATATAGTGTTGGAAATCTGAAATTTTTATTAAAATATTTTCCCAAACTGAACAAATTGCGATTTTTACTACTTTTTAAAACATGCTATAAAAATGTAAAATATGATGACTTATACACGACGTATAAACAAGCCTTCAGTTGTCCATAAAAGACTTCTTCCAAAGGGGAATCTTCGAGGACACTTCCTATTCACATAAGTCTTTTGAAAAAGCAATTGACAAACTTTAACGATATTTTGAATTTTTTTTCTGTCCACAGAAGCATTTTCAAAAAGTGAAAGCAAATGTATTGCCTACTTTTAGGATCTTAGTTTTTTTTAACACATTTCCATACGTATTTTCTCTAAATTCTAATTGGCTTTTAAAACACTTTTATTTTCTCCCACAACATGTTCTCCTTCCCAAAACAGATCCATAAACACTCCAACATAATTTCTCCATTGAAAAAGTCAATCGTTATAGGACTTTACCACAGCATTTATTGTTCAGCATTTCTTACTGCAGCATGCTGGTGCATGAACAACTCAATTCAATAGAATTGAAATGATGGAATTGAATTGAATTGAAATTGAAATCTTTTAACTAACCAACAACAACCAACAAAAAGAGGAGATGGTGATTCAATTTCAATTCTCCCTGCCACATGGTTGGTCATCTTTGTGACTCAAAAAAAAAAAAACTCCTCCCCCTCCCTCATCCCCTTATGAATTCGATAACGGATGGATGTCAATAATAAAAATGCACAGTTGAAATGCATCATAGATTTGTGAAAGGGTAGATATTCATCGTTTTTTTCTGGCAAATATTTTCACATGATACCCCCACTCGCCAAGTCCAATAAGAATACCAATTCCGGGCACCCAAAATTCTGTGGATGCAAAGCTCTCTATCAAATAATGAATTTTGATATGCACCATAAGTGGTATGGGGTGGGGAGGTGGTTTGTGTGTATGTGTGCATTTGTTTTGTGGCAACAATCATTTGAACCATTTGTAAAATTCGACAAAAAAAAACCTCAGACGAATATTTACAGTAGAGGGGAAAAGTGTGTGGAAATAGAAAATATATAAAAAATAATATTGGAACTTTTCATACCCTCCTCTATGGTGGTTATATTAGCTTAGTCATTCCGTTTGTAACTCCCTGAAATCTTCATGATAGACCCTACAAAATATATATATTCTCTATTAGCGTAAAATTCTAAGACTATTTAGAGATGTCCGTCTGACCGTCTGTTTGCTGTAATCACGCTATCTTCGGAACGGATTGAGATAGAAGGCTAAAATTATGCACAGATGTGTATTTTGCCATTAGACAGGTTAGGCTAGTAAATGGGCCATGTCGCTCCACGTTTTCGTATCGTCCCCATATAACGGTACCTCCAAATATTCGGTATTTTGAAGATTTTAGCTATATTATTTGAAGTTTAAAATGGGTACTAGACCCTATGCCTAAAAACTTCGTATTTAGGTCCACTTCTTCGTATAGAGCCCATACAACGCTACCTCCCGATATTCGGTATTTTAATGATTTTAGCGACTTAATTTACCCGAATTGCTTCAAATTTCGTATTCGAAGTTTGTAATTGGTACTACAGCCTATGCATAAAAAATTCATATATAGGTCCATAGCCCCCATATAACGATATTTCCCTTTATTAAGTATTTTGATGATTTTAGCGACTTAATTTACCCGAATTGCTTCAAATTCGAAGTTTATAATGGGTCCTATGCCTAAAAATTTCGTATAAAGGTTCACCTCTCCGTATAGTCCCCATTAAACGGTATCTCCCTTTATTAGGTATATTCATGGTTTTAGCGACATGATTTTATTCGCCGGAATTGTTTTAAATTACATATTCAAAGATCTTAGTGGATACTACAGCCTATGAAAAAATGCTAATGCTTCTTCGTCTTCATATAGCCTCCGTATAAAGATATACCGGTATTTTTCGTAATTTTTCTGAAAAATTCCAAGTTTCTTCCAAATGGTGGAGGGTATTAAAAGTTCGTCCCAGCCGAACTTAGCTGCTTTTTTACTTGTTATGATTTACTTGATGCATCAATTAATAAGAGTTCTAAGACCATCAAAGGTTTCCACAATTAAATTATAAATTGTCCCTCAATACTACTTATGGAAATACATGTCATCCCTTCAAACACTTATGTCATAATTGATCTCCTAAGACAATGTTGGCAGTAAAAGGACGAAATTTGAGGTTCATCAGGCAAGATCCAAAAGTTCTGTTGCAGATCCTCCCTATCGTTCGATACACCGAATATATACCCATAATCTAAATATCTCCGTAAAACATCTACTTCCCTTAAAATTAGAAATTCCGAAGTATTTCCAAATTATACAATTTTGTCCCCGACTGTATGCACCGCAAAATATGGTTATAACAAGAATATCAACAAATAAAGACCCATAAAATATGTAAAACAAAAAATGATATTTGTTGGTATGTGGAAAATGAAATGAAAACCGACAACAGCAGCAACAACAAAAATTGAATTGTGTGTGGAAAATAAAAGCCCCGAAAAGAAACACATCCGTCCATATTCTCGCATTCATCGATATGAATTGAAAGATTGAAAGACACGAATGAATGGGCACTCTCTCACACACACTCACAAATATTTACATGCACATACTCATGCAGGTTAAATATTGAAATAAAATAACATTATTTAATTAATAGATTTTATTCAATATTGAACAATGGCCAGCCATCGAGGAAGGCAGGCAGGCCAGCAATCGATAACAATGCCATATGAATCGAAAATGTCCAGATAGTGGATATATTCAAAAGGTCAATATTGCCCGGGTGGGACAATTGTGAAGAGTTAAATTGTTAGAAATGATTGAATGCTGCGATTTGAAACTAACAGATATTTTAGGTCAAAATATACATTTCTTTAATAAACAATAGGAGGGTAAAATATGTCATCAAATGTGAAGCATAGTTATTGGCTGAATAAATAATAAGAGCTTTGCTCTTGGACATAAAAGCTTTGTTCTAGAACTTTTAGGAATCCAACAAATTTTACAATTTTTAATAAAACGCGTACAAAAAAACAAGGTAAACTTGTAAATAAATTCAAGAAAAAAACAATTTAGATTGGGCCACCTCCGATTAAAAAAGTAATTACATTATTGTCAGCATCTAATTGGCAGATATCTTTAATTGAAGGATTGCCATCTAGTTTTGACATTGTCACTAGTTTTCCGTTTCGGCAATAGCTTAGTAAAGTAGTTCTCTCAAAATAATTTAGACATTTCACAACTTTGCTGGATTTTCAAAAAAGTAAGTCCCGTCCTTAACAAAAAAAAAAAACTTTTAAATATAAATCCTAAAATTTAAGATGTCTGTGGTTTCCTGTAGCTTAAGAATCCATAGGTTTTAATGATGTATGTACGGATAAAACATTGAAAATTAATAATATATCCTTAGATAGAAAGCTTTTTGAGCCACTCTTCACAAGAATTTGTTGCCTACGATAGGTAGAACACGCTTTGTGAGGTTCTGATGATCTATCGAAAGTTCATACATGTAAGCTTTCCTTTCAAAAGCTCTTTCGTACATTCAAATCACTTATGAATACTTCTTGGGCATACTTTTAGGCACTTATGTTCTCGATAACATCATTTTAAATATTTAATGATTTAATTTCGAATTTTTTTGTCAGTTGGTTTATTTTCGACACTTGCAAATTTCATTATTTCCATGAATGAATATAAAACACACTCGACGCTTACTCCTTTTGCCGTTTCTATAAGTATCTCTATAATGGAATTGCAATTGAATTATTTCCCTTTACAATCACGAAATAAATTCTCATATAGACTTTTTCGATAATAATTTTGTTTCCGTCAGTCAAACCCCAAAAAAATAAAAGCGGTCCACTTGAAATGATGGCCGCATGTCAATTGTTATTGGCAAATAAAATTTATTGCAATTTTTCCATAATTAAATATTGTGGTCTACAGCCAAACACACATGGGTAGGACAGGAAGGCTGGCTGACATCAGTAGATTTTCGATATGCTCACCCTAGCCTGGTGGATCAAAGTGTTGGGCCAATAAATAAAAATATAACTTTTCTTTACAACTTTATGGAGTAACGACAGCAGTTGGTAAATATTTTGTAAAAAAAAGAAACTTGAGAACTTTTTTCACTGATGAAAAAAGCGGCAATGGACAACTCTTTAGCAACAGCTTTTTTCCAAGATAATTTCATTGGATATTGTGGCAGGTTACAAAGAAAAAAAAAACACAACTAAAGCGTTTTTTATGAATGTAAATTGGTTTAAAGAGGCTCATAAAAACCACGCAAAATGCCATTACAGTGATGGTTATGTAGTTGCAGGCAAAAACAAAATAACAACAACACCAACATGAAACCTCACCAGAACAACAAAAAATAATAATAATGATCGTTAGTTTCCCTTTTTTCTCCCCATTCTGCTATGTCATATTCAATCAGTATTGAGGGTATTCCTGGGTTTTTCTATTTTATTTTTCCAGTGTTTTCTGTTTTCCTTGAATTGATGCTGGCAAAAGCTTGATATGAAAAGCAAACTAAATATGAAATATTCAGTGTAAAAATAACAGGAAAATCTTGTTGTTAACAACACTTGAAATTTGAAAAGAAAAGAGAGGGAGAACAAAAAAGCGATGGCGATGGGCATGCAGCTGTGACAGAAAATGTAATGCCATAAATATGTATGGCATTCGGAAGACAGTGGGTTTTGGTAGGGAGCTAAATGCCCAGGATTTGTATAAAAATGAAATGTGACAAAATGGTGCATACTTTTAGGCGCTATATGTGTTCAATTCTCTGTAACTAAGGGCTAGCCAAACCCCATCCCATGTGGAATTCAACAAACCTCGCACAGAATGATATTTTATGTAAAAAACTCACCATCGATCAGTAAACTCACCACCATAACTGTTCGCTTGTATACCAACAACAAATTTGCCTTACCGACAGACAGCAGCTTCTCAGCTTTCAATAAAGTAGGGGATCCGGTCGCTTGATTTCATGATTTTAAATTTCGCAAAGAATTAGCACACACAGTGTTAACCGAGAGAGAGAGAGAGAGAGAGAGAGAGAGAGAGAGAGAGAGTTAATATCTCGATGTTCATATCTGTGAAACTTAGACAATCAAAGCTCTTGCATTGACGGTGGCTGGCTAGCCCTGCTGTAGATCTTAGCAGGAAATACGTTTTGTATGAGCAAATGATTTAGAAACCTATGAATAGATAAAAGGCAGGTTTACACATCATTTTAGATACATATGTAAATCAACCTCTTCGCATTTATATTTAGTATTTTTATAGTCTACTTCTAGTGCCGCCAAAAACTTTTTATTATTTTGTTTTATATGGGTTTTCGCTGTACTACATACATTTTCTTTGTATGCCACAAGCCTAAGAGCATGCTATAAAGCCTAAAATATTAAACCCTAAATTTATGCTTTAAAATTTTTAAATATAAATTGAAAGAGTCGCGACACATATAACTTTAACATGATCATGTCTTAAGTACTTTAGATGTGTATGCAACAAAAAATATCATAAATGGTGCCTACTTTAAGGGGCATTCATTGTGTTATTACTCTCCTAGTTGAATTCATGGATCCTAAGTATGTTGTGGATAACAAATAGAGGAAATAAAATAATTACTCTCATATGAAAATCACACGATAAAAATTATTCTAAAACCATTAGATTCTGAGATAAATAATTAAATGTAGGATAAAATTGGTCTCCAACAGAAAAAATGTTACGAAAAAGATCATGGAGTAATAAAGGGTATTTATATCAAAAACATTAAATCTTAAGGGGCCGAGTAGTAATTTTACTCATGGAAATCCCTTAAGGAATCATAGTTATCCTATAAAAATCTCAGGATATCAGAACCGCTTTTTTATAGAATGAAGAATTTCAAATAAAAATTTATAATCCATATAACTTTATTGTGTAAAAAACTCCAGGTCCTTGTAATCCTCAAAAGTGATAATTTTAAAAAAGAAGAGCTTCTATTGATCCTTTGAAAAAATGTTTTCATACAAAAATGTCCCAAAACAACTGAGAAGTAGTGTTCATCAGTAAATTGACTAGAAGAGTATTTTTTTTAATTGTGATCTCAAAAATAGATTTTTTTTCAAATTTGGATTTTTTTTTTTACGAAAAAAAATTAACAATTTGTTAAGAGCCCACAGTTTTTTGTTTCATCTGAAATATTTCGAGAATAATAGCTGGAGAGCTGGAGAGCTGGATAGCTTTATGTAGGCCTGTAATACAAAAACGAGTGAGCAGGAGTAATCTATCGTTGTGAAACGAGAGGTACTCCTCCCATTTTCTATGGCTGATCCACAAAATTCACATAAGCTTATATCAACAAAGAGATTGTGAGGCTAATTAATATTAGGCATTAACCTAATACCAGTCTCCTAAATTCTGGTTTGGATAACAGGAGATCTAAAGATCCACGACTCTTGACAATCGCGTGGGCTGAAAATGGAAATCGAAGAGCAACCACTTTATATCTGAAAATGAGTAATATATCTCAATGAGTAACATTTGTCTAAAAAATTGGATTTAAATTAAAATTGAATTCTTCATTTGTCTGTCCTAAATTCCTTGAAGACACCCACACACCTCATTGACAATATTCCTTACGATTTGCAAAAAAACCAATGCATACTTTTAGATCACCCAAACCTCAAATCTAAAATAAATTACGATTAAATTATTTTCCGCGTATTATGGAAATCAATACAATTCCCAGAAAAAAGAAACCTGCGCTCATCAAGTCAATGAATATGTCCTTTGACTTCTGGCCGTCGGAATACATTGTTCACATTTACGGGACATATGTACAGAGGTATGTGCAATTGATGTCACATAAATATGAAATCCAATCAAATGTGGCCAGTTGTTGCCATACCCACTGTTAGCAATAACTTGTGCATTTCCTTCCGCTTGCCCACACTCTACTCCCACACACACTCACCCATTTCCCTTCCACATTTCTTGCATAGAACAACAATTGCAGCGAACATGTCCTCATAAAACTCCTTTTTGTACATTCTCTCACAAAAACCATTCAACGAAAGGAAAAAACACTGACCGTTGGACTATGGCCACAGGCCCAATGCGCCCTGCGTTGGGGAACAACAGCGACAGCAACAGCAGCAATATCGACAATATGAAGCAATAAAATATTTGTTCAGAAAGTGAAAAACTTTGGATAGATTGTTGTGTGGGGGAGGGAGTAGGGGGCGTATGGGGGGATCAGTGGGGAAAACGGAAAACATAACTGCTGCTGCTACTCTTCATTCCATGACCAAAGTCAACGCTTAACAAAAACTGTCTGCTGTTAAACGCCGCAGGGTTCAATTTCAATTTGACCATTCAAAACTGGTCAGCGTGAGAGAGGGAGAGAGAGACAGAGCGAGGCGGCCACCAACCAAAGATGTCTTTGTTTATGTAAAACATTTGTTCTCCTTTTTGCTTTGTTTTCTTGAAATGCATGTTTGTGCTTGCACTTTTTTCATAAATTCACTTGTTTTTCTTGCGATTTTATGAAAGAGGGGGAGAATGGAAGGGCGGGGGTCCAGATGTATTTACTTGCAATGACATTTTATGAAATAAATATTTGTACATTTGTGTTGGCGTTTGTTTATTTATTGTTGCATTATTACAACAACTATGCATGTGAAGTTATTGCAATGAGAATTTCACCAATAGAGAGAGCAAAGGGACTAAGTACTACTGTTGTGAAAAAAAAAAAATTGTAAAAATACCTTGTAAGTTTTTGATGAAGAGATTGGCTTCAGGAAAAATAGTTTTTTCAAAAAAAAAAAATTGGGAGAGCTGAGCGACTTTCTATTGGGACAGTTACACTGTACAACACCAAAATCATTTTAAAAAAATCCACCCAATTATGAAAGCATAACCATAAAATGGTTTTGAAAGTTCTAAATAAATTAAGACTAAGTAAAAGTAAGGAAAGCTTCCCTCACTTCCACTTTTTTTTTTTGAAATTTTCGGATTAAGAATCCGTTAATTTTAGGTAAAAAAATTTAACTTTTAAGTGAGTCATTTATGGGGACTTTTTTGTACTATTTTCAAAATATAGTTAAAATCCCCATAAAACTGGATCGTAGCTAGTAAAAATATTCTTCCAAATTATTTTTCGTTCTACTATAGGTTCCAGAAGCCATCAGAAGTCTAAATCTTATCAAAAGTCTAATGTAAGTCTTAAAGCCGTATTTTATGTGAGTTTATGCAAAATACTGCCACAAAGAATTATTTTAGAAACATGACGTCAACGGCAATATTATTCCTCATCAAATTTCGCTAAAATTCCCCATTAAAAACAATTTTCTATTTCCATTAGATATCACGAATATATTTGCATCAAGGTTGTCAACAAAATAAGAAAATATTTCCAATTTTTTTTCTTTTTACATTTTTTATTTATTTATTTTTTCTGATTTTGATTTTTTCCCGGCCTATTTTGCGAGTTAAAACATATCATCTATTTCGTTTTATAACATTCCCGGCCCAAAAACAACCTCATTTCCATTTCTTCTTAAAAAAATACCCGCAATAGACTTAATCACTTTATCATTGACAACGGCATCATTTGCTGGTCTCCTTATTGCTACACTGCTAGTTATTGCTTAAGAGCTGAATCATAACGGAAGTTTAAGTTTTTTTTTTCTCCCGTCCAAGGACCAGCACTACCACCATCCAACAGGCACCACTCCAACCAAGTTTTATTTATTCGTCTTTTTTTATTTTCAGTTTTGTTTTTATGACCGCCAACAATTTAATACTGTAACCGCATGTTGTCAATAACTGTTTTTTGTTACCATTCTTATTGAATACTGGTGGCATAAATGCCAAACTATTGTCAATATCAATAACGTTACTAGCGATGTTACATGATAGAGAGAGAAGGGGGAGGAGCGGGATGGAGAGACGCCATCATGTAGTTCTTATTTTCCTGACATCCTCTTTAAGCTTTTTGCGGGTCTTTGAGTTATAAATTAAAATCAGAGGCCAATATCGATATTGTTGAAGGATAATGACAGGACGAAAGGATATTTTTTGGATGAAAATGTCGATATCATGAGATATTTATTAATAACAGGACAGTGTTACTTGTGAATTGTCCATTCAAATTCTTCCTAACTGGCATTCCCTCAAGTTAGAGTCTATGGCCTTTACATCAAATATGGCTAATACCAGAAGTTTAAAAGAATGTCATTATAAATTCCAAAACCTAAGCCAAAATTCGAAAAGGCATTATCTTAAATACAAATTTCATGCTAGCCTCTAGTCTCCGGATTTTCGAGTTGCAGCTTCCATCCACCCACATTTTTCTTGCCATCGAGTATTCCAATTATTATTTCCTATTTTTGCTCATCACAACTTTTTTCTCGACATCAAATCCTTTTGGTTATTTGGAAAAGGATAACGAATTGGTTTCATTTTGTGTCAGAAAAATAAGATAATGATTCTAACTTTTGATTGAAAGCCAATGGCAGGAAAAACACCAAAGGATGCAGGGGCGCGGCAGAGAAGTCATAGCCATAAAAATTAAGGTTGTCCTCTTTAGAAATATCGTGGAAAATTTAAATGAGTTTCTCTCTTATGAAAAAATCATTGTCCTGTTCCAGAACCCGCAAGAATCTACTACTTTTACTTTTTATTTCATAATCATAAAGGAAAATTCGGTTATGGTTATCGTGTTAAAAAGTTTTATATTCTTGCATTTCTGGAACAGAAATATGACGAGACGAGCTTCATATCTAGGAAGGAACCCCTTCGCACTTCTTCTGAATCCGCCTCTGAACCAAAGCCACCAAGCACCATCAACGTCACTTTAAATCAGCATCCTATTTGCATCATATGTTCATATTGCCCTTAGCCATATCACTGGAAGATCAGTCAGAAAAAAAGTAATCCAAAATAGAATAAAAGGACCTAGCCAAAAAATAAACCAAAAGAACGAATATGCCATGAAAGGAACAGAACAGAACATAATTTTTGCTTCAACAGGCACTACTAAAACTTACATTTCAATGAACTCCTCATAACATTCGAGGTTGCCGCTCTCTCTCTCTCTCTCATAATGGAAGCCACTACTGACGACTGACTGACTGTCTGTCTGCTCAACGAAACCATTCGAGTGTGGTCTTAAGTATGACGTTGCAGTTGTCAGTCTCAAGAATGTGCACGGTAAATATGTCAGCACTTCCGGCAGTTTTTTTCCCACATGATGAGCACATATGTAGATGTGGTTGTGTGAAGAGCAGGGATATACAAACTACACAAATACAATGTCTTAATCAAAGAGTGTGCCAATTGGAAGTGATGGGAAATTTGCTAAGGTGCTAAAAGATTTGGGGGTTTTAAGAGAAAGACTTAAGCGACTTTTCTACATGAAAAGCTCACCTGAGTTAGGTGATCTTTCTTATAGGAAAAATTACATTAGAATCTCCAGCCTTTTCTTATAAGAAAAGTTCATCGGAATCGGATGAGTTTTTTATAAAAGAAATTCATCAGGATCTAAAGATTTTTTAATGAAAAATTTAATCAAGGTCTGAAGATTTTTTCATAAAAAAATGTATCAGGATCTGATGACGTGTTTCAAAGGGGCCTCTTTATTTATAGTTAAAGAAAAAGTTCATCATTGTTTTAATGCATTTTCCCATAGGAAATATTATTCAGAATTTTATAACTTTTTTTCGTAAAAAAAGTTTATTGGAGATTAATGACTTTTTCTACAGGAAAAGTTTCATCAGGGTCTAATGACTTTTTTGTAGGAGTCTCAAAGCTTCTCCTATATAATATGGAAAAGTTAATCAAATTTTCATGTATTTTCTTATAGAAGATGTTCAGTAGAGTCTGATTGCTTTTCTCATAGGAAAAGTTCATCAGAGTCGAATGACTTTTTATAGAAAAAGTTTATCAGGGTTACCATACCCTAGCTTTTCATAAGAGTCTAATGACTTTTCTTATAGAAATAGGAAACGTTTATTAAAGTCTCTTTAGCTTGCTGACATTTTTCGTAGGAAAACTTCATTAGATTCTGATGAATTTTCTTATAGCATATGTTTATTAAGGTCTGATGGCTTTTTTTGTAGAAGTCTTATGACTTTTCCTATAGAAAATGGATAAATTCGTCAGAATCTAATGCATTTTCCTAAGGGAAATTTCATCAGAGTCAAGTTCTTTGTTTATATGAAAAGTTCTTTAAGATCTGGTAACATCTGATGACTTTTCTTACAAAGGAAAATTTTTATAGAGTCTCTTGATTCTGCTGAAATTTTTCGTAGTTAAAGTTCATTAGATTCTGATAATTTTTTTAAGAGAAAAGTTCATCGTTCGTTTTCGAGATGATCTTCTCTCTTTTTATCTAACATTTATTTACTTTTCTCCTTTCTCTTTATAAAAGCTTTTATACTTTTCCCACAGAAATGTTTATCAATCTAATGATTTCTCTTCTCACACGTCTTCTCTTTTCAGTGCATTTTTCCTTGCTCTCAAATTCCCATCACTCTCCCGCATTAAAGGGCAATTATGAGCAGAAATACACCTGATCTGCGCGTCATTTCCCAATGCAAATTAAACAGAAGATAAACATAAAAATGCCACCCAAGAAGCAGCAGAGCAAAGAGTTTGTGTTACAAACTTCAGTTTAAGTATAAAAAGGTGTCACGTAGCTGCAACAAAGCATAAGTGGAGCATTTCCAAGAAGAAATCAGAGTTTATACTCTGCAGCAGGGGGAAAATATAAAAAGAAAACAATATCACACCAAATCCCAAAACGTACAAATGCGGTTCAAATTGAATAGCTAGTTTGCCCGGAAGGTTTGAAAATAAAAAAAAAACAATGAGGAACTAACATGGAAAAACACTACTCAAAAATGCAAATAAATGTCAGAGAATGCCTGTTAAAGTGAGTAAAAATTACAAGGCAAGCATTATCGCCAAATAAACAGATGATGGTGATGAGGCATACGCCACAGCCATTGGCCGTCAGCATTTTCTGTACACAAGAGAGCCAATTACATAATATTCACCATATTGCTGTCAGGACAATTGCCTTGCATATATGACCTTTTGAAAAAATTGTCACAAAGTATAACAAAGATGTAAAATTTGGATAGAAATTACAAATTTTTGCTAAAATTGCAATTTTTAAATGTCTGTGGAAATCACTCTAGCTTCCGAACGAAATGAAGTAGATTAATAAAATGTTACTTAAATATATATTATGTCCGCAGGACTTTTGGTATTGAAAATGAGCCATGTAGGTCCAGCTTTTGGTATAGCCCCTATATAACGGTACTCTCCGATATTCGGTATTTTTGTGATTTAGCGACATTATTCACCAAAATTGTTTCAAATTTGGTGTTTGAAGTTCGTAATGAATATTACAGCCTATTACAGAAAATTGTATGTGCAGGTCCACGTCTTCGTATATCCCCATATATAACGGTATCTCCCTATATTCGGTAGTTTGATGATTTTAGCGACATTATTCATCGAAATTGTTTCAAATTTGGTGTTTGAAGTTCGTAATGGATATTGCAGCCTAAGGCCGAATATTGTCTGTGCAGGTCCACATTTTGGTATAGCCCTCATATAATAGTACCTCCCTATACCGATAATTTTTACTACATTATTCACCGATTTTTTTAGTTTCGCATTTGATTATTGTAATGGCTTATGACAAAGGTTGCCTATGCAGGTCGTCGTCATCGTTTAGACCCTAATATGACGGCTACATTTGGTATTTTTAAGATTTAAACAGTATTTTTAGAAGATTTTATTTCTTTGACAGTTTTAAAATTTTAAGAAGCATCTAAAAGTATGCTATAAAAAGGTTTAAGATTATTAGAAAAATGCATTTTACATATGACTGTAACATGATGTGTAATCAGATCTTTTCGCTGTTCAAACTACCTGATTCCTGTAATTTCTCAGTAATTCACTTCCATTTTGTGAAATCTAATTGAAATGAAATATTTCCAGCTTCTTGCCATATGTGCAACTCGCCTTTTTTTCACATATAGTGCACATATATTTTACAATCATTCTCGCATAATTGAGGTGTCAAAATCCCATAAATATGTTAATCCGTTTTTCTTCCAACAACAAGAAGAAGAAGAAAAAAACACGACAATTTTCCATTCAACCTCAAACTATTTTCCAATAGCACTTTTTATGCATTTGATGGTCTCCCTTGGGATGTGGACGAGGTTTGTGGAAAAATGGTGTGTGCCAGCCAACCATTCAGAATATTCACAAATCACAACGATTTTTGCATTTTCCACATGATGTCAGACATTATTTACAACATTGCAACGTGACTAGTTATTTTTTCGGCAATATTTTGTTGTGGCATGCAGCACGTTGCAAGGCATGGCCACGTGCTGCTGTTGCTGCAGCATCTACTTTGCTGGCACTCTGAATGCATTTTCACTCATCATCAACATCGGCAACGTCATACAAATACAATTTTCTGGTTAAAACTGAGTTACTGCCATATTTTTCCTCCGATTTTCTTTTTTCTCTCGATATTTGAATGGGGAAATAAACAGGAAAAAAGAGTAGCAAGTGATTGCTCTCCTTTCAGTCAGTCTTGTTGTTGTTGCTGCTGCAAAATTGTAAAGCAATTTGCAACAGATGTTACATTTTATTCAGCTGGCATATGAATACCCGAGTGTTGCAGGGTGTGCGTGCTGAAATTGCATTATGGAATAATGCAAATATTTGTTTCGTTGAGTTTTTTATTTTTTATAGGGGGGAAAAATATATGAAGAATTGCACATAAATTATATGCGAGAAAAGTATGAATGCTCCGCTACAAAGAAGTAATGGAGGGAGGAGTATGAATTGAATTGTAGAAAGGTAAATGGTGGTAAGTTACAAGGCACTCAAAAGAATGCAATTATATATTGTCATAAATCAAGATCACATTTGTCTTTATAATTTGTTAGCATAGGTTTAGGCGCTCCCTACAATTTTGCAATTAAAAATACTATACTACAATTTCATTTAATATGGTGTAGGTTTATATTAATATAAAAATAATAATATCAAATCTCAAAATTTTTGGGAGCGCCCAAAAGTATGCTATAAAATCTTAGATATTCATCTGAAAAAGTAATTTTACATATGATTTAAATTTAATGTAAAATATCCCTTAGTCCTTGTTTTATTGAAAAATATATATATTTTTGTTGCATATTTTTAGGTTCCCATATATATTTATTTAAGAACTGCATTTTCCTTGTAACCCATCGAAAAAAAACATAGTCCACCTGCACCTGTAAAAATGAAAAACATCCATTGTTATCCCATTTTTACTATCTACAACATGTTCGAATGACCATTAAAACGTTAAAAATGTTTGTTCCGAAAGCTCACACATGTCCTTTGGCTGCCACAAAGAGCAGTACCCTTCAATCACATGACACACGCGTTTTAATCGATGATTTAATAGGACTTCTTTCAATCCACTTTTGTGAGAGGTTGTTATGTGTGCATGTGTGCGGTGTAAGGATATCATGATCATGAATGGTCCTTTGAATGACTCGCTGATATTTTTTTTTCAAGCAGAATAACATAACAATCCGGTGTTTGCCGCCCGCCCTTTCCGAAAAATGAAAAATATGCGACATACTACGTGTTCAGAAATGCGAGAGAGTTCAATTTGGCACAAAACACACATTGTATCTTTTCTTTTATTTTTTTTTTCCTTTTTGGATTTGCAAAAAAGCGGCTGCAGAAAAAAAGCGAAAACGTCTATTAAAAACGGGACTCTTCACAGGCTTTTAGAAGTGAAAGTGGCCAATGGGTGCAGGTACTATCAACATAGTAGCCTAGTGTAAATATTATCATCGAATTTCGTCAAAAAAAAAATGTCACAAACCATCAAGGTATCTAGAGACACCAAAAATGTTGTGGAAAACAATCTTTTAATAAAAATGTATGAGTGGTTTATTTGATCAATTAGTATCTACTTATCTTTTCACCGAAGATATACAGATCATATTTCATATGACATGAAGATCTCCCCTTTAAACAGTTCACAGTAACGTTGGGCGCCACTGAGCACAAATTTTAAATTAAAAAAAAATAAATAAATGTTAATAAGCACAATGCTTTCATATGACATGCAGATCTCCCATTTGAACAGTTTGCAGTAACGTTGGGCGCCATTGTGAAAAATCTCGCAGTTATTGGTTCAAGTCTCTTGGGGAACATTTGTCCCCAAGTACTAAAGCTCAACGATCTATTATCATGGATGTCATTACATAAACTAACTAATTAGAACTCCTTAAACATTGGGCGCCACTTTGCAGTCTTTGGTTTTGACTAAAATTTGATATACCCATGCTCTCATAGATGATTCAACAAGCTTTTCTTACAGAAGAGTTTTTGATCCTTGTGTAGAATTCTCTTCATTCCGAGCCATTGGATTTCCAGTCATGTGATCGATATACAGGGTGAGATAAAAAACTGCAACAAAGTCAAACGCCATAATTTTTAGGTTTTTTTTAAATTTTATTGAATGAAAGCAAAAAATGTCGGAAATAGCATTAAATTTTAGAATAAGTTCACATTTGCTTTAATTGGTCACCTTTGGCACGAATTATGGCCTTCAAACGGCTTATAAAACCGTCACACGCTGACCGAATGGTGCTTTGCGTTATTTTGGCTCATTGCCGGCGAAGCGCTTGCTTGAGATAATCGACTATTTGATATTTTTAAGTGGCACCCCTTGCTTTCCAAAATACTTCAGACATAATAGTCCAACGGATTGGTATCCGGAGATTTTGTAACCATTCTTTGATGGCGCGTGCTGAGTGCGATGATGCTGAGTCCTGTTGGAATGTCCAAGGTCTGCGTCAGTTCAACACTTTCGGCCAATCGAAGCAACTCCTTAGCTCTTTTGAGTCTATTTTCTTTCTGTTGCGGTGTAAGTTCTGGCACTTTTTGGAATTTCAATGGCTTTAGCCCGAGCACATTTTTCAATATTTGTCGAATGAAATATTGCGATATGTTCAGCTTTCAATTTCTGCTTCGACTTCAGATTTCTTGATGTGAAATTCTATCAGGAGATGCAGGGATGGATAATTTTTAGCTAATACAAAAATCCATGATTACAAAATCGAAAATCGATTACAAAAAGTTGAATCGGCGATATTTATTACGGCGAAAGTCGACCTTTACTTTTTGGGCTATTCATAACAAATTTCTAATTTTCGAATATGGAGTGCTTGTAATTGTATAGAAGTCCAATATACATTTGCGACGCATATCCTTAAATCTTGTTCTGGAAAGTAAGAAGTCTTTCTTTTTATGGAAGCTCAGTAGATTATCTTAAAGTATGTTTGGGGGTTGCCATAACGCAACATAATTTTTTTTGGAGGGATTCAAAGATTTTCGTCAATTTTCTTAGAAATGATTTGTAGATCTTCTAGAGGATATCTCATGTCATTATGGAATATTTCTTTTCTCAAAACTAGTTCCTTTGCCAAACCTCTTCACTCATCTTCCATGACGGCAGCAGCAACCTACTGTCCATATATGTGAGTGCAACTAAATGCCAAGATTTAAGAGTGGCAATGGCTGCAGGAATTGAAGCATTATAACACACGACCAGCAGGAGTATGCTACACTTTTTACTTTCATTTTATTTTTCGTTTGTTCGTTGCTCTTGTTCTTGCTCTTCTCCTCTGCGCTTTTTGTCAACATTTTTTGATAATTTAACTTGCACACACACACAGAAGAATCAGAAGAATAATGTCACTCACTCGCAGTGTTCAACTTCAGTTAACTGGGAACTTAAGAGCGGAAACATGTTTAAGTATGTGTTTGAAATATGAAACGGAATAGCTTTGGCATCCTTCCGCCATGACATACCGATTCCAATATATGGAATCATTTGGAATCTCCCTAACTCCTTGTTGTAGCTCAAAAAAAAAAAAGAAAAAATTAAGTGAATTAACTTCTATTTCCAAAAGGATGGCAGCACCACCAGGATGATGACGGCAACGGCACGAGCAATAGTCGGCAATATATTATCTACTGGGGGGAAATAAAAAGAAAAGATGCAACAAAAACAAAGATTAATAAAATGAAAGTAAGAAGAAGCCAGGCCAAGCCACCCCCGCCTATTCCATATTAATCGCTTATAGATTTGTTATTAATGTACTAAAGACAGCATTCACGAGGGGTGATTATGGCGTCATTGCTCCGTAATATGAAGTAGATATATCAATGAGACATTAAATACGGAAATTTATGAAGGGAGATATTTTAAATTAAAATGTTAGCCATTAGTTTAATTAAAAACAACTGGAAAATGTTGTTTTGAAGTTCTAAATTAAGAGTTTGGAAACTTTGCAAGTCTTAATGCTATCTGTGTTATTTTCAAAATTAAAATGATCCCGAACAACGTGTCAACTTATTTGCCCATTTCACAAGCAGCAAACCCATGCTCCTTCTAGGTGTTGTACCAAAACGGAAGTAGTTAAAAGTAAGACATTGCTAGTAACTATTTTGATATGAAACAAACAGTAAGGAAGTTTTTATGGTCCTGAATTTCGAGTACTTTAACTACTCGAACCGGAATGGAGGTGTCTTTGCAAACCATAAACAGTTCGGTAATAAAATATTTGGTTATTTACCAGTCACCACTTCCACAAGCCACAACAACCACAAAGTAACGCCTGGAAAACCAGAAACGGAAACGATTAAACATTTGTAAGCGGAAGTTGTATGCGATTTGGCCAGAAAGTGTTTGTTACACAAATGACAAAAAGAAAAATGCACACAGAAAGGATACCCTACAAAACTTGAGGTTCGAACGGTGAAAATTTCATAAATACAGGGTGAGATAAAAAACTGCAACAAAGTCAAAGGCCACAATTTTTACATTTTTTTTAAATTTTATTAAATGAAAAAATGTCGGAAACAGCATCAAATTATAGAATAAGTTTAGATTTGTTCGAATTGTTCACCTTTGGCACTAATTATGGCCTTTAAACGGCCAATGAAACCGTCACACGCTGCCCGAATATTTCTCTGCGGAATTTTGGCGCATTCCCGGCGAAGCGCTTGCTTGAAGGTGATTGACACTTTGGTATTTTTTAGTGCCAACCTTGCTCTCCCAAATACTCCAGACACAATAGTCCAACGGATTGGTATCCGGAGATTTGGTGGCCATTGTGCGCTGGAAATGGAGCGAGGAACTTCAGTTTGTAACCATTCTTGGGTGGCGCGTGCTGAGTGCGATGGTGCTGTGTCCTGTTGGAATGTCTAAGGTCTGCGGCCAAAATGTTTGCGTGTCCAAGGCTTTATTAATGCACCCTCCAGAATATTTTCGCGATAATATTCGGGATTTCTTCTGATGACACGGTCGTTTAATACGAGTGGAGAGCGACCATCGGCTTATATGGCGGCCCACACCATCACCATGGCCGGCGCTTGAGTTCTGGTGGCCAACAGAATGTGCACATTCTGACCTCTTTGTGCACATTTTCAGCTAACCTTTGTTTGGACAACGAATGTTTTCTCATCGGAGAAAACAAAATGTTGCAGTTCACCACTTTCGGTCAAGCGAAGCACTTTTTTAGCTATTTTGAGTCTATCTTCTTTTTGCTGCGGTGTAAGTTCTTGCACTTTTTGGAATTTCAATGGCTTTACCCCGAGCTCATTTTTCAATATTTGCCGAATGGTATATTGCAATATGTTCAGCTCACGAGCCATTCTTCGGCCACTGCGACACGGTTTTCGATCAAGTCGCTTCTTTACTTTTCAAAGCATTTCAGCTGATGTTGCTTTTTTCTTCCACCCACTTCCCCGACGTCGGGCTACGCTACCAGTATCACGGTAACGAGCAATGGTATGAGGCACAAAAGATTTATTCACATTCAAAGGCGGGAGTGCTCTAACGATAGCCACTTGTGGTTTTCCAGCCAAATATAAAGAAATCACACTATCACGCTTGAATTCCATCACGAATAACTTTTTTTCTGGAAAATTCCCACCAAAATGCTTTTGTACGGTTGTAAACAATGAGCTCTCACTGGAATAATTTTAACAGCGGTCGGACGAGTGGCTTAGAAATGACAACAGTCTAAAGTTGGTGGCAGTTTTTACATCCCACCCTGTATGTTAAATATCGAAGTTGTTCTTTCACTTAACATATGACTCTAGCATAACGTGAAAACCTTAAGAGAATATATGGATTGAGTCACAGAATTTGTCCATCTTTTTTATCTTTTATCATTCTTTCCAAGTATACTACAACTTCTCCTACATTTCCGTTCCACAATCGATTACGGCTCTCTATTTTGTCTCTTAAAATCGACTTACTAACTTGAATATTTTACAAAACTTTTCTGACTCCATTGCTCATGTAAATGATGTTAACTTTAATACATTTCCCTACTCATTAAAGTTAATGGCTTTAGACTCTCTGTCTCCGAGATAAAATTGTCTACTTTTAGGCACTTTTGCTTTGCGAAGACACAATTGTTATTTTCCTTCCTTAACATTTCCTTGAACTAAATTCAGTATAGAAAAAACGTGTATTTCCTTATTCCTATAGGTGGTTGTTGGTGCCACACACCCACCCACCCACCCAGTGTGTGGGTTTTGTTTACATTCTTATATTCCACGCAATTGTCGTCTTTTGAACCATTTAAGATGACACTTTCAGATAGCATTTATTACAGCGTGGTAATGAGTAAAAGTGTGATAATCGTAACCGCTTGTGGAGCAAAACAGAAAATGACATCGATAAGTTTGCAATATTTGTTTTGTTTTCTTTTTGCCTCTTTGGTTCTTACTTGTCTATCTCTATTTCAAATGTCTTTTCGTTTAGGTTGTAATGTGTGTTGATTTGATATTCCTATAAAGCCAAATGACTTTGAGGGTAATAGAGATCAGAGAAGTTGATGATTGTTTGTGACATAAATTGCATTTTGCCTTTAAGCGGTAAAGTTATGTATTTATCAAAATAATCAAGGGAAATAAGGTTTGTTTTTAATTTTAAAAAACGCCTACAGATAGGCAATGAATTCAAAAGAAATTTTAACGCTAATGTAACTAAATATAATGAAACTCGTAGCTCTCCGGCCGTTTACATTTCAATGGATATATAACATCTAATAGACCCAAATTTCGATTAATCAAATAAAAACTGAAAAAAACTTGTCCCGACAAAAAATGTAATGGGCTATTACAATTTAAGCAATATTTCCCCTTTCAATTTTTTTGTTTCTCACCCTAAAAATAAATATTGGCACATATCCATTAAATTTCCTTAATTGAAATTTTAAAATTAATTAACTTAATTTTTAAATTTATTTAATGTAATTTTTAAATTTATTTAATTTAATTTTAAAATTTATTTAATTTAATTTTTCAATTTGTTTAATTTAATATTTCAATTTATTTAATTTAATTTTTAAATTTATTAAAATTTAGCAATATTTCCCCTTGAAATTTAGTAATATTTCCCCGCTTCCTTCCTCATATTTTTAATGTTTCAATTTCTCCATATTTAATTAGCTAATTTGCATTCTTTAAACATACCTTAGCATACTTTTAGGAAAGTTTTAAAACAAATTGAATTATTTCCTCTTTTAGCTTTCACATGCATGCTGCCGTACAGCTGAAGACGGGCAGACAGGCAGGCAGGCTTCATGGAGGCACCACACATGACACGCGCATCTAGCCAAGGCGGCGAGTTATACCATCAAACACAAGCTACAGCAAACCTAAAACTGCATGAATACCAAAAGGCTGTTTTGGACCAAGTAAAGACCATAAGGAATTTGTATAATTTTGTTAAAAAAAAGGCAAAAACAATGAGACACGTGAAAAAGTACTTCCAACAAAAGTTGCGGGGCACTTCAATGGCAACTGCATATGTTAGACATTGGCGAGGACGAATCGGGTAAAGGAAAACTTTTTCATGGTTGTTAGTTTTGGAACCTACACACATAACATTACAATTTAAACAAGTAAAAGATACAATTATCACTTTTATATAACCTTAGCTACAGTTAAACAGAAAACTCCTGAGGAAATGGGAAAAAATCAGGTCATACGAATTGAAATTTAGATAAAAATGCTTTAAATTTCTTAGGAAATCTTCTCTGGTTTCCAAAACACATTTATGCCATTATGGTATTACGTGCCAACTAAAATTAAATTAATTACAAAACTAAAATTCAATTTTGAATTTCGTTTGTCTCTCCTGATATGGCATCACCATCATCCATCTAAATCTTTGATTAAACATCCAATTAAAAGAACTCAAATGTCATTTTAATAGCAGCTACCATCGTTTGCGGTTGATGTCAAAACAAGTGAAAAGGAAAAAAAGAAAGAAAGAATTGTCGGAAACATAAAAAAGAACTCACTAATGGAAAGTGAATGTCCATGCAAATGAAGATGGACACCAATGCAAAAATTGTTACCCATCCCATTGTGGACATGGAGTGAAAGTGAGACATGTCATGGTAAAGGATTTGAACAAGTGAAATAAAAACTGGCATTTATATAAAAAAATGTTTTCAAATAGAACATTTAGAGAAAAAGTTAAAAATTGTTCTAAGACCAGAGGATTAGAAGGCGAGTATTGGATTATCAGCGAACAACTATTTGGGCTTTATAAAAGAAAAACATTAAAGCATTAATCTTTTAAGAATGATTTGAATTAAAAATTTTAAAAACAAACTCGATTCACGTCAGTTATATGGACTTAAACTGGGATACAACAAAAATACAGGGAATTTGATTAGATAGGTTTGTTTTGTAAAAAGGGAATCCATTTGGCCTTCTTGACCCCAACAAAAGTTTTCGCTTTTAATTAACTGAGTATATTTGCCTCTAAGAGATAATTTGCAACTTAGCCAAATACTTGCATCCAAGTTAAGTATTTTTCAACTATCCTCAAAGCATTACTGCTTTTGTTTCCCTAACAACCATTGATCTCCTTTTTGATCTTTCACTAAGCTTTTGTCATAATCCTGGCACCGCATCTCAAACGAATGCAAAACATTTTATGTAAATTCAAGCAAAAAATTGCAGTGGTTTATACACGCACTCGAAACAAATCACTACCCCACAAAAGCAACAACACAAAAATCCTATAGAAATCCATTGAAATCTATCTATTTTACTATGCACCACAGTGATTCCCACGCCATTCATTATTTTTGTAAACAAAGCGCGAAAACCCGCCAAAGGCAAAATAGACACAAGCCGACAGAGTGAAGGGACACGATGATGGCATTATCAAAGTGTCCATCACTAAGTGGATGTTGTTAAACAGCAGTGTTTCAAAGCTGTTGCCAATGGATACAGGAATTGTTAGATTTCAACCACAATAAATACCAAAACAGAAACACAAAAAAAGAGGAAACAGAAAGAAAATGCTTGGACTGAAAATAAAAATCATCATTGCAGCTATGTGGAAGGAAGGAAATCAACAACTAACTCTCACATCCATCGATGCCATTGCGAAGCACGGGAATACGGAAAGTAAAATCACAATTTGTGTTTGGGTAAAACTGTCTGCATACATTTAGGCGTTAATTAATCAAATTACACGTAGCAATGGACAACGGAATCCTGACGTACACAATCGAACTCTCACTCTGTCCGACAAACTCAAGCATAATTAATTCAATTATACAACCGACTGCCAAAGGAAGCAACAGAAACCTTTCCTCTCAATGCTACTGACAATGACACGACAATAAACCTCAAACAAAGAACTTTTAATGGATGCTGTTCAAGTGTGTCTTAAATGCTTGCATTGAGCGATGAGGGGTGCATGGTCCTGCACATTTCAAAGTGTTTAATTTACATTATTGCATGCCAAGATTCCATTGCATGAGTATAGCTAATATTTTTTTTGCACAAACTGATATTTCCTTAACTATTTACACTTTAATTAAAATTTAAATAGCTTCGTAACTGCTAACGAGAAATACATAGCTAAAATATTTAGAAAATTCCAAAAGGGCATACAAGTATTTCACAAGGAATTTGTATATAAAAACCATACTGTTGAACTCATTAGTTATAAATATACATAAATTTAAACCCACATGTTGACACAGTGCTTCGAAATCGAAATGGAACTTCTATTTGTAGTCATATGTCAATCTAGAAGATTTTGCATCAGCAGAAAGCTAATTAAATCTGCTTTACATACAAGTCCCTTTTGAATTTCTTATGGCAACAGAAGTCCGTTTGGTTTATTCATGCAGAATTCCCTTTCAATGAAACCCAATCAATGTTAAATCTGCAGAGTCCTTTTATTAGTTCTTCTATTATGTCAAGCGAGTTTGGCTACAGAAAACCTTACAAGTAAATAACTCTCAAAAATTTAAATAGCCTTATTTTGATCACTGTGTGTGTTTGAATTGAAGAATGTAATTAATTACGATTTACCACACAACAATAATGAAAGATTCTGTCATTCATATGTGTAAATGTGTACTTTGTAACTTCGTCACACTTGATTAGTGTTAAATGACAAAAACTAACATACACATATACAAATGGGGGCACACATAAATAAAACACATTCAAAATATTGCAAATATGCAATTAAATTGCTTACATTTTGGTATTTTAAAGAAAATCTTCCCGAAGTAATTGGCGTATGCAAAATGATGAATGTGTTTGTATATCGTTAAAGGCAATGACTAATGTTCTCCTTACTTGACAGGGGTTATATTTGGTGAGATAAAATCAATTTTTTGCTTTGAGTTTATCAGAAGATTATAAGGGGGGGAAATGACTTGAAGATTTCTTAACTCACAGTAACTATATATAGCGAAATAGTCTCGTGATTAAAATGTTAATATTAATCTCAAATAAAAAATCTTCAAGAATTTTCCCTGAATTCCCTTTTTAGTTATAATCTAAATTTCAAGTATTTGCATACAAAATTACTTCTTGGGTAGATTTTCTTATACATGATTGAAATATCCTTCAATTACCTCTTGCTGTCTAACTCCAATTTCCATAGCAGCATGCATTTGCTTATTTTTCGTTTATTTCATTTGTTGCAAATATATTATTTCTTATTTCATACAATTCATTACATCATCTTAAGCCTTTAATTAAAAAAAAATCGGAAATAAATATTAATAAATTAAACTTCAATAAATATAACTTAAAAACAAAAAATTCACAACCTTTAGTTTTTAAATTTTCGCAGGGAACCACCACGACTGCCCACATTGGCTGCAGCACCACGTCGAAAACGTGAATGTGTTCCCATTTGTTTGCTTGAGGCCAGTAACGCTGAAGATCCCGATACTTCATCTTTTTCCGGCAAATGTGCCACGTGCAAGATGTCCCACAACAATTTTCCATTTTCTTCCGAATCCAAAAGTTGGCTAATTTCAACCTAAAAAAGAACACATATTCATATATTTATAACAAAACCACTTAATCTATAAATTCATTCCCACCTGAGATTTCTTTAACAGTTCCTTGAGACAGCCTCCATGACGCATCAATTTGTGGACATTTTTCGTATTGACACCAGGTAACTTTAACAGAAAATCATAAATATTCGCATTAAATTTCAAATCATCATAGGCGCCAGTATCATCGGCACCCAAGGCAGCAGCATGTTTGGGATCTGGCTCAGGTTTACCCAATTTTAGTTCCTCAAACAATTGGGCTGTGGCATACGGACTTGGTGACCAAATGAGCCGCAATTTCGGAAAATGCAACGTAAGTAGTTGTAATTTTTGCATTATATCGGCATTGGTGGTTGCGGTATTTTGCGAAATCATATATTTACCCTGCAGGTGGAATGGTTTGTTCTGATCGAATTCGATTAGAAGTATGGGTTTGGCATAATAACGTTGCATTTGTATGCACTGATTGTATAAGCGACCAGAGTTGAGGGAACCAATCAAATCCGATATAGATTTACGTTCTACACAAATTTCTGGAGTCAAAATATAATCACCAATCTAAAAGAGGTAAATATAAATAACTCGATTTTTACTCTAAAATGTATTCGCCCTTAGCGTTACCGTTATTGTCACCGGCAACACTTCTATGCCCCTTTTGTGTATTAAACATGGCAGATCCGATCGAAACTCTCTCATATCTACGATAACTTTTGGGTTTGGCTCTTCCTCCGCCTGTTTACAAACTTGACCGCCAGCTTTTCGGCTTTGAGCATTGGCTGTCTCAATACTGTCCTCAGGATGTTTATATGCCTTGTATAGATTGAAAGCTTCATCACTTTTGCCATCTTGGTATTCGGGAATGACCATTTTCTATAAGCATACAAATGCATTAGAAGCTTCATTGTTACCCTAAGAAGGTAGCTACTTACACTTTTCGTCTCAATAATATACTCAAATGCCTGCTTTTCCCTTCTCAGACTTGTTAGGTATGCCTGCTCTTCCACTGTGCGAGCATGTATCAAGAAGAATACTTTCAATCTCTCCTTGGCTGGTCGCCGTTGACGTGTCTCATATATTTCCAATTGTCGAATCGCGGTTACGTTGCAGTGATACATAATGACATATTGTGGATTTATCTCTTCCAGCACACGATCCAATACCGTGGATCCTTCTCTTTCTGTTTTGAATGTTTGCAAGCAAATTAACGGTTGCTTTTGAGCTGCCACGGCGGCTGTAATATCTAAATTCTCCATTTCGGGAAAAGGTTCAAATATCGAGTTGTCAACATTATCCTCCGCCCCGGTGCCGCTGTCATTCATTAGCGTCAGATCTGACTCGTCAAACTGTGGTTGAGTCATTGTCAGCATATAGCTTTCCTGATAGTATTGTAAGTGATCCTCCATGTCGTTCTGAGTCAACAGCTGAGACAACTCATCCAATTGCGAAGAGTTTGTCGTCGCATCACCATCCTCCGACAAATCTTTTGCCTCTGACTTTATGAACTTTCTTTGGGTCGGCTGACTTTCTTGTGCCACTGACATTTCTAGTTCTTTCCCAGCTTGAATTTTGTCAAATACATTGCTCAGTTTACCTACTGGAATTTGTTCTCTCATGGCCGTGTACAGAAGATAACGTTCGCCACTTTGCGTCAAGTACTGCTTAAGCTGATAACAAGTACGTGAATCCTGACAGAGAATAAGTACTTTGGGAGGATCATAGCTATTAGGTTTGGTGCGTTTCATGTCAGCGGGAATTTCGACTTTTAGAATCTCGCTTAAAAATTTCCATTTGGGGCAATGTTCAGGATCAAATTCTTGAAAAATAAACCCTTTAAAATACATATTTTGTGAGACATATGTATGTAACACACTTACCACCTTGACCGTTGTACACTCTATCCTTGGACAGTGTGAAAATTTGTTCGGCAGAGTCGAGCAAAGTCCAACCAGAATTACTTAAGGCATACTCTTTAGTTCTGTAGCGTTTTATGAGAGCATAACAACTTACGGAATCGTTGTACATGGTGGAACTAAAATATTAAAAAGAATTCTCATATGCCATGTGTCTATTTTCCAGTAATAGTTACCCACATCATGAGACTCCTTAGAATTTTCAAGTCCGCCACAATTAACTTAGTTTGAGAGTTAAGCTGATGCCATATACAATCCAATTGGGCCTGCAGAATCTTGTGGAACTTTTTGGTTACACAATTCTCCACTGTAATTTCCTCCATATCCACAGTACGATTGATGCGTTTAATTTCCTTCACCAAGTAATTCATGATGTCCAATATATGGGTTTGCATCAACTTCATCTTCTCGGTCAAGGGTACATGTAATTCTATTGTCTGTGCCTCATATGGTTTTAGCGAAGCCTGCACCAAGGCATGGAAACGTGGCCATATGAAAAGCTCCTTTACAAAAAGGTTACGCATTATGCGCTCAATATGGCCAAAGCCAATGGTGAAGGCTTCAGCACTGGATGAGAAGGCTTTGATGAAGCCGGTTTTATTTCTCTGTCGGTACAGGCGGAGAGCAAATGATTCTTGGCACGATTCAATAATGGTGTGAGCCCTAAGTACTACAATTCCCGTTATAAGTTCGACAGGGATTCGTTGTTTCAAAAGATCAACTACCAGTATGCGAGTTGTGATGAATTGAATGCCTCCTTCCAGATAAACACGTTCCCTGAAATAACAAAATTGGGGAGTTCTAAGTACAACTTCTAAAAAGGAAGAAAACACGACAGGAGCATACCTCTCTGTTGCTGTATTCGCAACCTCATGTATATACTTCTTTTCCAATCTACTCTTGTAATATTCCTCTTCCCAATCAGAACTGTTGATGACCAGGATCAAGTTACCGGCATCGCTGTAGGCCTTGAGAATATTTAGCAAAACCCGTTCATATGATAAGCCCCTGCAAAAATAAAGCACTGCCAATTATGCCCAGTTGATGCCTAACTCATTAGACTTACTTGGCACACACCATCAGTGCATCGGCATGGACCATATCCAGGAACATTTGCTTCTCGTAATCCAAAAGAATCACATCCTTGCGCATCAAATATTCCTCGGCCGTTACAATGTTGGCCAAATCTTCATCCTCCTGTCTTTGTTGCTCTTCCTTCTTACTACAGCTGGGCTTTTCATCGTCGTCGCTTTTAGGCGATTCTTTGTTGAGTTTTCCGGATTTTTCATCCATTTGCCTCCAGAGACCGGCTCCGATCGATCCGCCTTTAAAATGTCAAAACCGCCGACAAATTTGCTGGGCACAAGTCTCTGTTTCCCTCGCGAATGATACTGTTTTGTTTACGAATGTGTAGAAAGCAAAAAACGAGATATGTTGTGATTGACGGTGGAATGAAGGAATTTAGGGCAATCACTACGGAATGGGTAACTTTGAAATTGTTGCCACTTTCGGAATTAGTTTCTAGGGAATATTCGACATTTTTATCAGAATATATCTAGAAGTGAAAATGTTTATTACATAGCAAGACGTACGTTACGGCATAGATTAACATAGGTTGCTAATAGATGTCGCTCCGGCATGGACGACTCACTAGGCTTCCAGAAATAATTAATTAAATTTTCAACAATTTCAATTGTCATGTAGGGGATAGTTTCTCTATTCCAATGCATAATGTATAGTTCATAATCTCTTACAGCGCTTAATATTTTTAACATTTTAGATTTGAGTGACTCTAATATTTTTACTCATACCCATGGTACAATGAATTCAAGGTAGAGCAGAACTACCATATGATTTTAATTTTTTTATTTTTCTGGCTTAATATGTCAACTTCATTTGTTTAAGTGATCTTTGGTCTTCTTTTAAATAATAAAAAAATTGTTCAGAAAATATTCAAATTCGGGTGTTTTCAAAATGCTTATTGCAACGTCTACAGTTTTTGTCGCGAAATAAACCATAAGGAATATATAGAGCATGATTTTGAAAAGAAATTTTGACCTTTCATTCAGTTTTCGCGGTTTTAAATTATTTATTCAAAATCAATGCAACAAGTTGAATAGCTTTAATGCACGAGCCGCAATTCATGTGTCTTCCAATCATTGGTTTTGAAAATATTTTTTTTTTTCATTTTTCAAAATAATTGGCAGAAAAAAATTGTAATCAGCTGTTAGCTCTACCTTACCTTTTTATTGTACCATGCTCATACCCCTGAAACTACATAGACGACATCTGCTGATTCGATTTTTTCGATGTAAGCGGTGAGTGCATTTATGGGAGCCATCTAGATAAAAAAAACAACATTCCGTTGTCTATATATTCGCCAGTTTTTCGACTTTTTTTTTAAAATAGGTGTTCAAAATTGTATATGGTCTGTTCAATAATTTTAAAAACTTATTTCAAAAAGGGTTTCGAGTTATTATATTTTGCTATTCTGAAAAAATTTTCGCTCTTTTATTGAGGATTATTTTTAAAATGAGTATAGACGTCAAAAAATGTTTAAAGCACCCATTTATTGAAAGTTATTCATCGACAATTTATTTTAAATGTTATTTGCCTATAACTTATATAAATATGCTTTGGTCCTAGCAAATTCTTGTAAACCGAATGGCTTTTTTACATCTTTTCAACGAAGATGGTTTACTTTTATTTTTTAATCTCAACCTCATTTACTTGTATTTGTAATTTTGCCTCGGTAACCATTAGACTTTTTTTAATAAAAAGTATTACATTTTGCGGAAGAAACTTGGTAATCTCTAAAGGGTTTTGCAATAATGACGGAGGCCCGACTCTGCGATAAATCCTACATAACTGGGGCTGGATTCTTGTTTTATGAAAATATGAAATGAAAAAAAAAATCCTTTATAAAATTTATCATTTGACATTTCTTTCCTTTATAAAAAATTTTCATTTTACATTTTCATAGAACAAGAATTGAGGCCCTGGTTAATGAAATTCTGACTGATTCTGATAAATACGTCCTTACGATTTCAGATTAACAACCGTTTAAAATGTTTTTATGTTGAAAATGATTAAATTAAATGATTTTCTGCTAAATGTTTGTATTTTTATAAATTTTATAAAATCTGAATCTCTTGTCTTTTTTACATTTATATAAATTAAGTGTAGAACCCTCTTTGCGGGGGAAACCCCCAAGTTTTCATTTTTATTTTAGTTTTTTACAATACATGTCATGTATGCACATAATTACTTATCTTATGATTGATTATTTATATGCTTTATTATTTTGAAACATTTATATGTTTATCGGAAATCCCCGCTATATTTTCGAATTTCTACGAATGTGATTAGAATCTAGCTTCTCTTACATATATAAAATAAGGGTAGAACCCTCTTAGTAAGAGAACAACCCAGAACTACGATCACCTATCAAAGAATACACATTCCTCTCGGATACTTGTGCGACAGAACAGAATAGGGGGAAACAACCTCCATACAATGCTATAACGAGAGTAAATGTAGGGATGATCCCCATGTAGCCGGCCGTACCCTATATAAACCAAGGCAAAATGCAATGCTTGGTTATTTTCAAACGGTGGGTACAACGAATAAGAATTTGCCGATCCAAGCAAATCATCGCTACTGTCGTGACAGTCGTGTACGAGCAGAAGAAAGTGATTTCACATCAAAAGAACACAACAAAAACAAAGAAATCAAATTTAATTGAACTATTTAAACAAACATAATATAATAATAGTCAAGTGATAAATAAAGAGTCTAATACAAATTCAAACTATAAATGATTTGTTTGGAGAAGGTGGCGAAACGTCAGGAGCACACACAGATTGTTACAGAGCAAATGAATTGTTGTTGGCGCCTCAGTGTCTGTTGGCGCTCTTGGCTTTGGTGGCGGTAAACAAAAAACGAATCTACTAAACGAAGAAAAATACAAAGATATTGAATATTTAAAAAAAGATATCGGTGACTGAATTTCGAAAGAAAGTCTTCTTAAATTGTATTTAAAAGTTGTGCGGCTTACAAAAGAGGTAATTTGCTGATATTTGATTCCTAAAGATTAAATTGATAACTTAGTTGTCTAGACATTTATGAGTAACAATTGAGAATTTAAATAAAAACTGAAAACAAATACATGCAACGTTACATCTGTGAAGATAAGTAGCTAAATACACGCATATCTTCCTTAGCTGGGGCAATGTGAACAACGAAACGCGTTTCATTAATGTTATATTCAAAGGAAAATCTAGTCAACGCCAAAAGCACCACAATCTGTAAAAATTATTCCCTAGCAATTTTTGAAAATTGGTATTCCCCTTTGCGCAAAGATATAAAGAAATTGTTTTTGAAAAATTGTTGCTATTCTGTGAATCCCAAACAATACGGTGGAGCATTCTAACTTTGGTAGCTGTTACACTTACTACTACACCACAACTTCCTCCGTCTTTAAAAGTTATTTTAGATATCAAATCTTGAATTGTTTTAAAGAAAAAAATAAATAAATATTATTTATAATATAGAGGCGTTTGTTCCGCGGTATCGATGAGACATGTTTATAGAAGCTGATTCTGTTTTATGCTCCACACGACCACACACTTCATTTAAAGCAAAATTCGGGAAATAACCTTTCTTTCCTTCGAATATGGCTAAGATAATAAATGTGTGGTGTATTGGTTAACAATGGTTTTTAAAACCAATTTAAACAATTGTTGTAAAATGGAACAACATTTTGAATTCAAATGCAATTACGAGCCTTACATAATTAAGATTAAAGTATAATTAACTTACTTTCCCTAACTACTCAACATCCCAAAACCAAAATAGGTCAATCCTTGCGCAAAGGCCGATCCACAGCCCGGTCGGTCCACAAATATTTGAAAATTGGCATTCCCCTATGTGCAAAAAATCTATACCATATGGTGGAGCATTCCAACTTTGCTAGCTGTTACACTTAATACCACGCCAGAACTATCTCCGTCTTTAAAAGCTTTTTAGATATCAAATTTTGAAGAAAAAAAATAAATTTTATTTGTACTACTGTAGCATTTGTTTTGCGGTATCGACGCGAAGTTTGTAAAAGCTGATTCAGTTTTATGATCCACAAGCCCACACACATCATTCAAAGCAAACTTCGGGAGATACCCTTTCTTTGCTTCGAATATGGCTAAGATAAAGGAGGGGTGGTGGTTTATTGATTAACAATGGTTTTTAAAACCAATTTCAACAATTGTTCTAAAATGGAACAACATTTTGAATTCAAATGCAATTTATTTGATATAGCCGTTATGAGAATTAAGATTATTAGTATAATTAAGATTAAAGTATAATTTACTTATTTTCCCTAACTACTCAACATTCAAATCTTAGATTAATATTATGTTTGAATAGGTTTATTAATTAAAAAAAAAAGTAATTATTTTCTTTAGAAAATCCTCGAAATGTACAACACCGCAAAACCCAAGGAGGTGAATCCTCGCGCAAAGGCCGGGTTTTTGTCTCAGCTTTTCTTCACATGGATAATTCCATTGATGTATAAGGGCTGTAAAAATGGCCTGAAGGAGGACGATCTACCCCAATGTCTGCCAGACGATGAATCTAGAATTCTAGGCGATAAATTAGAAAAGTAAGTTACTTTCCAATACACTTAATATACGCTTTATATTCATTACACTATGTAAACAATTTTAGGAACTGGTTTATAGAATTAGAAAAGTCCAAGAAATCCAAGCGTAAACCTAAACTGAGGAAGGCAGTGTGGAGGACCTTTTGGCCGCTGGCCGTTACCGATGGCATCGTTTGTTTTCTTTACATAATGCTGAAGTAAGGAAATATGAGTCCAAACCAAGTAACACATAGTAACGTTGTCTATCCAACAGGTCTCTTATTCCTTTGTTTTTGGCTCAACTCCTCTTAGAGCTGCCAAATGCCTACCAAGATCCTTCGAAAGATTCTAATGTCTCAATGGAAAATTCAACAGACCCTAGCATCGATACCATTCAATCAAACAACAACATTCAACTAAGGGTCTGGACCTATATGTCATGGATGTGGCACAACACTTATTGTCTGGGCGGTTTTCTGGTGGGTCTAACTATGTTTGGTTGTTTTATAAATCATCATGTGGATCAAAGACAAAAACGAATGGGTGCCAAAATGAGAATAGCCTGTTGTTCTTTGATCTTTAGAAAGGTGGGTACATTCCACAGAGGTATAGCATGAAAGTAATTGATTTGTTTTTGTTTTTCTGTCTGTAGGCCTCGAAACTATCATTGAAAACAGCTGGAGACATCTCTGTGGGTCACATTGTCAATCTAATATCCAATGATGTAAATCGCCTGGATATTGGTTTTGTCTTTGCCCACTATCTCTGGATATTACCCATACAAACTGTGCTCATTGGGTATTTGATTTGGATTCATATAGGCTATGCAGCCATTGTGGGTGTTGTGGCCCTCCTACTGCAAACCATACCCGTGCAACTGAGTCTCAGCAAATGGACAGCCAGATTGAGGCAACGAATCGCCGAACGCACTGACGCTCGTATCAGTAAAATGAATGAATTGATCCGTGGCATACAAGTAATTAAAATGTACTCTTGGGAGAAATCTTTTGAAAAGGAAGTGAAAGAGGCTAGACGCCTGGAAATCCTGGAGACCCGTCGTGCCGCTTACTTGCGCAGTTTCTACTTGAGCAGCATGATTTTGCCGGAACGTTTAACTTTGTTTATCACCATTGTCGCTGCAGTTCAACTGGGATCGGGTTCGCTAATGTCGGCCGACATCATATTTGCCATGGCAAATTTGTACCATGTATTTCAATTGGTTGCCGGTATATTCTGTCCCATGGGCATTTCATTTGCTGCAGAGGCGTTTACATCACTCGAACGCATTGAAAATTTCCTAATGCACAAGGAAAAGGCGGAAATCAATACCTCAAAGAGCCATCACCAACAACCCCATCATCACAACGCTGTAGAATTGGAAAATGTCACTGCTTCTTGGAATTCAAGCACAACGGATGATTCCGATACATCGGTGTCAATTAAAATGTGTGAAGATGATTTAAAATTGTTGCCCATAAGGGAACCTGCTAAAATTACTCTGGCCAATATAAGTCTGCAGATTCCAAAGCATGGACTTTGCGCCATTGTAGGTCCAGTTGGAGCCGGAAAGGTATGACACTACACTAATAAACAAACAATTCTTAAATAAATTCGAAATTCTTCCCTTTAGAGTTCCATTTTTCAAGTGATTTTGAATGAACTGGAATGTGAAAATGGCCTTGTCAAAGTCGATGGACAAATTTCATATGCCTCCCAGGAACCCTGGCTGTTTCCAGTTTCTGTCAAGAGTAACATCATATTTGGCCAAGAAGAGGATATGGATCGTTACCAAAAGGTCATTAACTCTTGTGCTTTGTCCGAAGATTTTAAGCAATTGCGTTGCGGCGATGCTACCCTGGTTGGAGAAGGTGGAGCTTCGTTATCGGGAGGTCAAAAGGCACGTGTAAACTTAGCGAGGGCAGTATATAACAACAAAGCTTCAATATATCTATTCGATGATCCTTTAAGTGCTGTGGATGCCCGCGTAGGTCGTGAAATTTTCAACAATGTCATGGGCCCCAATTCGCTGTTGTTGCGGAATAAGACACGCATTTTAATAACCCACCAAATACAGTACCTAGACCAGGCAGACTACATTGTTCTGGTGGAAGATGGCAAGATAACAGCTACAGGTTGTTTTGAGGAGATGAGAGGCCGTTTATCGGACTGCAATTGGGGTAGCAGTGATGTTGACAGTGTAGCTGAAGTAAAACCCACCAAGGAAGAAGAGCTTACAGCAAATGCCAAACAACCCATGCAAAATGGCTGTAGTAAATCGGTATGCATCCAAGCCAAGCATAAATTTGATAAAACAATGAAATATGATTTTTTATTCACAGCAAATCAATCTGAACACCGAGACCGACCAAGTGGAAGCAGAAGACCAGGGTAAGGGCACAGTAAAAGCCTCTGTATGGTGGGAATATTTCCATGCTGGAAATAGTATTGCCGGTCTCTTGAGTATTACCCTGATATTGATTGTGTCTCAGGTAATCTGCAGTGGTGCCGATTACTTTGTTAATATCTACACCAAAATCATCTTTATGGACAATCTCAATCAGGAGACTTCTATAAGTCAAGATCTCTGCCTGATCATCTATAGTGTGCTCATAGCTGCTGTGATTATTGTAAGTCAAAAGGTTCTCTTGGTGTAACCATTTTCTAATTCGTGGTTATTCATGGCTACTTCTAGATGATTATTATGCGTTGTTACCTCTTCTTGAAAACTTGCATGCATGCCTCCAAAGTTCTTCACGAACGCATGTTTTCCAGTATCCTCAAGGCTACAATGCGATTCTTCGACACCAATCCATCGGGTCGAATTTTGAATCGCTTCTCCAAAGATATGGGCGCCATGGATGAAAGCTTGCCCCGTTTTATGTCGGAATTCACACACTTGGCTCTAGTCATGTTGGGCGTCCTGGTGGTGATCTGCATAGTTAATCCCATGGTTTTGGTGGCAATGTGCGCAGTCGCTCTGGTTTACTTCGTCATAATAAAATTGTATTTACGCGCTTCACAAGATCTCAAACGCTTGGAGGGTATACGTCGCAGTCCAGTATTCTCACATGTTTCCTCATGCCTGAGTGGCTTGGCCACCATACGTTCACGGAATCTTCAGCACACCATGATTGAAGAATTTGACAAACTTCAAGATCTACACAGCGCTGCATACCACCTGACACTGTCGTCGAACACAGCTCTTGGTTTGTGGCTGGACACCGCCAATGTTTGCATTCTCCTGAACTCGGTTACCTTTTCATTTATCATTTTCAATTATGGTAAGTATCCCTTGGCGCACTGAAATGGTAGACATAACAAAAATGCGTTATTTGCAGGAACCTACAGTGGAAATGTAGGCCTTGCTATTACTCAGGCCATGATGTTAACTGGCATGGTTCAATATGGTCTAAGGCAACTGGGCGAAGCTTTCCAACAAATGACAAGTGTCGAAAGGATCTTGGCATATACCAAACTAGATCATGTTGAGAATAATGCCAATAAATTGACTCCCGACAATTGGCCATCAGCCGGAGAAATCCGCTTTAACGACGTCTCACTGCGCTACAAAGAGAATGGCCAACCTATTTTGAAGGATTTAAATTTAGTTGTAGCTCCGACATGGAAAATTGGCATTGTGGGGCGTACAGGCGCTGGAAAAACTTCATTGATTTCGGTATTGTTCCGTCTTTATGATTCGCAGGGTAACATTTTTATAGATGGCAAAAATTGTGCCGACATTGATTTGCAAATCTTGCGTGCCAATATATCGGTTATTCCACAACAACCGGTGTTATTCAGGGGTACCATACGATACAATTTGGATCCCTTCAATCAGTATTACGGCCGAGAAAAAGTACTGACTACAGCTTTGGAAAAGGTAACATTTTTTTGTTTAATTTCTATTCGTAGTAAACATTCCTCTCTTACCTTTAGGCCGGCCTCAATGGACTAAGTCTGGAGGATGAGGTGGCAGAGTCTGGCAATAACTTTAGTATTGGAGAGCGTCAGTTACTCTGCTTGGCCCGTGCTATTTTGCGCAAGAACAAAATCTTAGTTTTGGATGAAGCTACAGCCAATGTTGATGAAAAGTAAGCTAAAACAAATTCCAAAGATTCTCAACTTTTACAAAAATGCTATTCTACATTTCAGCACCGATTCATTAATTCAAAAGACTATCCGCCAAGAATTCAAAGAATGTACTGTTTTGACTATTGCTCACCGCTTGAAGACTGTAATGGATTCTGATCGCATTCTAGTTCTGGATGCTGGCAGGAAAATTGAATATGATGCTCCTCATGCCTTGCTGCAAAATCCGCAAGGACATTTGAGTCGAATGGTCGATGCAACAGGCGACAGTGCCGAATTCTTGCGTGCCATCGCTAAACAAGCCTATAAAAAGTAACATACTGCCTTCGAAGTAAAAATTCCTTCTTACTTATTATGGTTTCTCTGAGAAATTCATTACCAAATAATCACAACATTTATAGTCATACAATTAAGCAAAAAACTATAAAATAAATAATGAAATCGAATCGACTGTTTTTTTTCACATTTAAAATGGTTTAACTTAGGACTTTGGACATATTTATTTTTAATTAACAAATTGAAATGGGGGAAAATTAACAAACCTTAGATTCTAACAGACTTTTGAATAAGCTATACGGTTGGAATCAAATTCAGTTATTATTTAAATGGTTTTTCCATCATTAACAAACCTCGCTCCCACAGCGCCGTAACTAAATTGATCTTTTGATCATCACTGGGCAAGGGCAATTGGGAGACCCCAATGTATTGCGGATAACTTTTTATCAAAACCTCTACGCTGGCGGCCTCCATTGGTTCGATTTCTATAAAATTGGGCTCATATTCACAATACTCTTTTGAGTTATCCAAATAATAGTAGATGCGTATCTTTTCCTCTTCGTCCACCAGCCGCATGATATTAGCCCTCAATAAGCGAACATTTGTGCGCTCATCAATATCATAATCACAAACACATTCGCCGCGTTCATTGGTGTGATTGCGTGAACCGAAAACAGTACGTGTCCGTTCCGAAGGCAATATTTCGGGAGGCAAAGCTTCATGTTGGAACTTTTTGGCTACTTGATCCACCGCTGCATCCACTAAATCCTCCAATGGCATATCCCTAATGCACTTGTGCAAGAGTTGTGTGACTTTCTTCTGCAGATCCACTCGCTCTTTTGTGGTATTGTCGCTGAAAGCAATGCCTGCGTGGTGCCAGGTATTCAGAGGTAGACCTCGACGCATTTCAACATTTTCCGCAATGGCTTTCTTAATCATTAGGGGAAGCATTTTTTCAAACAAATCTGCATATGATTGTTTTTGATAAACGCTCAATGTAATATGCAGCGAGTGATAGCCAGGCTCTGTGCAGGCCTGATGAATGGTACCACGTGGGAAATATAAAACATCGCCCGGTTCTAAAACCTGTGTGAAGAGAATATGTGTTAACGTGTAATCTAAGAACTGGTAAAACAAGCATAGTCACCTCTTCCAAAATGGGTTTCCCAATTTCTTCTTGTGTGAAGTTACGAGAGGATTCCCTTGGCAAAATTTCGGCGGAGGAACGTGGTTTATACAACTTCCAACGTTTACGTCCTTCAATTTGCAACACAAATGCTTCGATGTCATCATAATGTGGGGCAAATCCCTGGCTATTTGGTGGTGTTAAATAGGCATTAGCACCCACCAAACAATGGAAATACTCTTGCAGGGTTGTATTCAGAGTAAACAACTGAGGTAAGAAGGTGTGAGGGTTCAACAAACGAATGCTGCATCCTTGGCCATAGTGGTCCCAAACGACAGGAGGCATGGCACGTCCTTCGGGATTTAATGTCTCACGAACCCCTACAAATAACAATTTTAGTTTGACAATTTTCCGTTGTGATCTCTCCGTACTCACCATTTTTGTATGATGTTACATCAACATTTTTGGTAAACTCCACATGATTCTTTATTAGCATTTCATCAATGGCCTCGAAAGATATCAAATGGGAAAAGTAGTTGGATTGTTTGCGTTTTATTAAGCAAGCCTTGGCTTCCCAATACTTCTTGAAGAACTCATCTACTGAGACGGGATTTAATAGCCATTGGAAGGCTCGCTTTCCTTCGTCAATGCTGCTGACTTTGGCGACATTGTGGGGTGGAGACAACGGCTCAAGTTTTACATCTACCGATGTGATGGAAACTTTTCTCAGTTGTTGGGATGTAGCTATGGATTTTCTGCGATTATTGTTATCAGCTGTGCCTGTAGGTTTTTGAGTTTTGGTTTCTGGCAAAGATTTACGATCTGTGGTTTTGGCCTTTTTGGCGTGTAATACTTCGCCATTTATTTTACTTTCCGAAGGCTTGGCTTTAGATTGAGTCGTTGGTTCTGGACTTTTACGTTTCCTATTATCCTTGCTAGAATTCTTTGTTGGAAGCTCATTCTCAAACGACTCCTCGTCCTGCATTTCTTCATCTTCAGAAAAACTGCCACTTTCGTTAATGGTATACTCATTGGAGAACTCATCAGATTCAGTGTAGCTGTATTCCTCACTTCCTAGATCATCACTATCGAAGTCATCTTCCGAGGAATTAACTTCGACATCATTCTCCAATTGTTTGGCCAAATAATCCTGCAGTTTTTGTTTGGTTTTGGGCTGCTTTTGTTGTTCTGTACGATTACCAGCATCGTTTTGCTTGTTCTTGTTTAATTGCTTTTTCGTTCCAACTTTTGAGGATGCCTCCGTAGCTTTTGTTTTTGTTTTTGTTTCCTTCTCCTGTTTCTGTTTCTTGTTAGATGATTTACTTACATTGTGTTCCTTGTCACCTGCAGGCTTAGCTATTGGCTTCTTTGTGTTATGTACAACAGATTTTGTTGATTTCTTTGCGTTTTTGAACTTTTTATTCTGCTTTGTTGCCTGAAATACTTGGAATGCAGAGACTCCTTCGTCCGTTGACATCTTTAATGCTGTATCAACTATGGGAATAAACGTTTTGGTGAAATTCGAGGCAAAACAATTGATTTTTTCAAATTGTTTATTGACGTGGTCGGCAAATGGATCCATTTTTAGCTACATACCTTAGGATAATGATGTTTCAGTGGAATTGTGGAAGGCTTGGAAGGATTTACCAAGATGTCCCCGGTCGCACGTGGTTTTCACACAAATTTAAAAAACGTTCCGTGTGATTGGATAGTGGGGAAAGACAAATGGAGAATGCCGACTTGACATTGTTTACGAATGAGAGTGTTGAGAGATGTGTGTTAATCATTCACAATAGGCTACTCATAAATAAGCTCTGTTCCAGTACATGCAAGAATCTACTAGTATTGCCTTTTATCTAATTTATATTTTATTTATTCGCTGCAAATTGTATCGTTCTCGTTTGAACTCGCCTCTCATATTTATACCAGGCAATTATTTTCAGAAATTTTATTTTTCATCATAAATCCGTTTATGCAATTTTTAATTGTGTCTCTGTTCCAGTACCTGTAAGAATCTACTACTTTTGAAACTTTTTCGATATCTTAAAGTGTTATCACAGTAAAAAATGTCACATTACAGCAATTCTTGACCCGATTAATATGAAGAAGTCTATAAAAGCAGCTGTTTTCTTGAGAGAAAATTGTGCTTGGAGAGCCCTTTTAGCGGTCATTGTTTTTTCTTTGTTTTAACTTCTTCTTTAACTGTTTAACTTCATCACTCAATTCCGTTTTGTTCTTTTTTCATTAGCGAAGTGAAAATTGTGGATGCAAATGTACCACAATATAAAATGCACTAATTGATAATGAATAGACGTGTTCATCGATTAATCGAAAGTCGAGTTACTTATCCCTACCTGCACGGCCGACAACATGAGTGTTCCCTAGATCGGAAGACTTTGTGTTTACGAATATGATGATGAAATGGAGGAATAAAGGGCAATTACTACAGAATGGTGACAAGATAACTTGAAATTGTTGCCACTTCATGTGGCAACGACAGCCGGTAACTTGGTAATTGGTAACTTGCTATAAGTAGTCGTGTATGAACGTGAAAATAGTTATATAGTTATAATTGTTACAAAACAAAATAAACGAAATGCGCCTAACAAACATTTTGTTGAAGAAAGTCAAGAGCAAGTATGTTCCATCAGTTGAATATATTCCTTTCCCTAGGCGTCATTGATTTTAATTCACTATTTCTTCCAGGCGCATCATGGTTGTCGTTGAGAGTGTGGTCAGTGGCCACAAGTTCAATACGGTTCGCGACAGACTGTCGGACAAAATTGAATGCATACGATTTGATCCTTTTAGTGAGTATAATGCAATGGAATCTGTCAATATATACTCAAAATATATGCTGTAGAGAATAGTTAAAGTAGTAATGCAACAATCTCCATAGAGGATCTGGTAAAGCATAGTACAACGTTAGAAGATTTTAGGACCGACTATGGCAGTAGGGAGTATCATTGTGATGCTTTAGGGTTTCTCGTTTTTCGATATTAGATACGCTGAATTCAATAAAATTTACTTTTATATATTTTAGTTTTCCTTGATAAGGCCCTCTGGACAAATTCCAACACCGGCTACCCCACAAAATCCCATACGACACACAGTATGAATGAAGAATAGAAGTTATATACATATTTTAAATCAGGGAGTTCCCGAGCCTAAATTGCTGATAGTCTCTTGTATAAGTGTGTAAATAACATAAGGAACTTTCAGGTCCCCACAAGCTAATTATTGTAAAATTCGTAAATTCATATGCAAGGACATCTTAAACTAGGCTAGACATAGACCTATGACAAAGTCTTGAAAAAACTATTAATTATATGATTAGATGTCTATATTAAATTAACGTAAAAATGACAAATACCTGTGTATTAGACAATATTATGATTATGCTTTTCTACTTAAAACCTTTGAAAGGACAGCAAAACAAAGTATGTGCTTTTACTAATATAACTATATTTGATAAACCACAAAGTCTCTCTCATATTACCTCTGAGTTGGTTTCTGCTTCATAATTTTTGTAGTCCATTTACTCAATAATTCATTGCTTAAATTGTAGTTCGCGTTTTCCTTCTTAATATTGTTTTAAAATTTCGCGTCATAATCTTGAAAATGCTATTTTTGATTGATGATTTTCCTGGGTTCTGACCGTACCCACATTTGACCTAGGGCATATCATTTGACTTATGAGCAGTCTGAGATTCGAGAGCATTATTATAATGTTAAACAAGCAATTTAATTTATTTTCTATTTCTTTTTTACAGTTCAAAAGGATTGTGTCTACCGGGAACGCAAGAAGATTCGTAGTGCCTAAGTCGATTGTTAAATTGCTGTTATGTTAGTATAAAATAAAGATTTTCTTTAAGAGCATAATTTTTGTTTTTGTTCTACATACCTATGGAAATGAATCGCTAAAGAAAATGCACAAATTCCAATTGTTATAGTCTATCGGTTTGGCAAAAGCAATGCAATTCAATGACACTTCATTGGTATGGTTTTGTAGGACAATTGTTATTTGCTTTCCCTACGAAAATGTCAATACTTAAGAAGCCATATCCGAAGACCAATGTCAAGGTCTTTTTAGCGGCCAATTGTCATGACCACCACACAAGTTAACAAGATAATCAATAGAAACCATAAAATTTTGTTGTAATCTTTGAAAAGTCTAAAAATCTAAAAATTGTGGGATAACGCCACGGCCGCGGGATTTTTGTAGTAGATTGACTTGGAGCCTATGCGTAGTATTCGTTCAATATACCTAGATTGGTTCAATATAACCATAATGAGTACATAAACCCCCTAAAATACAGCACAATTTGAAACTCTGACATTGGATAAAAATCTAAATTAAGTATGCTATTGTAGTACATTCTCTCTTTCCTAGTGCTTATTTCATCTTGAGTTGAATCGCGTTTGTAGAAAGTAACTTATTCTAACTTACCTCTGTTATATTTGGAATTACGCTGACTTCGTCATCTAATACTGATTTTAAATTCGAAATTATGAGATATTGTTTTTCTCTTGTACATGTTTACCAATTTTCTTGTTCTTCAATATCCAAGCACCTATAACATTACCTTAAATTAAATTAGTAGCCATTCACAGCGAACACAAATTGGATTTAAATGTTTCACATTGTCAGACACGTTTCCCCAACGACTGCTGGTGAAAGTGAAATTTTATTTCCGTTATGTTAAAGGTTTTGCAAACGGAAGAAATATCGGCAAATTAATTTAAGGGGCAGCCTTACAAATGACATTGTCTGCTGCCAAAGGCGACAAATGAGGGGGATATTTTCAAAACAAGGCTATGTCATGGAGAACATGTTTTAGCGAAAAGAGCTTTTTGGAATTTGCTATTTTTTTTAAAAAACTGGATTAAGATAAAGATTGTTTTGAATCTAGGTCCTAGAATCTAGGATCTAATGGAAATATTGGTTTTAGTCTTTTCAGGCTGTTGAGGAAAATTTTCTCAGTATTTAAGACTTTTGTAGAGTATATATCCACCAATCAGTCCTACTCCACCTAAGTCTACGGATTACTAAAGCTATTATAAAATTGTTAAAGGCCTGATTACACGTGATGTTAAAGTCATATATAAAAATAAAATCCGTTAAAAATTCTGTAAAAATCTTACAAATACAGAATGTAGCCGTTATATTAGTGCCTATACGACGACGTGGAACTGCATAGACAACTTTTGTCATAAGCCATCGCAATATTCAAAAGCGAAACTTGAAAAAATTTCAGTGAATAAGCTAAAATTATCAAAGTACCGATTACTGAGAGGTACCATTATATGGAGGCTATACCAAAACGTGGACCTGCAAAGATAAATTTCTGTCATAGGCTTTATTATCCATTACGAACTTCAAATACCAAATTTGAAACATTTCCGATGAATAATGTCGCTAAAATCATCAAAATACCGAATATCAGGAGCTACCATTATATAGGGGCTATACGAAGACGTGAACCTGCACATACAATTTTCTGTCTTAGGCTGCAGTATCCATTATGAACATCAAATACCAAATTTGAAACAATTCCGGCAAACAATGGCGCTAAAATCATCAAAATACCGAATATGGGGAGGTACCGTTATATGGGGGTTATACGAAGACGTGGGCCTGTACACAACATTAGGTGTGTCTGGTTACTTTTCCAGCAGGAATTGTCCAGCAACTTCTTTCTGAGAGAGTAAGGTAGTTTTATTCTCTTTTGCAAGGAAAATGCGAAAAGTAAACAGACGGTATTCCTGCAGAAGTTTGCAAATAATCAGCTGATTTGTCAAAACAAACCAATTTGTCCCCATAAGGAGAATTAAAACAAAGGAAGCAATACTAATTTTACAAGTTTTTTAAATAAAAATGTTGGAAATAGTCTTTTATTTTCTTATTACATATTAATATTTACTTTTTTCACATTCTTTTACGTTGTTCTCAAATTGAAACTAAACAAACAATAGAAAACATCTGATTGAATGTCGATGAATGAGAAGAAGAAGAGTTGCAAGTGATTGCAAGAAGAAATTTGTCCAGCAAGAATTTGCAAACTCTCACTGAAAGAACTGTCAAAATTTCTCTCTCCAACCGCTCTCTTTTGCAGAACTTTCGGGTTAACAGACGACTTCCAGTAACAATTTGTAACAATTGTTACAAATTTTAGAGTAACCAGACACACCTATTTTCTGTCTTAGACTGTAGTATTCATTACGAACTTCAAATACCAAATTTGAAACAATTCCGCTGAATAATGTCGTTGAAATCAGCAAAAGACCGAATATGGGGAGGTACCGTTATATGGGGGTTATACGAAGACGTGGACCAGCACAGACAATTTTCTCTCACAGGCTGTAGTATACATTACGAACTTCAAATACCAAATTTGAAACAATTCCGATTAATAATGCTGCTTAAATTAAAAAAATACCGAAAATAAGGAGGTGCCGCTGTATGGGCGTTAAACGAAGGCGGTGACCTGCACAGACAATTTTCTGTTTTAGGCTGTAGTATCCATTACAAACTTTAAATACCAAATTTGAAACAATTCCGGTGAATAAATTTGATAAAATCATCAAAATACCGATTATCGACAGGTACCGTTATATGGGGGCTATACGAAGACGTGGACCTGCACAGACAATTTTCTGTCATAGGCTCTAGTATCCATTACGGGCGCTACATGGCCCATTTTCAATACCAAAAGTCCTGCAGACATAATATACATTCGAGTAAAATTTTATCAACCTACTCCAATTCAGAAGCTAGAGTGATTTATGCTGATCAGGAATATATAAGCTTTCTGGGGTCTAAAGTGTGTATTTCGAGGTGTTACAAACGGAATGACAAACTTAATATACCCTCCATACTATGATGGAGGATACAATAATGCCACAAATAATTGTGGAAAAATTCACTTTACATATGACCCTAACATCATGTGTAATCTAGCCTTAAGGTCGATGGAACGAAAAAATAAAACATTTTTTTCTCGTAACGGTTATATTCACATTGCATTGACAACGCGAAAAAAGCTTTCATTTACATCGTAACAAGAAGCTTTTGCGCTCTTTGCTACGACAAGCAGCAGCACACAAGAGAGCATTAGGTTACGTAAAGAGACGGTCGGTGGCTAATTGAAGAGGCCTTAGAGCTCAGGTAGTCACCTAAAATGAATTCAGTTCTTGTTTAACTTTCATACGCAGCGCAGTTCGAAAATACAAAGAGTGGAATACATTGGAATAGATACGGAAGAATTTTAAACGGAAGAAACGGCAACACAACTAAAATTGACAAAAGAAGAAAGAAAAAGTGAACAATCTCCATGTGGATTAAACGGAAAATGTAATTAAAATACATAAAAATTTCATATTCAAAGTACTAGCTACCATTAAAGGTAGATTATTGGCAAAAGAAAAGGAATCCAGCCAGACAAACAGAAGTTGCATTAATTGCTGTAGCCTACATTAAGGCGTTGCTGTTTTGTTCAGCAATCTCCACCTTTTTGGTCCAGAGAAAATTTTTCTCTAAAAAAACGTGTTTTCCGGTTACTTTTATGATTTTCCTTCTTTGTTTTATTTTATGATTTCATGTTGTCTTTGTTCCTTTATTTTTATATTTTTTTTGGTTGTTGGTGTCCCTGGCAAAGATGAAAACTCAAGCTTTTTGTTCTCCTCCCCGTTCGGTGAATTATGTTTTTGTGTCGTTTATTTTCAAGTGTTTGTTGTGTACATACACACACACACACATGGGGAGGATGCATGTGTGTGTTATGCTGCTGGTGTTATATGTGTGCCCACAATTTAGCACAACAATTTGCATACTTTTAGGCGCGCAGGACTAAAGCCTACCCCACATACACTTGTGGCAAGCAAGGCACAATAGGATAGGAGAAAAAATAATCCAAACAAAAGCCGAGTCCTAAAAACTTGTGACTTAACATCAAAAAAACATTTGGAATATAGTTCACATCAATTTTTTAAAGGCATTTTCAGACAATGCTTTGTCATTTGTCACAGGACCGAATCGATATTGTGAGTATCAAAAGGATATTAATAATAAATAATAAATAACAGATTGGAAAATCGTTCGAGTGGTTTATGGGCTTTTATAAAGATTTGAATTGAGTGGGACCCATGGGCTGAGGCATGAGACAGGTATTCTCCAATCTGATCTCATGCAGGCCTGTTATTGGTTACAAAATGAACAAAAACGAAAACATTGAAAACAAGGCCCACATAAGATCGGCCAGGTTGACTACATTTGACAACGATTTGATAATAATCTTATTAGTTTTTGCTCTATTGTGATTTGACTAGGTTTGAATTTTAAATCACAATTGAGTTTTTGACAGCAAACTTGGTCGTCAGATGGGCTTTCTGGCCGACTTTATGTAGGCCTAGATTGAAAATGTATAAAAATTCATATTTATAAATCGTAAATATATGGATGAAATTGTGTATTGAAATATACTGTTCTGGTCTGATTTCGATCTAAAGCTGAACTCGATCTGATTCAAAAGTTAACACTACTTTCGCAGCATTTATGAATATTTTAAACGCCAATAACTCTAGCTACTTACGAAAAGACCAATATTTTCATGGAAATGTTGATGGCCTTCCATAAACATTTGGGAACTGAATTAATTTTTACTGGCGAAATTTTGTAAAATATAAAAAACATCGCTAAATACCTTACAAACATTTTTTGTTTTGAAAACGAAGAAATATCAAGTGGCTCATATTCTCCCTGGACGAATTTCTGGGACGAGTTTCGTAGCCAGCAAAACAAGTTTATTTTTGTACTCCAGTTTTTTATTCAATTCCCATTTCAAATATACCCATTTAATTCAGGCTATTAGCTGAATTTAGTTTGAAAAAATTCCATGAAAAATTAGGGATTTCTACACGAGTTCTCTTTGATTTGCCATTATTCCAGTGATTAACTAATTTGATTTCTCCTTTTTTCTGAAAAGGATGACAGCTTATGTCCTTTCTTTGAAGGTATGTGGGAAGTTGGTGGGTGTTTGTTGGAAATGGTTTTTATAACAAAGGATATTTTCCCTCAAATGCTTACAGTTGTTGACCTTTGAAATGACAAGTTGAACGAATTACTACTTCTCTGTGGAATTTTTGAAATTTTTTGATATTTTGAAAGGTTAGTTTTATTTAAAAAATAATTAACCAAAGTTTGTTTAAAATATATTTGACATTTGGAAAATATTTGAAATCACCATAGCATAACTTGAGGCATTTGTGAAACTCAATTCAAACTGCAAACCAGAATTTCTCACACGTGGCCCATTGGAAAGTGTTTACACACTGTGAGATATTCTTTAAAAAAAAGAAATAATAAAAAAAATCATTTTTTCTCAACCTCCTCTTGGCATAAGGCCAGCTACGTGTTATTTCTATGCATATTTAATTTTAGAATTTCCTTTTTAAGTTTGAATTTCGTTCAAATACCTATGTTAGGCTTAGGCATTGTTAAATGGATTCTAAAATAAACACAGGAAAATTAGTAGCCAGAGAAGGATGCAAAAGAAGAACTTGACAGAAGGAAAACAAACAAAGACACCTTTTTCTACTAGGCCAGGAAATCTGTTTGCTCAATTAAGGTAAAATGTGTGATTAAATTTTTACGAAAAATGTATTTTCTTTGTTCAACGAAAAAAGATAGGAAAAGTAGGCGGCGAAAGTCAGTGTCGCAACAAAAATTGTTTGGGGAAAATTGCCAAAATCTCTGACTGGCCAGGGAAACAGAGAAGAAAATGTTAATTTGAAGATTGTTTTTAATTAAGGCTTAGAGAAAAGAAGAGGAAAACGCAATAATTTTCGAATTAAAAAAAATTTCGAATTAAGAAAGCTAATACCCTCCACTATTTGTAACAAATTTGCCAAATTTCCAAAAAATAAAATCCGTTTAAAATTCTGTTAAAATCTTAAAAATACTGACTGTAGCCGTATGTATACGACGACGTGGACCTGCATAGGCAACTTTTGTCAAAAGCCATTACAATTTTTAAATGCGAAACTTGAAAAAAATCCGGTGAATAATGTCGCTAAAATCGTCAAAATACCGACTATCGGGAGGTACCGTTATATGGGGCTATACGAAGACATGCAGGTTGCACAGACAATTTTCTGTCATAGGCTGTAATTCCCATAACGAACTTTAAATACGAAATTTGACACAATTCCGGTGAATAATATCGCGAAAATCCAGGGAATACCGAATATATCGGGTAGCGTTATATGGGTGCTATATCAAAACGTAGACCAATATAGATAATTCTATTCCAGGAGAGGGAACTCCTCAGAGGGAACTCCTTGTGTGGATTTTCAGGGTATCCCATTGAAAAATGTGGCTAAAATCATCAAAATACCGAATAATGGGGGACACCATTGTATTGGGGTTATACGATATCGTGGACCTATTTAGAAAATTACCTTTCAAGGGGGTAAAGTAGTAGCGAAGAACTTCTTGTGTAGAATTTCAGACAATTCCCTTGAAAAAACGTGGTTAAAATCATCAAAATACCTAATATCGGGGGTACCGTTATATGAGGGCTATACAATATCGTGGACCGATATAGCCCATCTTCCAACTTAACCTGCCTGCAGACCAAAGACAGATCATTGCGAAATGTTAGCTTCCTATCTTTATTAGTTTTGGCTCTAGCGTGATTACAACAGACGGACGGACAGGTATAAATCGTCTTAGAATTTTACGCTGATAAATAATATATATACTTTGTGGGGTCTAAAATGGATATTTCGAGGTGTTGCAAACGGAATAACAAACTTAATATTCCCTCCATACTATGGTGGAGGGTATAAAAAAACATTCCCCTTCCATAGGTCTTCTCTTGATACAATACCTTCTATATTATAGGACATATTGGTCAAATTTGAAATGAGACCTAAAAATCTTCTACATTGATAGAAGTTCTCAATGTATCCGTTTTCTATTCTTAGAAAGTATTATAGAGGATAGGTTGTATTTTTTATATACTATAGGTTTTCTTATGACATAAGACGAATAGTTTTTTTATTGGTAGATTCAATAGGTCTAGACCTGGATGGTGTTCATTATTTTTAGAACGGCATCGTACAAAATAATAACTTCAGGGCAATAAGCAAATAATAGACTATTTCATGTACTAAAATATCAGAAAATTAAACATTTTGGAGGAATCGGGCCCAGAGACTTCTAATGGGAACGTTCTATAGATATTTTTTTTTAATATTAATTCTTTAGATGGAAACAAAAACCCTAAACCAATGTTTCAAATAAATAAGATTTTCTACAGGTTTTAAATGGATAATTAATTTACCGGCAGCAACCACGTTGGATTTTTTTTGCCGAAAAAAACATTCTTTTATCAGAAAAACATAACACGATATTGAATATTTACAAATCGCTGATGAAAGATAACAATATTTTGTACAGCAGTGTTAATGGCTCGCATTCTCTCACCTTTGGTTCTCTAGAAAATCTATCAACAAAAACTGTTTATTTTGTCTCCTTACGTTTTTTTGGTTGCTCTTTCTCGCTCTCGCTCTGTCTATAGTTTTGGCTCTCATCCGATATATTCTATATTTTTTTTCAGTAATAAATTGAACGTTCAATTGAATTGATCGCCAAGCATTGCAAACCTCTTGTCCTCCCTGCAGGTGGCCCGCGTTGCTGAAACCCTTTGCTCCCACGCACGCAACAATTAAATGATTATCGGCAAAACAAAACAAACAAAAAAACAAAAATGAAGTAAAAACAAGAACAGCAACAAAATTATCATAAAAAATTAGTCAAAGAGAAACACAAGACCGTAAAAAGACGGTAGCAACGTGGGTTAGAGTTTTTCACGTGCAAACATAAAAAAAAAGATTTGAGAAAAATTGCTAAGAATTTTGATCGGCCAAATAAATGAATTTGCGAAAATATTTTTGCTGAGTGAAAACAAAACACAAAAAAAAAAACAAATACAAAAGTGGAAAAATAATCCTCACATGCTGGTATAAACAAAAAAAAAATGCAATGTGTGGAAAAAAATTGTTAAATTAAATGTTGAATATTGAAATTGAGATTTTTCACAAAATTCAAGAAATTACTCAGCAAAATGAATTGTATGTGCGGATGTATGTATGTGTGTAATGGCAAATTAATAAACTGTCACTACCATCTATAATATCTTAAAATCATCATTAATAAACAAAAAAAAAAAAAAAAACAGCAACAACGGTATTTTTATAGGTAAGAACTAATTTGACCATAGGTGACTATGGATGAACGTTGTAATGCAAATTATAATAGGGTGGGTCGACAGAAGAAAAATGTAAATAGTTTGACTGAACATACTCCATATTACTTTACGAATACCATAGGCGTAAAAAGTGACTCAATATAAGTGATAAGTATACGGATCTAAAGTCAGTCAATATTAGTTATGAGTATATGGGTCTAAAGCAAACAACAACAAATTAATGTTATCTTAACTGTTTTTTTGTTTGTTTAATTATTTTAGAGTTTTTTAGCAACACATGGACCAAATTTTAACGCTGGTGGTATATGAAATGAATATTTGTTTTTTTTCCAAAAGTGTTTTAAATGTTTGTTTTGGAGCAAACCGTTAGTAGGTTAAACCCACTTTTGACACTTGCGGTACATAAAGACAATATTTGTTTATTTCCAATGGTGTTTCAAATGTTTATTTAAACTTCTAGTATCTGAAATATAGTCATGCCTTGAATCATGTGGCCCCCTGCAAAAATGTAATTTATCGATTAATTTGTATGAAAATGTCAAATTTCGAAACTTTTATTTCAAAAATTCTTTATAGGGTATGGCGTTTTTGCATAGGGTATTGGAGATAGATTGATAGTAAAACTATTGCGGAATTAAGACATTGTCCGTTTGAAGTTGAGCTATTGATCTTCAGCAGCTGTACTCAAAACCGAGGGTCTGGAAAAGAGATAATTAAAGAGAAAACACAACAACAAGTAAAAAGTAGCTAAGTTTGGACGGGATGACCTATTAATACCCTCCACCAACTTCAAAAATTTAAAAAAAAATTCCGTAGAAAAATATCTCCCAAGAAAAAAACCTTATATTGGGGCTATATAAAGACCTGGGCCTCAATTCTTGTTCTATGAAAATGTGAAATGATAACTTTTATAAAGGAAAGAAATGTCAAATGAAAAAAAAAATTAAAAAGGAAATATTTTTCATTTTCTTTTTCATTTTCAAAGAACAAGAATCCAGCCCCTGTTCATTCATAAAATTTCAAACAATTCTGGTGAATAATACCGTTAAAATCATCAAAACATTGAATGTCGGGAGGTATCGTTATACGGGGGCTATACGAAGGCGTGGACCTGCATACGCGATTTTTTTTGTTACAGGTTTTTGTAGCCATTTCGAACTTTAAACACTAAATTTGCATCAATTCTGGAAAAAAATGTCACTAAAATCATCAAAATACCGGAGGAGGCTATATGTACACATGAACGCGATTTTTTGTCATAGGCTGTAGTACCTATTAGGAACTTCAACCATGAAATTTGAAATAATTCCGGTAAGAAATATCACTAAAGTCATCAAAATACAGAATATTGGGAGGTGCAGTTACATGGAGGGTATACGAAGACATGGATTTTCATGCGCGATTTTTTTTCATAGGCTGTAGTACCTATTGCGAACTAAAAATATGAAATTTGAAATAATTCCGGTAAGAAATATCGATAAAATCATCAGAATACCGAATATTGGGAGGTACCTTTATATGGGGGGTGGCATATGAAAACGTGGACCTACGTGGCCCATTTACGAAATTAACTCAAAGAAATTCAAAGTTTAGCCCATTAACCACCCTACATGGACCACCCTCGTTTACCACTAATGAACAGTAAACTAGGAAACTGGAGAATTGTCCATCTATCCACCCATCCAGCCATTGTTATTTAACGCTTATTATTCAGGTTCAGGTCTCCATTGTATGGAAAACTGCTTCTCTATATGTCTTTACATTCTCTTTTTTTATTCTGTTCTTATTATTGTTGTTGTGGTTGATGTTGTTGTTGCTGCTGCTGCAGCTGCTACCGTTATTGTTATTATTATTATTATGGAATTAAGTTGTTTTATTAGCTGTTATTATGTTATAGTTGGCTGAGCGAGAAAGCAAGCGGGCAAAGAATGAAATATGAAACAAGCTCCTCTAATGTCTCGTCGTAATAAATATTATTTTAATAATATGCAGTTACAAATAACAAAAAAGAAAAAAACAACAACAACGACAAGGTGCAATATTAAACACCATAAACCATAATGGATGTGCCATAATGTTAGTTACGGAGGGTGAGACGGTATTTAGATGGGTTACCAAATGGAAATTATATGGCTGGGCTAGAGGGAGGGGATAAGCAGGTATTGGTGTCGGCAGGTCACGGGTTACTTTCATATTCACATGGCTTCTATTTTTAAAAATAAGGGATAAATAGAATATTCTATTCTTTAATATACACATGGTGTCAGGAATGACACCGAAGAGCTTGTTTTTCCAAGGAAATGTATTAGAAATAGAAAACTAGAAGAAACTTCTTTCCCCTACTGAAATGGATGTGGACATTCCATTGCAAGTATTTCTTTGTTATTATTCTTTTCCTTTGAAAATCTGGAAAAAATTATCCCCGACCGGACATTTCAAAGTCAAAGGGGGAAATCTATCTTTGGCACGTTCTACACCACAATTCCGTTATGCTGGGCATCCACACATCTCACAGACGTGAAACCTGATCAAAATTCTTTTGACATCGATAATCGCATTAATAATATTTTATTAATTAATTATTAACATCAAAATTGAATATCTCACGAAGGAGATGTGACCGTTGGCTTTTTGTGTGGAAATGTTGTTTCAGGTGATGAAAGATGACAACAAATGTTGATCCGGAACGTGTCGTTGCTCGTATTACAACAAAGTTGTGTGAGCTCGTGTTTCTCTTTCCTCCACTCTCGCTCTCTCTCTCTCCCGCTCCAAGCGAAAGGAAATTAATATTTGTATTCACGCTACAAATTATTGTTTTATGTTCTTGTTGATGACTTTAAGTACATCTAGCGTGTGAGAATATGCCAGTCAGTCAGTCAGTCTGTCTGTCAGCCAGCCAGTCAGTGGGCCATCCAGCTGGTTGGCCACTAAATAACTGAACTGAAGAAACGAAAACGAAATTAATTATTTTAATTGAAATGAATACCCCGGTACCACCGGTAGCTCGATGAATGAATGGTTGGTTGGTTGGAGGATGTGCCTGAATGCCATATCATCGAATGGGCAAAATTATGACAGGAAGGTGAATGTACACAAATAAATAGAAAATTAATCGATTTTAATGGCCTTGGAAATGATGAGTGGTTGGATTTTTTGTTGGCGGAATGGGGGAACAGGCTTGGAAAGGTTGTATTTATTTATATTGTTTCAAATTTGGTATTTGAAGTTAGTAATGGATACTACAGCCTAAAACAGAAAATTGTCTGTGCAGGTCCACGTCTTCGTATAGCCCCCATATAACGGTGCATCCCGATATTCGGTATTTTGATGATTTTAGCTACATTATTCACGGATTTTTTTTTAATTTCGCATTTGAATATTGTAATGGCTTATGACAAAAGTTACCTATGCAGGTACATGTCGTCGTATAGACCCTAATATAATAGCTACATTCGGTATTTTTAAGATTTTAACAGAATTTTTAACCGATTTTATTGTTATTGAGAATTGCCAAATTCGTTCCATATGGTTGAGGGTATTCAAAGTTCGGATTTACAGTTTTTTTACTTGTCATATATGGCGTTTTGGTTTTTATGGCGAACCTCACAAGTGCAAATCCACCCAAACTCTTCTTTCTCTATCTCCTCTTGCTCACAATCATAAACTCAAACTCTCAGAATGAAATCTTTGCCTGCCGTGTCACTTTTTTACTTTCCCTACTTTACCACTGAAAGACAATACGAAAAAGTGACAGCTTTCCATTCAACATTGACAAAGCCCCTAAAATTCCCTTAGCAATTCAAGAATACTTGTTGTGACATTTCCATTTTCACCGTTTTCATTTTTTTTGCTTTTATTTCAAACAATCAAATATTTCTCTCTAAAACAATTTGACGATGGCCAACCATCTTCTCTTTTTGCTCTCTTAAAATCTCCATATATTTGTTTTTATCATTATCAAAAACAACGGACTCACACAAGCACAGCAGATAGGGACTCTCTCTCTCTCTCTCTTCTAAGTCATGCATATTTATGGGGAAAAGAAATCCATTCACATAGCCATTGAAGTGTGGGTGCGTGTGTGTGCAAAGGCTTTTGTTTTGTGGGGAGGCGTTTGCATTCTCCAATTCAAGTTTAACCTAAGGATGTGGGACTCCTTACTGGCAAGTAAAGGAAAAAAATTGAAAACAAAACCAAAAACATATTTAAAAAAAATTGAATAAGAGAAAAAAGTTAAATAATGAATATGCAAATTTTTCAGTTTTGCGCTAAGCCAAAATAATCTTTTTTTATTTCTTTTCATTGTTTTTGTTTGTGTTTCTCCTAAAAAATAATAATAATAAGACAGATTGAAAAACACGCATTGCGGTTCTTTAATAGATGTTATGTTTTTTAGCGTTTGTTTTCTTTCTTTTTTTCAAGAAAACAAACAATTTGGGAATCTGTTGTTTGATGGTAGGGATGGTGGCATGGCTACAGATTAAAAAAACACAAACGAAAAGAAACCGACTGGGAAGTAAATATCATAAAAATTAATTTAAATACGTTTTTTTAATACGAACAGAATATAACAAACAAAAGTTCAATAACATTTGCATTTTGATGGGTTGTACAAATAATTATAAGAATTGATAAATATTTTGAATGCATAAATGGATGTTGGGTTTATAAAACACAACCGGGGGAACCATGAGTTCTCAGGAAAAATAATTAATATTTTTTTTTAAATTTTACAAAAAAAAAAAAAAAAAAAAAAATTTGGTCTTCCACTGTTTTCTGGGAAGAAATGAAATTAACATGTACTGGCAGCTTAAGAGTGTGTGCTAGCACATCAGTCCGAAAAAGAGATAATTTAAGAGAGCTCTGTTATAGAGCATTCCTATTAAAGGTATATTTGATTGTTAGAAAATAAAAAAAAACTGTTGTAATTTTCCACGAGAAAAAGAAATCAGAGCAGACAGAGCTTTGCAAAAGCGAAAAAAGGTTACTATGAATAGAGAGAGAGAACTTAGCTTAAACTTTATGAATATTTTCCGATCGCTTCAAAATTTATAAATGTTATCTCTTTATTACCCCTTTGCCAAGAACAATGCTTTGATCTATAAATAATTTTGCATCTCAAATGATCCACTAACATTTATGGCTCAACGGACACTGCAATCGTCGCCTAAAAGTATGCAATTATCTATGTTACTCGACTCAAGCTGACAATAATGATGCTGATTACGACAGAAAAAAAAGGTTAATGTTAATAAGGTGCCCTAATCAGGTTGGTGCTCTAATGTTGGAAAAGTTTACAAGTTTGTCGTTGTTGTATTGATTGGGTTTGGGTTTGTGGTCTGTTCCATTTTGTTCCAGCTTTGACATGCTGGGCCAAAACGGTTTAATGAACTAAATGCAGACAGACATTTGTTTTCGCTGTTTGGGTTTTTAGGTTACAATTTTCCCTACGTTTTACGCCTTTTCCCATTCACACAGCCATGTTGTTGTTGCTGTTATTGTTTTTTTTTTTGCAACATTTTTGTTTCGCAGGACCCCACTTTGGTAAATAATCCTATTCAGCCAAATGCCAACCTCTTTTGCTACAATCATTGCTACTTTCCAACAAACTTTCATCAAGACCCACAACTTTGAATATTTACCATGATGTTGTTGTTGTTGTTAGCCGACTGACTGCTTCGATGGTTCCCAGCTCCGGTTTCATTCGGTTGGGATGGTTGTTTTTGTTGCACACATTAACCTCATTTTAGTGTTTTTAATAATTCAGCAAACACTGTTTGGTCGGCATGCTCTCACTTCCACTATCGCACTCTCTGCTTTCCCCCTCGTCCCCTCTTCCTGGTAGGCAAGGTATCTGTGTCGAAGAATGATTGCAAATTCAAAATGAAAAAGAAAGGTGGAAATTCTGAAATGTATCCAACAACAAAATTGCATAAACCGAAACGAAATGTATTGAAGAGAAAGTGAAAGGACGAATGAGTGAGTGTGGGTTATATACCAACATAAATACATACATACATATATTTAACGAAGCGGGAGAGACAACCAACTTCAATGACAGTGGTATGAAGCGGAATAAAAGGCATTGAATTATGTGCTTTAAGAAAATATGGGGAAATAAAAGAGAAATGTATTTCAATATTGGAAAGAGAGTGATATTGGCAAGAGATTGAGAAATTGGGTTGAGAGCGCTATTAGAAAGAGAACTATTATTAGAGAGAATATAAAAGATTTGCACCCTTAATAAAGGGAATATGGTAAACAAGAAAAACGTAAATTTAAAAAAGCACTGCTTAAAACCGTGTGGTAGCTCATAAGTCCAAAAAAGAGATTATTTTAGAGAATATAACTATCCTATTTTTCATAATATTTATCCCTTCATTTCAATTGTCTTTAAACTGGGATGTTGTCCAAAATGATTAATAAATCGAATTATTACAAACAATTTATTAATTACGTCTTAACACGGGTTTTCTTGATTATTAAAAAAGTAAGAGAAATTTGGAATGATGAGCGTGGTCTGGTATTTGAGCAGCTCTGATTTAAACCAGACCTGTTCAAGAACAAGGGCTCTCTCGCCAGTCTAATCTCTCTTAGGTCTTTTAATTCATCAACAAATAAGGGTTTAAACATTACTTTTACATTTTTTTATATCAAAACGCTATATAAATAATTTTGGACCACATTTACTTTAATAAAAAAAATAGTTGATGTATAGAAAAATCAGAACTTTTAATTTCCTCCCTTCAGACTCATGGGGTTCTAATGCATTCAACTACTCTCAATACCCTTAAAATGTGCACAATTTCCCATATTTAAATTCACTTTCAAAAAAGCACTTATTCGGTAGCTACTCTTTTGTTATTGTGTCTTGTTTAGTTCTCAGTCCTTGAAACATTTTCTCAAACTCTCAGAATTATTTATGGCGGATGGTTGGTCATTTTGAGGTTTGCTGTTGGTTTCCGTGGAAACTTTGGTTCATGGGAAAATTTAATCTGTAGCTGCAAAAGTGGTCGACATAAGAACATTGCTTTATATTACTGTAACATATGGTTGTGGCACCAACACCACCAGCAACAGCAACAAGAACAATAACAACACTTACCCAGGGTCTCATCCGCAGGACATGTATAGTAGATGTCCATACATATGTATGTATATTTGTAAGGATTTATACACTGGATTTTGTGCTTTTGTTGTTGTTGTTTTTCTTATTACCAACAGCAACATAAAACATTATCTCATGCCGTTGTCCTAGTGAGCGTTTCTTGTTGCCGGTCAAAACAAGAACACGAGAAAAAAAACGCACACAATTAACCAAAAGCAACAATGCCATCCCAAAAAGGCGAGAGGTGTGTTCCTTGTTAAATTGTAAACGTCGATAGAAACACGCCACGAAAATAGTGATAAACATCCCATCCCACTTTCAGCGAACTTTAATGTAGGCAAATGGAAAGAGCGAACCCGGAGAATATTCAAATAAAGATTTATGGCTTTTAATAAAGGAAAGCGACAAGGAAAATGTATCAACATGTTGAGAAGTTGAATTTTTTTTATCTTATGTTCTTAAAGAGTAATGTGTCGGAGTTTTAAGCGAAAAGAGAGAAAGAGGGGGAGAGTGGAAGAGTGGAAGAGCTACGTGGGGCAATTTTTGTAAAGACGTTTTTAAGAAGGTTTAAGGCGAAAAGACAGAGAGTATGTGGAAAAACTACCAGAGCCATTCTCTGCAAAGACGTTTTTAAGAAGGTCTGCTGCATATAGAAGAACTTCAGAGGACCTTGTTCCTATAGAAGCTGATTAAAAGGTACTGAATTGTATAGCCATAGGAAGGTCTTTTATGCACAGAATGAGTCATAGAAGGTTTGATGTCGAAGGCTTTCACAAGGAGGACCTATATATGATATTTTCTCTGTGTTAGTACCTTTACATGGCCTTCATTTTAAAGAGGGAACTTTTAAAGTTCTTTTGTCTATAAAAAAGCAGTGACAAGATCTTCCATCTACGCGAAAATTTAAAGAATATCTTCTATATATAGAATACCTTCAGAAGTTTTTTGGGTTAAAGAGGTCTATTAAATGTATTTTATCGTGTGGGAATGTTCTCTCCACCTGTCTAGATGGACCTTGGCATGTTTTTTTTAACAATCTTTAGAATGTCTTATCTCTATAGAGGGATTTTTTGGATGTCTTCTACTTATAGAAGAATCATTTAAGGGAGTTCTATTACGACTCTTAGAGAATATTCGGAAGGGCTGTTTTCCATTAAATATTTTTTAGAATACTCTATCGTCTTCTAAAAAATATATTTGTATAAAGTAAGACCTTTTGAAAATAAGCCTTCTATAAGATCTCCTATCTGAAAAAGGATTTTAATCAAGGGGACAATTAGAAGCCCTTCTGCTTACAGAAGGATATTTGCAAAATTATACGGATATTGTAAAAATCGATTTACTAGACCATTTTAGTAGTATATAGTCAGATCCCGATTTTAGGTTCTCTACATGGACTTCTAGAGCAACGTCTGTTCCAGAGTAGTCCATGGTCTGATCCCGATTACGGGTCCTATAAATACACTTCGATCTGCAAAGCGCTTTTTGCAGAAAAATGTTATAGAATTTTCAATTCAAATTTATTGAGTCTTTGTTTTTTTGAAATGGTTTCAATATCGGACCCTAATTTCGGGTCGGGACTTCCATGTAGATCATAGATTAACCATCAGCCATTCATGGCCTGACTCTTATTTCGAGTTCTACACAAGAACTTTGATCTAAATTATTGTGTGACCCTCAGTAGTTTTAGGTCTGACTGTAATGTTGGGTCCTATACAAGCTGTTCGGTCCACTAGCCAGCAAATTGAAACTTCTCGCTCTTTATTTTGGATTTTGAAATCAATTTTTTAACTTAATGTCTCTGAACCGGTTCCGGCACAAGGGCACAAAGTGATAGGTAGAAATTTTTCTGCTAATAAAATAATTCTTAGACGAGTTTTAAAACTTAAAATTTGAGGGCAAAATGAAACCTATATTGTAGAAATCGGCTCTTGGAACCTGAATCTGGGTTTTTGCCCGAATTTTTAGACAACTCTGAATCCACAACAGATTTTAATACAAATGACAAAAAATTTTAAAGGATTAGAATTTCCATTCCGTAATTGATCTCTTGAGGATTTTCTTTTTTATAAACCACAAATCGAGCCCTCGAATCGGTTAAAATACCTTTATCGCGTGAAAACTTGTTAGATATTTCTAAAGGTTTTTAAATGATATCGGATTTTACATGGTTCTTATACCCAAAGATTCGGGTCATATATCCAGCCACATTCCATGAGAAAAAATAAAAAAAAAAAATTGAGGGATTTTTCTTTGAAAGGCTTAAGGTTTTCCATCTACAGAAAATCCAAAAAATAAATGCTACTTTATATTGAAGGCCCCTGGGCCCTAGGGGCCACACCACAAACTCGTCATCACATCGAGGCAGGGCCTACATTATGCCCTTCTTTTCATAAATAATGCCTTCGTGTTTACCTCCATATCTCCTTCTTTACTTTTCCATCTTTAAGTCAACAACATTTCTCATTTTCCGATAGGAAAATTGTCCCCTTGGCAAAAATTAGGTTATGCCAATAACACTCGTATAGTCACCTTTTCTTTATCGATTTCCTGTTTTTTTTTAGAACTGTTCGTCGTATCCATTTCATTTAACGATGGACCATAAACAGTAAACTGAGACTTGCAATAAAAAGTAAAAAACAACTTTACACCTTAAACTAGGAAATTGTCATTGAAAGTTTGGTTTTGCCGGAGGGCGGGGAAATGCGCACACCAAGGGAATCAATACAAAGTTTCAAAAGTGGCTGAGGAGGGAGAAAAACTTCATAGGAAATGATTAAAGATTCAGGTGGATTCGCAGCTGGGTTGCCGATTGATTGACTACTGCAAAGGCTAGTTTAAAAAGGAATCAAAATCATCAGTTTTGTATACTTTTCACTTCATTACAATCGAAAAAAAACATAAAAACCCTTGGACCTCTTTCCATTCGTTGTTTAAACTTCGATTTTTGAAGAGGCCTCTAAAACCTACGAAAAGAAATACTAAATATGTACATACATACATATTCGATTTATCCTTTTGAAGTAGTTTGAAGTTACTTACTTAGCTATTGATGGTTCTGATTTGTTTTTCCAGGAAAAAAAGCTTTTGTAGTCGATGGAAATTGTTTCCCCACCAAATCTTTTTTCCAAATTTAAAATTTGATTTTCTCCGATTTTTTTTGGCTTCGTTTTTTTTTTTGCCTTATGATACATTAAATTTAATTTGGCAAGAAACATTATTGCTGTTCCTTTTTTTTTTTGGTTTTTCTTGGTAGCATTCCATTTGCGAAATCACCTTTTTGCCTGCCTCCTAAAGGTATTGTAAGGCATTTAATGCCTAAAAGTATGCTACAACATTTTCATCGTTGATTGCCGAGTTGCCGTTATTTGTGCGTGACACATATTTGCGTTTTGTTCGTGCAATTTGCTACGACTTTTATTGGCTAATGAATAAATTGTGTTCCTATTTTTTTCCTTTTGCCTTCGAAGCGTTTGACGGCAGCTCAATAAACGAATCAAATGCTAACAAAGCGTTTCGATTTGCCTTAACATATGCTAAGGAGGTTTCATTGGGTTTTTTTCTAATTTTAAAGGTGGAATGTTTCCTTGATTGGCAATGTTTGTTTTATTTCATTTCAAAAAAATGGGGGAAATGGAAAGGGATTGGTGCTTTAAATTGTTGAGACAATTTAAATAAAAAAATGAATTTATTTGTTTTGTGCGCTTTTTTCCCCAACTTCTCCACTTAAATAGTTCATATTTCCCTTTAGTTCGTCTAATGAACAAGTTTTATTTTTAATAATACCCGGTTTTTCACTCTTTCGTATTTTTCCAGGAAAAAATAAAATTCTAGATGAATAAAGTTTTCCACACCCCCCTCCACTTCTCATCAACCAAAACCAAACTATAATTAATCTAAAGGTAAGTTTGTTTTGTCGGCAGAGAGAAAAAAAGTTTGTTTTACAAAAGTTAATGAGAATAGCGGGAGAGAGTAGGAAGAGTTATGAAAGAGAGAAGGGGTGTTAAAAGCCATTTTCAATTAGGGGCCAAAATGAAAATAAAACCACTTGATTTGGGGTAAAATTGATGTTTTATTTTGGAAATTAATTTCAGAAATAGTGATAGAGCCTTTGGGCAGGAAGAAGGAGAGGAGACATTGAGGGTGTTGCAGCATCCCCAAAAAAAGTTCTTTTGAGGAAATTTTGAATCCGTGGCACATTCCAACTCTATGCTGAGAGCAGAGTCACTGGTACTTGCAGTTTTCAAAATTGTGGGGCTTAGTAACTTAATCCTAGTGCCTTGCATCTGTGGTCAAGAGTAGTCCTGATAAAAGGAAGTAATTGCATCTCTATCGTATCAATAATTTAAGTATATTTAAATTTATTTTTTAGTATCTTACATGTCTCTTCTCTCTTTCTCTCTCTATCTCCTCACTCATGAGCAATGATGTTCATAACTAAATTGAGAACGGGTATATAAGGGTAACTGAGAATTAACCATCGAAGATCGTTGAGGGAAAGTGAATAAAAGTATAACCAGTGCCGCTAACGTTTGTTTTTAAGACATTTTTGCACATCTATGCTCATCTATACCCAGGGTGCGTATGATCAATGCAAATAAGATTCCTCAAATTGATCATACGTAGCGGTGCACCTTCATTCGTATGGTGGATTTGTTTTAATGGCAAATATATTTTGTTAATTATACCCTACACCAAATAATGCTATGGATATTGTGTCTTTCAGCATTTGTTTGTAACAGGGAGAAGGAAGCGAGATAGGTCCATAGTTACTTTTGAGGATCTTCATAGCATCACTTTCTGAATCGATTTATGCATGTCTGTCCGTCCGTCCGTTTGTCCATGTATTTTTGTGAAAAAAATGCAGGTCGCATTTATTATCCAATTAAGAGGAAATTTTCCAAACAATATTTGTTTGGCCCAAGGACGAACCCTATTGAAATTGGTGAGATTTCGGGTTAGTGGTTCACTAAATGGTCAGTATCCGTCTAAATCACCTGAATTTTAGTACATCCGACCGAATTCAGTCTGGAAGCAAGTACATCAAATTTGGAGAAAATTGATTCAGATATAGCTATAGCTCCCATATACAGAGTGAGTTAAAGAAACTGCAACTAAGTCAAACGCCATAATTTTTAGATTTTTTTTAAATTTTATTGAATGAAAGCAAAAAATGTCGGAAATAGTATCAAATTTTAGAATATGTTTAGATTTGTTCGAATTGGTCACCTTTGGCACGAATTATGGCCTACAAACGGTCAATGAAACCGTCACAAGCTGCCCAAATGTTGCTCTGCGGTATTTTCACCCATTCCCAGCGAAGTGCTCGCTTGAGGTGATCGATACTTTGGTATTTTTTAGTGCCATCCTTGCCTTCCAAAATACTTCAGACACAATAGTCCAACGGATTGGTATCCGGAGATTTTGGTGACCATTGTGCGCTGGAAATGAAGCGAGGAACCTAATTTGGTAACTACTCTTCGTGGCGCGAGCTGAGTGCGATGGTGCTGGGTCTTGTTGGAATGTCCTAGGTCTGCGGGCAAAATGTTTGCGTGCCCAAGGCTTTAATACAGCCTCCAGAATATTTTCGCCATAATATTCGGTATTTATTCTGATACCATGTTGCTGTTTTCTTCCGTCCAAATCCTTGACGTCGGGCTACGCTACCAGTATCACGGTAACGAGCAATGGTACGAGACACAAAAGATTTATTCACATTTAAATGCTCTGAGTGCTCTAACGATAGCCTCTTGTGGTTTTCCAGCCAAATATAAAGAAATCACACTATCACGCTTGAATTCCATCACGAATAACTTTTTTTCTGGAAAATTCTCACCAAAATGCTTTGAGCTGTCACTGGAGTAATTTTAACAGCTGTCGGACGAGTGGCTTAGGAATGACAGCAGTCTGAATTTGGTTGGATATAAATGGCCCGCCCGACTTTTAACCTTTCGTTACTGGTTTTTCAGTAAATTTTTCCCCAACCCCACGTCCTACCAACAATGTTTATTATTGCTATTGTAATTATTATTAACCGTTATTATCGTTATTATTTGGCCCATAATTACGCATGTTTGAATGAATACATTTTAATTGAATAAACATTTCCAACTGAATTGATTATCCCCATTGAGCCGATAAAATGTATTAATTTGTACGTGACTTTTAACACTTTGGCAAGGCAATTGAATTGCAATGGAAATTCAGTGAATAAATCTCAATTAATTTCAATAATGACAGATTAAGGGCAAAAAACACAAAACTTGAGAGACGTATAAAAATAAAATTTTATATTCATTTGAATTGTAGGGATCCAAGTTCTTCCCCATGGCCCGCATCACATTTTTGTATTGAATTTACAAAACTTTTCACATCACTCAAAAAAATTAATGTGCCAATTACCGAAAAAGTTTACTGTTCAAAACTTTTTCCCATTAGTAATTACAAATTGTTGTCTGCTAATTAATTTCGACAAATTTTCAAGTTTATTTCCCTGTCTGCCATCATTGAAAATCATTCAAATACAGTTTTATGTTTATGTTGAACATTTGAAATGAGCATTTCATTGGCGTTAATGTTGCTGTGTTTCTCTTTATTTTTATCTTTTCAATTAGTTAATTTTCATTTGCAAGAATTTGTTTATTTGCGCCATCATCAACACCGAATAAATCACTTTAATTACCCTCAATGTCGATTGGAGATTTTCTAATAGAGTCATATTCGATGTTTTGAATTGAAGAGAAATTTAAAATGAATTGAAGTGGAAAGAGGAAAGTTTGCTAATATATTTGAAATTATTTTTATCAAAGGAGTCTTTTATATTATTTTATGAATTGCCAAAAACCTTGTGAAACAAGCTGAAAAATCAGTGAAAGTTTCGTCTTCCCAGCGTATTATTAATGCCAGTAAATCATACGTCACGAGGTCCAGTAAATCATATGTCACGAAGTCCATTTTTATAGTTATTTTAAACAACCCCCATTTTGTATCCTTTCCTTCCAGCCATTCAATCCAATCATGCCAATTATAGTTGCCATTCTATTCAAAATCAAATTGTAAAGATAGAAAATTGTCTTTTACGAAGAAGAAGAAGAATAACAACAACGAAATTAGTCGATAACAAAAACAAAACAGAAAATAAGCTGATTGTTTTGTTTATGGCTTGGAAAATGGAACACAGGGAAGCAAGCCACAGAGCCAAACGCAGAAGAAAAAAAAAACACCATTAACGAGAGGAATAATAAAAATCATCATGACCATGTCGTCAGAGCAGATAACGTTCTACTTTTTTCAATTAACGATAAACCAAGACCGAAGAGATAGAAAACAAAAACTAGAGAATGATGGTAGAAAAGTTATCGCCGGAAAATACACAATGAAATACGTGCCAATGGTATAATTATTTGGAAATGTGAAAAAGGATAATGACAGCTATGAAGATTTTGAAGTTAAAATTGAAGAAAATTATTGAATTTTAATTGGAGAGCAGGAAATATAGAAATGTCAATAATTTCAATGTTTAAATTTATTTTCAAGATTCCAAAATCAATTTTTCGGATAATAGATAGATAACTTTGCATATAAATTAAATGGTACAATAAGAAGGTAGAACAGCTTTGTAAAACTACAGAAATACAGCCCTGAGGCTATGTCCGCTTCCTGTCAGAGTTATTCAAAATTATATTCAAAATTGGCAGAAATCGGGCAAACTTAGAAAAAGAATTGTAATCAGCTGGTAGCTCTACCTTGCCTTTTTATTGTACCATGCATACAACGTATAAGTATTGCCATAACTCATACGCAAATATGTCTTTCGCCTTAAAAGACTTTAAAATTTGCAAAATCAAATCGAGAACCTATTGAAACTTCCACGCAAATTTAAGGGAAGGGGAAATAAATATGGTGTTATTTTTAAAAACCTTTTACTCAAAAAATCAAGTCGTGTTGACAGTTGTCATTTGGTTTAAATCATCAGATTGGCATTGGTGGGGCACCTTCTAAATCTCTTCCACCTACGGGATACCTGTAAAGGGGGTTCATCTATAGAATACCTATGATGCCAGAAACACTCTATAAGTTAAAGCATCTAATTCAAAATATATTAAAAATATTAAGTAGTTACATAATTTTGCAGAGAAAATATATACAACGTATAAGTATTGTCATAACTCATACGCTGCTATGTCCTTAACCTTAAAAATCATTAAAAATTGCAAAATGAAATCGAAAACCTATTGAAATTTCCACGAAAATTTAAGGGAAGGGGAAATAAATATGACGTTCTTTTTAAAAATGTTTTTCTCAACAAATTAAGTCATGTAGACGGTTGTTTGGTTGATATCATCAGGCTTTGGTGGGGTCCCTTCTAAACCTCTTCCATCTATCCGATACCTGTAAAAGGGGTTTATCTAGAGAAGATGCTAGAAACTCCTTAAGAGGTAAAACATTTAATTCGATATATATTAGAAATATTAAAAGCCAAAGCGAACTTTTTATGGTTCGACAAATTGTCCTTTCATAACGTATAACTACTATCATCACACATACGCCTATAAGGCTCAAAGTCTCAAAAGTAGGGTTGTGTCAATCTAATTCGATCGAACGAACTAGTTCCGTGGACTCCGGTCGTTTGTATGTAAACTCTACGTATGAGTAATATGAAATTTATGAAGTCACTCATACGTTTAGGAACTGAAATACGAACTTGATCGGCACAACTATGCTCAAAAGCCCTCAAACAAGAATTCGATGCTAAATCAAGGTAAATGGGGGTGGTAAAACCCCAAAATTTGCTTCCCTTTTTTAAACAGCTCTATTGGATCAAAAATGCCTCACAAATCGACCCCTGTTATCAATTTGATCGTAGATGGTCAAGTATGCATGTCTCTTATTCTCCGTCATGAGTAAAACACAAATAAATAGACATATACCTTAATTTTCAACAATTGTTGCTCAAAAAATAATTTTTGAGCTAATTTTGATTATATTTTTGTTTAAAACATATTAAATAAGTAATAATTAAAAGAAAAAAATGCTATTATAAAATTCTCTTAAGCATTTCTCTTTTATTATTTTGCCCATATATGATTTGATCCATTAAATTCTGTCTCTCTATCTATCTCTCTCTCTCTCTCTCTCTCTCTTTCTTTGAAATCCTCACTGACCTTAAACCATTTTGTTGTTATTCCTGAAATTCTTATCTCAATTAATCCGCCATTATAATAAACCGTTACAAGAAACTAGTTTAACAAAACATAATCAACAACAGCAACAACAACAAAGTTTAATGGTTCATTAACCAATTGGCAAAACAAATAACCAATAACCACAATAACAAAAAGAATTAAAAGAAGAAGCAGAAGATGTGAAAGAAGAAGAAGAAGACGTAAAACATAAAAACGACTTATTTAACTTCATTAAATGTTAATGTGTCTGTGTGTGTGCTCCTCTGGGCTTCTAGTTTTAATGTGTGGGTCGTAAACAAGTATCAATGTATGTATGTTTGTATTTTTATGTAGTTTGGGAGAGGAGAGAGTGAGATGGGCCTGGGCCTTAACCATAAACCCTTTTCAAAAGCATGGCAACAGCCATCGAAGTTTTTGCTCCTTGTTGGCCTGGTTGCCCAGTTCATCCTTTTCTTTTTTTTGCCTTTGGAATGAATAACATTTGGTTTATTGTGGTCGTTTGTGGGGGGTTTTCATTCCTTCTTTTTTCCTCTATTCCCTGCCACCATTATTCTCCAGTAATAGTTGTGGTTAGAGTTTAACTTTTGTCTGCCAATTCAGTTTGCTTTCATGTTGGACACCACTGTCCATTCTAAATATGTAAATACACATACATATGTATATATACGAGATGGTGATGTGAGCTCTTGTGGTCTTCAAAACTTTCTAAAGGATATGTGTAAAATGAAAATGTTATTGCTTCCTTCTTTGTTATTAATTGTCGTTCAATTAATTCTAGATGAGTTATTTCCATCAGTAGTCGTCCTTTTTTTCCCATTCTTCCACTTGGAAATATTACAACAAAGGTCGTTCCGGTATTGGTCACAATGGACAATGTATTGAGGCTACAAGATTGGTATTTATTGTCTTTTGGAAGAGTGAGACGGGAAATGTAATTTCCGTCTTTGGATAATCAATGTTTTGAATAAAATGGGAACCAATTACAAGTTGGATTTTATTTTGGAAGGAATAAATAAGTTTGATAAAAGACTCAGTAGAAAAAATTACATTAAAAGCACTGTGCAAAAAAATTAAATTTAGTATCCAGAGGATGGAAAATTCCTTTTCCTGATAAAAACCCTTGGAAAAAACAGCGTACCTGAGATAGTTAACCAATCTCAATAAGTTTAACGTGTATATTCCATGGTCCAATTACTAGGATTAACCCGGATCTAGATTTGTAAGCAAACCTAATTTTATATAATACACATACGACATGCCCTGAAGGGTTACGAAGCAAAAATGCATTGACTAATGACAGATTTATTCCTTTAGATTTACAATTTACTCATAAAGATCTCTTATTCCCCAAATGAAATGTTACAAAATTGTATTCAAATTCAGCGATGTAATGCCTTAAAAATTCATTTTTCTTATCCCCACCTCTTCAAATTAAAGAGTAATTTCTATAACATTTCTACGACATTGGCATTGGTCAGCATTTCCAAAAATTTTTTTTTTTCATAGAATTTATTTAAAAATTTATTACTCCCTAATAAGTTGTCCAATATTTCTTGAAACACTCAAATTAATATTTAATTCTTCTATGAACCACAACTATGTTACTCACTAAAAACTTCTTGCGATATTGACACATTTTCCATCGAAGAGAGCTAGAAAAGGAAAAGAAAAGTTCCCAGCAACATAGCAGCAGTTTCATCCTCATTCTTATTTATTGAAATTCCTAAAAAAATAATCGCTTTTTGCTAAAATTTTCAAAATTCCTGGGTTTTCTAATTGGAGTGTGGTTTAACTACGAACCTTTCCTTCAATTTCAACAAATATCCTCTCAGCCACTTTCTCTTTCTCTAACTCAACCGCAAGAGCCGAACAACTGTGGCCCATTCTCTTCTCTTTGTTGATGCAAGTGTAAAGAGAAATTAAAGGTTATTCAAGTGGAGAGAATAACAGATATTCAATTGTTAGTTAATGCTTTTTAAAAGGTAAACAAACAAAAAAGACAATACCAATAATAAATACCCGCATATACAAATGTTTTTGTGTGTGTGTGTCTGTGCATGTGTTTGTTTGTATAACATTTATGATGTCGACGTTCAATATTGTATTTATTTATGAATAACTGTATTATGTGAGTGGGCGGCAGTAATGGCAGGAGAGTGCGTATGGTTTGTGCCTCTCCTTCTTCTTCTTCTGATGAAATTGTAGATGTGTGTAAAGTGTGTGAGAGTGCTCGTTGTTATCATCATTATTTTCTTGTTGTTGTTTTTATTATTTGAAGTTGCTGTCGTTGTTATTGTAACTGTCTTCTTGAAATTGTTCCCCCAGGCAACATTGACGCAATATGCCAATGCAAATATTTTCCTTTTAATCAATACAACACCAACAACAAACACAAGACTAAAGGCATTAACAGAAACTACAACAAGAACAAGAGCAGCAACAGTGGTAGCTGTATTTCCAGGAGTACAAATAATAACAACAACAGCAACAATTATTATTATTATTTTTGTCTCTATTACATGAGAAATGAGAGGCGTTTTTATTGAATGCAGAGATTTATTCACAAAGAAGAAACGCGCAATGTTGAAGTTTTGCAAAAAAAAAAAAAAAAACAAATACCGCGAAACATAAATTTCAACATAAATTAAAACATTTATATATTTAATTTTCCAAAGAAAATTTCCCATCACACCATTGCCACTACCCTTTCGACCACAATGAAAATAAACAAAATATCAGTTTCTCGTTAAGGGTTTGCATTTTGAATGTGCGTGTCTAACTGAGCCCAGGGTAATTGTTGTAGGAGCTATCATTGTTTCTGTCTATATTTACATAATTTAAAGCGTAACCAAGATCAAAATAAAATATTTCCCCCCAGGGGTGTTAAAAATGTTGAAGTTCACGTGAATTATTTGCCGCGGTTCGTTTGTGGCTTATAAAACCAGATAGAGAGAGAGATAGCAAATTAATGTGTTAATAATATAATGTTGTTGTTGCTGTGTTAATTATGTAATACACAATAATATTAAGAAGAAGAAGACAATGGAATGGCTGTGGTAATTTATAGCAAGTGAGAACATGGCTTTAGTCCCAAAGGAAATTTTCTTTTAGGAGATAATATTTTTATACCCTCCACCATGGGTAGGAGGGTATATTAACTTTGTCATTCCGTTTGTAACACCTCTAAATATTCGTCGTAGACCCCATAAAGTATATATATTCATAATCAGCATAAAATTCTAAGACGATTTAGCGATGTCCGTCTGTCTGTCTGTCCGTCTGTCTGTCTGTCTGTCCGTCTGTCTGTCTGTTGAAATCACGATAGAGCCCACATTATTTGATGTAGACCTTTGAAATTTGGCACAAGTGTGTGTATTGTCCCTAGGATGGTTGGTATTGAAAATGAGATATATCGGTCCACGTTCTGGTATAGTCCCCATATAACGGTACCTCCCAATATTCGGTATTTTGATGATTTATGCCACATTTTTTCACGGATTTATCTGAAAATTGGTATTTGTAGGTCATGACGGGTCCCTGAGCGTGTGGCAAAACATTGCATGTATAGGTCCACGTTTTGGTATAGCCCCCATATAACGGTACCTCCCGATATTCGGTATTTTGATGATTTATGCCACATTTTTTCACTGATTTGTGTAAAAGTTGGTATTTGTGGGTCATAATGGGTCCTAGTTCGTGTGGCAAAACATTGTAATTATAGGTGCACGTGTTGGTGTAGCCCCTATATAACGGTACCTCCCGATATTCGGCATTTTAATGTTTTTTTGCCACATTTCTTCTAATGTTCTTTTACCCTAGGGTGGAGGGTATTAAAAGTTTGGCCCGGCCGAACTTAATGTTTTTTTACTTGTTTTTAATTTTTACAATAATTAACATATTTCAGTGCTGCATTCGAGGAGAGTTTTAAGAAGAATTTTGCAGTACTAAATTCTAAATTTTCCATGCACCTCAATAAGTCTCTCTTATTCTTAGACCCCTTTTCAATCCACCTAAATCGAGTTTTTCCCACAATTGATATTTCTGTCCGGGATTGAATTATTTACTGTACATGACCATCCATTATAAATTATATTTCCTTCTTTTTTTAAATTTTCATTCCATAAAACTGACATTTAGACTATTTACCTTTTATAAATTTATTCGTTTTATTGCTGCTTTCCAAAAATATGGCCATGTTTCTTTTTAACGATGTTGTTAACAATTTGATGAGGGATTTTCCATCTAATCCAAAAAAAAAAAAATCCACTTTAAAACAACAACAAGCTAAACAATCTGGTGTTTTGATGTTGTACGAAAATTTCCCAACCAAAAAAAAAAGAAAAGTTGAAGGTAAACAAAAACAAATTACATTGAAAACTGACTGAATGACTGGCATTCATTTAACCTCGGCATTTATATTTTCTTACCGTCTAACATCCGAAAAAAAAACACAGATAAAGGTTAGCTTTCATTCGTGCTGCCATCCTCCAGCAATTATATTTTATTTGTTGTAATTTTCTTTTTTTGTTTTTCGCAGAAAAGGTGTCGATGCTGGAAATAATTTTCTTTACAAATAACTGCCGCATGAAAATTTTGCCATCAAATATTCTCCAAGATTTAGTTTTGCCATCACTGGCCAGCCGACTGACTATCCAGTCCACATTTTATTTCATTTCATTCTTGGCTCGGCGTTTGTTGCCTGTAATGGAGCGTTGAGTGAACTGTGATTTTAATGAGCATTTTCACAGCAGCAGTCTCTGTTTTCTGGCCGCATGTTGGTTCGTGGATTTCAGCTGGCAAATGGAAATTAATTAGATTTAAAACAAATGCTGAAATGTAATTAACATTCACAAGATGGCCGGCTAATTGTTTAAGGAAAATGTCTAAAAAGTATTTGCCACCTTGCGCCTTGTCTGGATGTGGCCTTGATTCTTATTTTAATGCTAATTTGCAGCAGAAGAGAGCGGCAGAGAGAGAGAGAGAAAACTTTGGTTGAAAATAATTGCCATTGAAAATGTGTTGCATGGAAATGTGAGTCTAAAATTTATGGCAAAATGTTTTATTTTAATGAGAAAGAAGAAGAAGAGGAGAAGGCAGCACATAAATTATTCTAATAGTTTTGTAAATGTTTTAAAATAAACATTTAACCAGTCATAATAGTGACCCTTGCAACCACTGTAGTTTTGATTAACAAACTTTTTGGTTGGCCGGTGGCCACTAGCCCCCACATTGATGTGGTATTTTTAAAAACATTAAATTCACTGGAATAATTATTTTTTTTTTTTTGGCTTTTGTTTCTGTCTGAGGCGAGAAATATTTGTAATGGACAGTTAATGGTAAATAAACAATTACTAAAATTAAAAATCTGCAAATTTTATTTTTACATTTTCGACAACTGACAATGGAGGCGCCGATGTGTTTAAGAGGGGGGGTTTGTCTTATAAAAGATAGAATTATTATTTTTAGGCATTACAAAGGAATGGCAAATTATTCTATTTTTTATAGGAGCTATTCTTGTTTTTAAAGCCACTGTTTAGTTAGAAGGTAGCCGTTTTCGCATTAAATTTTCGAAAAAATGTAAAGACCCTACATGGATTTTTCGTGGTCTCTCCCTTAACTATAAAAAGGGATAGCTTTGTTAATAGTTCTCTTGCTCTTCAATGTTCAATTTTAAACTAAAATACAAAATTCCGGATATTTATCTCTTATTTCTTCTAAGTTGAAGTATTTGCAATTAAAAAATTAGCTTTAATTAAAAATTCTCTATTAGCCTCTATTAGCTTTAATTAAAAATTTAACCTCCGCAAGTTTACTCTTCTTCCATATGCCATGTAGCTTTGTCAGAAAAAACATTACTTAAATCTCTGAGAATCTATCAGGGAATACATGACATTGTCTCTCATGTAGCACGACATTATGACATTTCCATTTTAATGGTCATTTTTATATTTGCCAAAAAAAACAATATGTAGAACACACAACATAATCAAAATGGAGGGAGAAATTACAATGTTATTGTTAATTTTTTTTTTTTTTTCATTACAAAACATTTGGACTTACACATATGAGGCATAAGAATAACAACAACAACAAGAAGACCATAAAGAACAATGTGCATGATGTTTGCTCAATGTTTTCATTAAAATTTTGTTTTGGGAGATCCACATTTCTTTTTTTGCTCTCATGTGTTTTTTTTTTTTTTTTGTTTTCGCCTATCAGCCTTTAGAGAATGAGTGACTGGAACTGCCGACAGTGGTCGTGTTTTGTTGCACTTGTTTTGTTTTTGTTTTTTTTTTTCTTGGCATTTGGCCAATTATTTAAGGTTCAAGTTTGTAAAATAGCAGCCAAAAAAAAAACAATACCAACAGCAACAACGAAAAACTGCCATAATCATAACAATACTTGCTCATGACAATAATGATCCCGTGTGTGTGTTATTGTTGGGCCTTTGTAACTGTCTCTTTGATGGTACTCATGAGACAAGGCGAGAGTCACTGTTATTACAAAAAAAAAGAGTATTTCCCATAACCGTTAACATAATGGGTAATGGTATGCTAGTCAGTGTGTGTGTGGAGAATGTACCATTTCCATTAAGCCTTTTAATAATTATTTCAATATAAAAAAAATTAAGATGCAAGGGAAGGTTCCGTAAATGCTTTGCAATAATATTTCTCTTTTAAACAAATATAACGTAAAAAGCATAGATGAGCTAAATAATGAAAGAGAAATGAAAAGGAGAATTTAAAAAAAAAAGTTTCCTGCGCCGAATTTCGGCTTATTTCATAATTTTAAAACAAAAATATCAAAATTAGCTCGAAAACTAATTTATAGAGACAATTGTTGGGAATTATAAATATATGTCAGCTTACTTCTTCTTGACCTCAATCATGACCGAGAATAAGAGCAGTCATGAGTAAAACATCAACAAACAGACATACAATTGTTTTTATAAATTATTTTTGAGCTAATTTTGATTATATTTTCGCTTAAAAATTATTCAATGAATTAAAATTCAAAGCAGGAAAATTATTTGAAAAATTTTTTAAGAATATCTCTTTTATTATTTTGCCCATCTATGCCATTTATACAAAGAGTTATCATGTTCTCTTGTTTGTTTGCTTGGCAGATATATGTTGTGTTTCCATACATTAAAAGGGAGAATTGCAAAATTCCCGGGAACGGAAAACTAATAAAAACATCAAAATAAATAGCAATTCTTCAAAATGATTACATCAGCCAAGCAGAAGCTACATAGTTAAAAGTAGTAAAAGAGAAGAGTAGAAAAGAGAATGACATATTTGTGTATGTTCTCTTCCTTTTTATTGAAAGGTTTACAAGTTAGGTTAGGTTGCAAAGAATCGATCGATAAATGTCCTGATGGACACTTAAGCCAATAAGGCCTGTTTACAAGTTTAACTATTGTAATCGTATTATTTTTACAATATTCTACTTGTAATTTCTGGTGTCAAGCAGTGGGCAGTATTTTACAATGGTCTAAAATATTCCAAACACCAAAATCTGAAAACTTGACTCAAATTTGATTATAGTTTAACAATCTTCCCCATTCTTCCTTATATTTTTCGTCATAATTTCCCATCACTCACCATCCTGTCCATTTTCCCACAGTATTTCTTGTGTTATTCTAAGCGAGTAAACACAATTTGTTACTGTTTTTTATTGCCACATTTTGTTCCATCAACAATCAACGCCCGTTCGTTCGTCCGTTTGTTCGTCTACTCGCATTCACATTTGTTGTAAATAAATTTCCATAAAACATTAAGTTTTCATTATATGCGTCATTTGCAAATGCATTGTAAATTCGTTGGCGTTTGCGGACGCTTTGATTTGTGTGAAAATCGCCAAAGACATAAATTTCAGTTTATGATCTACAAAATCCATCTCCATTGTTGAATAAATAGACATAAAAAACGTCAACAAATGGGAAAGAGTGTGTGTGAGAGAGAGAGAGCGAAAAGAGAGGGAGAAAAAACATGCCATCTACAAAAATGAATGAAATGAAAACAATCAGCAATAACATTGAACTAGTATTAAAAATGCATTTTGAAAACAAAAGCAAACAAAAAAAAAAAAAAAAAATATCAGCTACTAAACATAACAGCATTGACTATATGAATATTATTTATTTATGGTTGTGACAGTTAAATCTGGATAGTGGGAATTCAAAATATCTCATATTCCGGATATTTTAAACCACTTCAAGTCTTACAAGGCTTACGTGGACAAGGTTCCAGATCGACTAAGAATCGAATTCATGAATAAAGAAACGGTGGACTTAGACACGTTAATTTGGTACCAAACCATATTATTCCATTGCTTCTGATATCCTCTCCCACATTTGTGTATCCGACTGTGTAGACCAACAGCAACGTTTTTTTTTTGTTTTGCCAAAATGTGCCATAAACTGATTCCAGTAAAAATACCACTTTTTTCTCTGCGAATCAAACGAAATCAATTTTAATTTGAAATAACAGCTAACAGCTCTAGGCCATATTGAATGATGACATATTTCACAGAGTTAATCTCATAATCGTTAAATAGCTAGAAATCGGCTTAGAGATGACAATTTATGGAAGTCAAGTTGTAAAACAATTAAATAAATGAAATAAATCAATTGTAATTATTTATATAGAGAGGGAGAGAGGGGGTGGGAGGGAAAGATAGATAAAAAGAGCAAAAGTAGGAGTAATGAGTTATCTACGCCAGGTAAAGCGTTCGAATTTAAGCATGTGTAAGCATGAAAGAACATCTCGTCAGCTGATGATGTTTTGTGGGTTCTAAACGATATTTAGATCTTCAAAAAGTCTGTTTTTGATGTTCTAGGGTTCAGACCTGGAACTCTAGGTGTTGATAGTCATGTGTTTCTATTTGGGTTGTTAAAGGCTAAAGCATACTTTTAGGCACTCCCCTGAACAGTATAGCATAGCCCTTTTTTATTTAAACAAGTAAAAAAGCAGCTAAACTCACCCGAGCCGAACTTTTTATACCCTCCACCATTTGGAAGAAACTTAAAAAATTATTAAAATAAATGATCCGTCGAAAGATACCTCTCAAATGAAAACCGTTATATGGGAACTATACGAAGGTCCTGAATAAATAATTGTTGTCATAGCTGTAGTAACGGTTCCGAACTTTATATACTTTATATTTATTTATATAATTTGAAACAATTCCAGTGAATAAAGTCACAAAAATCATGAAAATACCGAATATCTGGGGGTTCCAATATATGGACGCTATACTAAAAGGTGGACTTATGTAGACAATTCTCTTCTAGGGGGTGAAGTACTCAGGAGGAACCCCTGGTGAGGATTTTCAGACAATTCCATTAAAAATGTGGCTAAAATCAGCAAAATACCGAATATCGGGAGGAACCGCTATATATATGGATATACAGAGGGTAAAGTACTCACAAAGCACTCCTTGTGTAGAATTTCAGGTACGGTTAAATGGTGTTTGTATGGTATCGTGGACCGATATAGACTAAAGTCAGATCTGTGCAAAATTTTAGCTTCCTATCTTGTTTCGTTTTGACTCTAGCGTGATTGCAACAAACAGTCAGGCGGACGGACGGAGAATTTTACGCTGAACAAGAATATATATACTTTGTGGGGTCTAAAAATATTATTTCGATGAGTTACAAACAGAATGACGAACTTAATATGCCCTCCATACTATGTATGGTGGAGGGTATACAAATGCTTGGGAGCTCTTAAAAGTATGCTAATAAAATGTTATATATACAATTTAAGATTGACTTTATACATGAACCTAACTGATGTATAAACCTGCCTTTAGAGCTATCAGACCCCTTTTTTACTAAATTAACTATTGAAAGGTACTAAAATAATAATATTTCAAAATCGACTCCTAAATGTATGCAACATTTTTGTCAAAGAAACAACTCCAATTTTTTTATTACGGGCACATGAGTAGTGTGTTTTAATATGTCTCTAGAGATTTCAAGACTGGTGGTCTTTCCTAATACAAAATTGATTTTCCATATTCAGGAATTTCCGTAACAAATTCTTTTGTTGTGAAATTTCATTAGAATTTTATTAACAAGAAACCCTCTGACACCTGTCAATCTAAAATTGCCTATCATAAAATTTCTCTTGATTAAAAATTAATATTGTCTATCTTTTTTGGATTGAACGTCAGATGTAGAACTATTATTTGCTAATTTCATTAGACTAATATATTTTTCATTGCCCCCAAATGTTTTTGGCCCCAAACGAGAGAATAAAATTGGCCACGTGCGCCACCATTTTATGTTCTGTCATATTGCCAAGCAGTGCCTGGTTTTTTTTTTTCATTTTCCAACCAACATTTCAATCCCATCATCATCATCATCGTAGTCGTCGTTCTCTACCCCCAAACGTCATCATCAAGTTGTCAAAACATTCGACAGAAACAGGCAAACAAATGTGTCAAAAACAGACAAATAAGTGAGAAGCAATTTAACGACTTAACAATCAAACGTTTAGAGGGTTAAGAGCACGCGTGGCATGTTGTTCAGTGGTTTGGAAAACTGTGACAAGCAGAAGGCAATGTGCAATGCGTTTCCCCCCCCCAACTAAATTTCGGTGGAAAAGAATGAAGAATAACATTTGAATTTGCAGACAACACTGATCTCAGCCATATTTTAAGGACATACTTCAAGGACAAAAATGAAAACCTTTGAAAATTATTTTTCCCAACAAGATTCAAAATTTCTTATAGTTGGCAAAAGAAATGTCCTTCTTTAAGGAGCAATGGAGACTTAACCTATGATTTTTCTAATTTCACCCATAAAGTATGCAACATTTGTTGTGTAATGAAAATTTGCAATTATTTATTCCTTTAGCACCAGTAAACTTTGATGATTTCTCGAGTGCGAAAAAAAACAACAACAATCAAGTCTTATAATATAATATGCCCTCATATGTTATGCCCCAGAAAGTATGCCATATTTAATTTCTTATATTTATATGCCTGGCTGAATAAATTTTCCTAAGAGCATAATACGAGTATGCTGCTCTAAACAAGTCAAAAAAAAAACTTCTAGAATTTTTAAACAAAAAACCCAAATGTTGTTATGTGAGCGAGTGTGTGTGTGCATGTATGTACATACAAATGCATGGGCATGTGTAGAAAATTTCATTTTTACATTTAGAATTAAATTTTCATAGTTTCCATGAAAACATGCACAAAAAACGTGTTGATGTTTGTTTTTGGTCTTTGCGCCTCCCAGTCATGTTTCTAATGGCCCTCAGACTGGGTCTTTTGTACTTTGGCTATAACAAATACCAGAAAAGCTACAAGAGAGAGAGAGAGGCAGAGAAAAGCTAAACGTTAAGCTTGCATTGTCCCATTTAGTTTAGGAATTTTATAATAAATCTTTGAAAAAGGATACTTTTTAATATGCTCTTTGGAATTATGAATGAATAATGTCACACAAAAAAAAAAAAAAGAATATGCCTTCGATTCATTTGAAATATCCAGTTTTGCTCACTGCTCCGGGCAGATTTAACGAGCAGGAGGATAATGTGAATGGACCCTATGCTAAATCCTTGCCATTTTTTTTTTGTTTTACACAAAACTTTGGCAAAGGCATGTACTTAAAATATTTGTACTAAACTCATGCACTAAAAGTATGCTTTATATTTTGAGATTTGTAGAAACACTTAAAGCAGGGGATGTAATATTCGTTTTTTTTTTGTTTCTGCCTTTCTGCCTTTTTCATGTCAAGAATGTGTGTTTTCCACTTGAACATGTTGTACTAATCAAATTCATTTGTGGCTTCCGTAAAGATAGGCAATACTAAAATGTACTCCTGAAAGTATGCAGCAAATTTAAAATGTAATTGAAATGAGGAAATACTTGCAGCATTGATATCGAAATGGAAATTGTTAGAAATGTTTGAACCGATTTAAAAAAAAATATTTAACAAACTTGAGCAGGTAATTCAAAAACAAAAAAAGTGATTTTTTTTCAAAAGTCCTTTGCCTCTAAAAAATATTTTAATGCATAAAATAAATTTTTTCTGTTTTGCAAATTGTGAATCTCTTATATGAATGGAAATATATGCCCACAAATCTACATAATTTTGAGTTACACTTCTACATATCTTTATGAACCTTCTGTTCCCCCTGTAGGATCCAACTTCCCAGATAAATTCTATGTTTCTTCAATAAATCCCTAAAAGTATGCACTATGTTTTAATTTAAAATTTTTAAATAGTTTTAATATAATAGTTCAGACATCTGAAACCTGATTCCAACTATTTTGTCAGAGTTAGGCGTATAGAGTTCTCATTGGAAAAAGTTCTCTCCCTTCTCGCCACATGGCTGTCATTTGATACGGCCAAAATGTGCCTCATCTTAAATAACATGGCTCTTATATGAATGGAAATATATGCCCACAAATCTGAATCATTTTGAGTAACACTTCTACAAGTCCTTATGGCCATTCTGTTCCCCCGGTAGGACCCAACTTCCCAGATAAATTCTATGTTTCTGGCAGAGGTTGATAGACACTATTCCACAAAAAATGCTACCAGAAGCCCACCGTTTTTTTCGAATTTCATGAATGCGAAACGAGAACATTTGCTTCTGCTTGAAATAGTAATGCCTAACCCCACCCCCCTCATATCCTTGTAATGCCATAATCTATAATTTTTATTATACTTTACTATGGCTTACATTATGGTTAAGTATTTTCTATTATCGTTGAAGATTACAAGTACACCTCTCTCTCTCTCGATTTCCCCTCTCCCCCTTCCAGGCATTTGTCTATTTAAACTTATCCTCAAAGTATGCAACAAGCAATAAAATTTCCATCTGGATGCAAAGAATTACTATTAAAAGTTGCCTTGTTTACATTATTAATTTTGTTTGTGTTGTCGCTGTTGTTGGTGTGGTTGTTGTGTAACAATAACGGGACAAATTAGTTTTCTTCTTGTTTTTTCTTGGGCTCCTATGAAAAAATAAAAACAGCAACGAAGAGAACTGAAAAAAGAAAAAGTTGGCTTCAAAGAATTTTAATTATTTTCCCTTTTTGCAGCGTGTGACTTGACAAGTTCTGTTAATATTGGCATCAATCTGGTATAAAGAGGGAGAGGTCCCTCTCTCATCACCCTCTTTATGGCAGTTTGGTGGTTTATTTTAAGAGAAAATCCCCTATTCTATAGAGTGTGGAATAAAGTCCATATACTAAAATTAGAACAATACAAATATTCAAAAAAGGAACTTCTACAATTTCAAAGAGAGCCTAAATTTCCACAAATATACCAGAAAAAAGGTGAAAGACTCCGATTTCAAAAGAGGTATCCAATTAGAAGAGTCCCACGATGATATGAACTTTACTCTCTTCGATTTAATGGGACTATTATATTTTAGAACTCGTGCCTTCTGCAAACGTGGATTGTTAGGCAAAAGTATTCCTAAGAAGCCCAAAGCATATGAGAGAGATACTTCCATTACAGAGAGCTATTCCCTCCTCTGGTGAGATATTCTCAAAATGAAAATCACCTCCACATTCACTGCTCCACTGTACCACCGCCCTTCCCTCACACCATCGTTATTATATTTACTTTTCTTTATATTGATTATTCTTTTGACTAATAGCATTTATTGAGTGTACTCTCCCTCCCTATTGTTTCCTCCTCTTTTCTAGTGTCAACCAGAGAAAAAACTAAAACGTAGAAAATAGTGAGCAAGAGAGGGAGAGAAAAAAAGTTGTGTAAAGTAAGTATTCCCATATTGTTAATGCCTTAAAGTATGCATTGGTATTACTTTCAGTTTTTTCTCTCTCTCTCTCTATTCCCTGCCTTTTTCTCGCTTTGGAGTTTTGTTGGGAGAATGGCAATCGTTTTGTGTTTTAATACCACCCGTCTTGTTTGCATTGCTTGCAGCAGCAGGACGAAAAAAACAACGTCTCTTTCAAGGAAAAGTGCCGGGGAAAAAAGGGAGGGGATTGATTTAATATTTCATATTATTGAGGAATGTTTACAAGGGAATTGATTTTTCACAGAATGAGAAACCGGAAGTGGATAACAAATTTGTGTAAATATATTTTTTTAAGGATTTTTAAATACTAATTTCAAAACTTAATCACTTTTTCAAGTATTTTGGGAATAGTTTTGGTTTATTGTTGTGGAAACTGCATTTCGTTCTTATATGTAGTAAAGGAGTTGCCTCTAAATTCGTATAACAATTCCGATTTGGCCTTCTTTAATGGTTTGTAACGGTTTATATTATAAGGTTTAATATTTTTGTGTTAAAAAGAAGCTGTAAAAACTTCTGTTACACAATTATTTGAAAATGTGGATTAAACTTAGACTAATTTTTAACGACTTCAAAAAATCCCTAAAAGTATGCACTATGTTTTAATTTTAAATTTATACATTATATACACTAGTGGGCAAAATTTTAAATTAGTTTAAAGATAATAGTTATCTGAAACATGTTTCCAACTTTTTTTTACTATTTTACGTTTAGAGTTCTTATTTGGAAAAGTTCTCTCTCAGAATAAAATCTTAAATTTTTATACCCTCAGCCATATTGCTACAGAGGGTATATGCCATTTAATACGGCCAAAATGTGCCTCATCGAAAAAATGGTTTAAACCTTAGGTCTCTTTGGACAAAATCCGTTTCAGGACATTTAGAGTCGATCTAGATGTCCATTCATCCGTTCTTCTATCTGTCTGGCTGGCTGAATGGTGCGCACGATAATTCTCGAAGAGAGTATCCGATTTGATTCAAACTTGGTACATCGTAATATTATTGTCATACTTAGATCCAGCTCGGAGATGTGCAAAATCGGCCTAGTCCTTCAGGTACCTCCCCCACAAAAGAAAATTATTTACCTCATCGAAAGAAAAAGGACCATTCGATTTTGTGCAAACTTTTCACATCCCAATATTTTTGTCAGTGCTAAATCAGGTGCTAAAATGGACAATATCGACCCATTCTATTAAGCATTTCCTCCACAAAAAGGGGTCAAAGTATGGAATAATTATAACTCTTATAAAATGCAAAATAAGAGTCCGATCATCTTCAAATTTCGCACACTTGAATATTTCCACTAACACAAGGTTTGGTATGAAGAACGGATTGAATGGACCACTACTTCTAGTACCTCCCCCACAAAGGGTCAAAATTTGGAATAACCATTAAAAACATACGCAAAAAGCGAAATGAGCATCAGATTACTTTCGAACTCGGCACAATCCAATACCTCTATTAACACAAGGTCTGTTTCGAAATTGAACAAAATCGGACTACTCCTTCTAGTACCTAAATAATTATAACTCTCATAAAAGGCGAACTATTCGAAAAATTATCGAATGTCTCTTATAAAGTGGAGGAAGTAGTCGAAATAAAATTGAAAGATGACACGTTGTAATATACGAAATGATACGAAATGGAAAATATTGCTCCACTCCTTCGGAACCTCTCCTATGAAGGGCCAACAGTTTGAACAATCATAACGCATGTAAAAAAATATATTTAAATAACCGAACAGATTGTGTGTAGCTGTCGGCAATACCGTCTGATTCCATTTAACTTGTTATTAAATATTATTAAATATTTTTGAAGACCAATTTTTAATCCGTCTGTTTACACAACATGTTAATGACATAGATAAGCGAATTTTCTCGTTTCTACTTAGTATTTTTATAGCATACTTTTATGGGCTTCCTATGATTTTTATCACTCGGAATATACTCTAAATATAAACTATAAAATATTCCACCCAATGATATAAATAATCCATAAATATATTAATATATACTTTTTCGTAGCGCCTAAAAGTATGATATAAAATATTAAACCTAAATAAGAGGAAGCATTTTTCAAGACTTAAACTTGATGCGCAAACCAGCCTTTACACAAAAAGTGGGAGTCATATGTAATTTTGTTTTTTAACAGTTACATTTAGCTTTTTTGGAACATACAATTAGGCGATCTCAATTCAATTCAAATTTATTAAGTCTTTTTTTTTAACACGAAAGTTTACAATTTTAATGTCAAACTTAAAATGAATTCGCTCCTAAAATTATACAACAATTTTTTCATATGATAATGACAGGCAAGGAAACCACAATTTTGTCCCCAATTACAGATATCCATACCTACACATTTACACCTTTTCAGTGATGACCCTGAATACCTCTTTGACACAACAATCCTTTGCTTTCTTTGCTATTTTGTTTTGCATAAAAGTTATTAAAGTTTATGTAAATAGTTCCGTTTTATTCTTTCTTCTTTTTTGCTCCTGCCTTTTATTTCATTTTATTATTATCCATCCATTTGTTTTGTTTTGTTTTCTTTTTTTTACATTGTCTGTGTGCATTTGCTTGTTATCTTTTATTTCAGTTTGAATATCTGGCATTTTTCTACAAGTTTCCTGGGTCAGACAATAACAAAACGAACCAAGAGGGATAAAAGTGGAAGAAGGAGAAGAAGAAGAAGTCGAAGTAGAACAAGAATAAGACAGAATAATAAAATTCTGTTTTTGATGGGGCCGCAGGACAGTTGTACAGACAATGTCATTCTCTGTCGCTGTCTCTATCTCTCTGTGTCCGTGTGCGTTCGAATGTCGAAAGGAAAGTTTTGTAAATCCCAAGAAAAATTACTTTTCATATTCGTCTTCGTTCTGTCACATTGTCACGTTCAGCCTAATGGTTAGGCAACAAAAAAGTGAAGAGTGAAATGATGGTGGTTATTATCATTTTGATGTGACACTTTAAAATGAGAAAGAATTTCAAGGTTTTGAATGGGATGTTGGTTCAAGATTAAAAACGACTAATAAGAAGAGCTTTGTCCGTTAAAAGCTCCTAAAAGTAGGCAAATACTTTTAGGGTATATTCTTGTTAGCCGATTAAAACTAAAATGAAAAATAAATAAAAACTAATGTTCTAGAAGAATTCTTCTGAGGTATTAAAATATATTTTACCTGTTTGTGGAGAGGGTTTGCAAATCTTCTCAAGTTTTTTTCAGTTTGGCCTCTAAATGATTTTGAAAAATAATTGTTTTTTTAGGAAATATCCATAATATTTTGCGATTTCTTTTTATTGAATTTTCTTCATATAAAATTGCATTAATTTAATTACTCACTGACAATATACCTTAAAAAACTCTTCGTTTCCAAAAAAACCTCTTTCATTGAATTAAATCATATTCTTTCCTGCCCCGTTGTAATATAATTGTCAATAATTCAATCTGTTATTGGGAACCAAATGGCTGTGAGGCTTTCTTTGGCACTGATTGAAGGCAACGTGTCTGACAAGATAGAACCCCTTCCCTCCCCCCGATTTCTAAACCGCAACCACCATTTTCCGCAACACAAACAGTAATTTCCTTTTAACTTGAGTACCCACCAGGCTTAAGCGCACCCCCCAAACAATGTCAGCAACTAGATCTCAATACGTTTTTGACACAATTTTTGGAAAAGTAAACAGCACAGCATTGTTGTTGTTGTCCTTCTCCTTCTTCGTTATTTTAAAGCTATGAATTTAATTTGATGGTTGTCGGCTCGGCAGCTACTGCTTTGATTGATTGCTGCTACGTTTTGACAGTCAATGGTTGATGATGATGATGGTGATATTGGCAGTGATGCTCAAAACAATGACAACAAATCAAGTGTTGATGATTTTTAGCCTCCTGGCAGGGGAAGAGTAAAACAGCCTATTACGGTAAAAGGCCAATGATCCCCTTCATTCCCAGCTTCATTGCATACTTTTTGGGGTCATAGATGGCGCGTGTGTGTATGCGCTAGAGTGCTTTGAGTTTGTCAAATCTAAAAATAACAACAAGCAAACTGATACTACCAAATAACAACAACAACGACGACAACAACAAACTAGGCCATTCAACCAACTCAATTTAAGTTAATCACATTGTCAAAGGGAGCTGTCATTTTTCGTTGGTTTTTCGGTCTATTTAGATTGTGGCTGGAGGGGAGAAAGTAACATTTATCATCATGGCCCGGTGACAGTTGAGGGTTTCGGAGGTTAATTTGTTGATTGTTGCCGATATTGTCAAGGTTGATTTGATAGGTGATTTATGTACCAACAAAAATATTGTAATAATAGTTTGGTAATAATTATTTGAGAGCAGTCATTTATTCGAAGCCTAAAAGCAGACTTCAGATTTGGAAAAATCAAAGTCAGTAAGTTTTCTGGAGATACAATGGAATAAATATGATTTCAAAATTACCAAGTTTGGACCAAATCCAATACTCCCTTCGATAGCTATCGTGCGCAACAGGCAGTCAAACAGACAAAAAGATGGACGGACATCGTTAAATCGACTTCAAATGTCCTGAAACATATTTGGTCTAAAGAGAACTAGGGTATCAAACGATTGTTTCGACTACGCACATTTAGGCCGAATCTAGACATATGGCTGTGGGTATAATAAGCATATCTGTAATTATCGAAACAATAATATGAGTATCCTTTACCCAACGATTCCGTAATTTTTTCTTGAATCTGCTCTCAGCTGACTTTGAAAACAAAACAACTTCTGGATTTTTTTATTTATTTATTTATTTTTTTTTTTTGGGAAGTAGATTTGTGAAAACAAATTCTTGCCAAATAAATCTCTTTGTGGTTTAGTTTTATTTTCTGCCATTCATTCAGACGCTCGTCCATGTCTCCATTCATTCATCCAATCGCCCATTCATTTTGCCACTCATTCATTATGTATTTGTTTCTTTTTTTTTTCTTGTTTTGTTTATCCAAATGGAAATTTCTATAAACTCTTTATTTAGCGCCGGCTATTGTTTTGTTTCCGTTTCTGCCACTGTTTCTCATGGCGGGCAGTAGTCGTCTAAAAATAGACTCCCTGTGCAAACAATTCAAATAAATTATTTCAAGCATACTATTAGGCTGGCAAATTTGTGTGTTTGCTATTGCCATTCGTTCTTCACCTAGCCACCAACAACGATAACAATAACACCAACATTTTTCTTTGACTTTGTAAACATTTAGCCAACAGTTTTCTACACAATGTAAACTTGTGTTGGAATTCCCCTTTTTCGTTTTGCATTCGTGGAAGGGGGGGGCGTAGCAGAAGAATGGTGGGGCAGGAAACAAAGTGTTTGTTCGGCATAGATGTACAGAGGAAGGAAATACAAATATATACAAGAGCCAGAGACAACGCGCAATGAAACTAGGAATTAAAATAATTGTAGAAGGTTTCTGCGAAACAAAAAGAGACAATGAAATCTGATTACTTGCTTTAATTTGTTTTAAGATTTTTTTTAAATTAAATGGGTTTTTTGTGAGAAAATAATTAAAAAATTATAACAATTTTTTAGTTTTGATGAAAAAAATGGGAGAGAAAAATGTTATATCTAATCGGGAGAGAAATTTTTATGAATGCAAAAAATTTTTTATAGAGAGAAGAAGAGAAGGAAGGGAACAGATTTTTTGCTTTTTTATTCAGGAATGCTTACACATAATATTAGAATAGGGCAGGAAGAGAGTCACACAGTGATGTTCTCCCAATTACCTTACTCTCTCATTACATTGTTTTTTTTAAATTTAAATGACTCTTCTTGTGAGTGTGGATAGATTTACTCTCAGTGAAGGCACGTGTGCCTACTCTTACCTGGCCCTCATGCATAAAGTGTTTTTCTTAATTATATATAACATATTTATAGCATACATTTAGGCACGCAAAAACATTTTTAAATACAAAATAACCACTACATGTTATATACTATCCATGGTAAAATTAAGAGGGCATAGTCATTTCAAATAAGGCTATCCATCTCCGTATTTTCTGCAATTTACCTGTCAAATTTCACTGAATAAAACCAGGTTCCCATCTCTGATGCCTCTGTGTATACAATGGATTTATTAATACAAATTTTGACAATGTTTGAAATTTGAAAAAATTGTAAACATATGCATGTCTTTACCTTCTTAATTCTACTATGGTACTATCATATAATAGGCATACTTATTTATCTAAATTCGTATATCAATTCCGATTTGGCCTTTTTCAACGATTTATCTGTAAAAAAAATCTAATACAAAATGTAGACCAAACTTAGGCTAATGAAAAAACTTTAACAACTACCTAAAAGTATACAGCATGTTTTAATTTTGAATTCCCAACATATATGCAGTAGCGGGCGAAATAAAATATAAAACAATATTCTTAATATATCAATTTAAATTTTATTGTTAAAATTGATTGTGAGCGCCTAAAAGTATGCTATAAAATATGATGTGTAAGCAGGGCTTTTTATATTAAATTTAAAGTCTTTAGATAAGTTCGATTATGTGAAAGTATTATTTAACGTTTAGCCTGAAAATATGCTTCAATTTTTACATATTTTAAAATTTTATAGTCTACTGTGCTTAGACTAAAGCATAACATAAAACCCCTTCGATATTCGTTGAGTTTTCCATCCGTTATGTTTGGAACATATCAAACTTTTTGAAAAATTATTGTTCATTCTGCAACATGATGCATAAAGCATTGTGCATTCTCGACCATCATACATACCAACAGAACCATCAATCATTTGTTGAAGTTTTGCAATGGTAATATATACCCGTACACATGTAACAGCATTTGAGCAATTTATAATGATTTGACGAGCGAAGTGAGGAATTGCAAGGAAATGGGATTGCCTTGGAAATGGGGTCTGGGAAAAATAAAGAGGTCAGGGGTAGAAGTCTTTCAGGAGATTTCGGCTGCTGCTCAGCTTCAGGGCTGCATAAATCTACATTCCTACTAGAAACGACTGGGTCCACAGGAGGCCCCTTCCACAAAGTTTACCCATGTACACATATGGATGTCAAAGAAAAGATAGCACAAATTAGGAAAAACAGGACTGTGATTTTTTTCCTATCAAGCTTGGGCACCATTCTGTTCAAATGTCTATGGGAAACTTATGCCTGGCCAGTTGAGGCACTATTCTCTATAGTCCCTTTTTAATCCGAATCTACCGTTTTTGGTCAATATCCCTGCTTTTCTCTCAAGTGCTCAAAACTAAAATTAGAGGATATATTTTGAAAAAAAAAAAAAAATATTTTAACAGGCTTACCAAAAACAACCAAAACTCAGTTTCCGAAGGTTTCCAATGTTTAAAGTATTTTATCCGAAACCTCCCAACCCAAGCGATTCCTAGTAAATAAAATCCATATATTTTTGGTCCTGGCTTTTGCCACAAAAATCCAACATTAACACGCTTCCTTGTCCAGCCAGTCGCTCTCCATGTCAGTCATCCATGGCTGTGGATACCAACAACAACAACAACAACAAGAACAGCACAACATTATGAATTCAAACCGAGTTAATTAAATTCCAACGTTCGAATAATTCAAACTGAAAAGGCAATTTGTGGAAACGCATATTTGCGGTTGTCCATGAACCAATCTCCTTGATGTTTTTCAAGTACTTTATAATCAGCTGCAGCGGCAGCAGCAACAGCAACAACAATTTGGGCTATATGCAATAGTGGTAATCAACAACAGCAACAATATCCGTAATATGCCATGGATTTAATATGTCTATGATAATGTAAATTACATGTAAATATTTTATTATCTCTAGGATAAATTATTCATTCATTAAATAAAGCCACATTGGTGTGGTGGAGGGGGTTCATAAATAACTAAGTTTGTATTAAATTACACAGCTATTAAATGGGAATTAACTGGGAAATCCACAGGTCACATTAATGCCCACATGACCTGTCGTCAGTGTGTTGTTGCAGTGCAATAAACAAAATTAAGTTAACGCCTGAAAACATGCTTTGAATTTTGTACCAATTTGCCACCTGTGAATCCCAGGCTGCCAATTCCATTGCCTGCAAAGCTCCCTAATAATTTGCCATTGTTTTTCAAGTTAAACCAATTTTGAATTCTAATCTGAAGAGATTCTCTTACAGCTGACTCGCTGTCTTTCCGGCAATGTTATCATTTCGTACCCAAAGAGTTGCCAACAATAACAACAACAAGGAGGCCTATGCCAAACCCCCACACACACATCGCCACATAGCGTGCATCAACTAATCCCAACTCAAAAAAAAACAAACAAAAAATCACTTTTGTTCACAGCTGTTACTCAAAACTTTCATCAAAAAGCAACAATTACATTGACATTGTCATGTTGTTGTTCTAGTTGCTGTTGTATCTATGGTGTGGTGTTCTCTTAGCATTTGACACTCCTTGCCTTTCATCTCCAATGGCTCTTTTGAGAGACAAACTCTTTCGTTAGCTATGGTGTTAATTTATATGTTATGTGCCAGCAAACACGCAAGCCAGAGATGGGAGTTGTCAAAAAATAAACAAAATATTACATTTTTGAAGGAGAGTTGGAAGGTGTCAAAGAGCATGAAAATAAATCTCTGGGAGTGAGTTGAAATTTTATTAATTTTAAGAGAAAATATAATGAGATAAGGTTGATCAAACGCAGAGCAGAGCAAATTAAAATAGAGATTGCATAAGAGAAAAGAAATATTGTATTTTTTATTGCATTTTGCAATTTATTTAAACTTTTAAAGTACGAATGTTGTCTTAAATTGTTAAAAAAGCTATTTTTTTAAAGAAATTACATGAGTAATACATAGACTATGATTTGTTGACTGTTTAACAAAAACTAAGAGTAATAGGCCTCTTGCGCTAGAACATCTTCTTGCTCTGGTGATAATTTTAAATATATTTTAAAATAACTTTCCTACATGGAATTTTAACGAATTTAATCATTTTAAACAAAAATATAATCAAAATTAGGCCAAAAACTAAATTTTGAATTTTTTTACTGATGTTTAAATCATGACCATGTACATCAGAGTCCATCTATGAATTTAGTAGCCTTTATAACTCTTTTAACAAAGTGTGCTCCTATCTCAGGGTGGAAAATTCTGGTGTTTAATAATTTAATAGAGTAAAATTTCATATTTGATTATTGCAAAATGGTCAGGCTTAAAAAAATATAATTAATAAAATTTCTTAAAGACAATTTTTCATAGATATTAAAAATTATATTATATCTTTTAACAGTATAGAAGTCTTCCAAGTCTTAGCTACCTATAACCATTCCTCAATGAACGCTTTAATCCCAGAATTTGGAACGAGGCTGGTTTTTTAACACTCGTCGTTATTTTCAATGAATTTTGAAATTTTTTATTTGCAAACAAATCTCTATTTCCCATCTCTGTCTCCCACAATTTCGAATGAGGCTTGGGTAGAGACAAAATTCCAACCAAAAAAAGGAAAAAAAGAAATGTGATGAAGGCTTAACAGTTGTTTCAATTATGTGAGACCCTTAGTAGTGGCAATGGTAGTGATGGTGGTGGTGGTGGTAGTGATGGCAGCAGTAGTAGTGGCACAAGGCCAACCAACTAATCCTTTTACGTTGACAAAGAACCAACAACAACAAAAACAACGAGGAAGCATGTGTTCTATGACAAAACTGTGTTAATAAGACTATCAGGTTGTGTGAGGTGTGAGTTGGAAAAAGTGTTATGAACCGGTACAAAAGATATTGGGGTGGGGGAAAGAAAGCCAAAAAAAAAAAAAAAATAGAAATAATTTTTGGGTCTATTACAAATAGAGTATCTATAAACGTCTTCTATCCATGAAATGCAGTTTTTATTCCAAAAACACCGGAGTTTCTTTTTTGGTAAAAATTTTTTCTATATGGAAAATTTGAAATATATTTTAAACCAAAAAAAAATCATTCCTTATACATACAGGACATTTAAATAATTTTTTTTTGGTTTGAATGCCATTGGAAGTTTTTATGGGTACTTAAACTTTAGATAATAGTCTTATATGTATATTTAATTATATACCCGTAAAAGACCTTCTCTCTAAGATATCCTATTCTTGCTTAAATCTAAAATCTTAAATCTTAAAAATCTTTCTTATCTATAAGACGTATAAGATTTTAAGTCAATGAGATCATAAAAATTTTTGTGGAAATGCTTCCTTTTTTATAGTACATTGGACTTTTTTCTATAGATACGTACATAAGATCTTCTATTCATACAAGACTTAGAGAACTCTCTATATATTTTAAAAAATTATAAAAAGTACTCTTTTAGCAGAATTCCTTCTTCAAAAAAAAAAAAAATAAATAAATAAATAAATAAAAATAATAATAAATATATAAAATAAAATAAATAAATAAATGTGAGAGGAATTCTCTCCAAAAAAAGTGAGAAGGTCTCTGTTCATAGAAGTCCTGTGGGAGATTTTATTCTCATAGAAGACCTTATCCAGACCTTATCCTCATATAAGACCCGTGGGTGGCCTTTTCACCATAAAAGTCTCTTAGGACCAGTTTACGCTTCATGTTACGGACGTACGAAAAAATGGCTTTTTCACATTTTTAGCATTTTAAAACATACTTTTAGGTGTTCCCAACAATTTTGAATCCCTCATACCTTTCAGTATCCCAAATCTGGAATTTTTCCCCTTTTATTCCACTACACCCCAATATTTTTATGTTCCTTAATATCTATATAAGTATATGTCTGTGTGTGTATGTGTCTAGGTCATATCTATGTATATATAAGATGAAATTGTCTGTCTACATATATTTTATGCATAATTTAATGTGTTGGAAGGATGACTTGTGCGTGCCGGTACATCATGTGTTTATCTTGTGGGAATCTTCCTTCCGAAAATGTTTCTATTACTCTTGTTTCCCTCTCTCTTTCTTCACTCGTCCTCCTCTTCTTCTTTTGCTTCCTTCTTCAAAGGCCAAAACGTGTTGGTAACCTGAGAACCAACAAATGTTGCCTGTGAAAGTCACACATTTCCATGGAAAATGCATAAACAATTGGCTCATTTACCGGAAAACTCTTTAATATATTTGAATTTATTTAATGTTGGCAACGATATAACCAACTTGGCATGGAAATTTTCCTTTTCCTCGAAATGATAAACGTGTGTTAGAAGAGATGGATAACATGTCATGGAGGGATGGCAATATGTTTATGGGGAGAAACGGTTTTGCATAAAATGGTAATGAAAACATGGGAGTGCAAATATTGTTGAAGTTACTGGAAATATTTATTTTATCCTAAAAAAAATTTTTGAGTGAATTCATAATAAATTCATTTATTAAAAGTTTGCTTGGTAACTATTGCATGGCGTATGAGTTACACATATCATGTATACGCAACAATAACAATTATTAAAACTCATACGCACCACTGACCGCTCTCGTGTGCCAGAGAAAAATTAATTTCTCTTTAAATTTATCTACCACCAACCATCTCGCATCCTTAGCACAAAAACATCTGTTTTGCCCCTTAAATGCTTCCCTTGGCTTGTTTTAAACAAAGAAAACCATTCACTTCCTTTTTCTATACCCCAATTTGTTAAGAAAATAATTCTAATGAGTTTGTCATCTTGTACAAATTGTTAAAAAAGGAAAAAAACAACTCGACCTTTTTCTTAAGAGATTTTTTTGTCTTGCTGTGGCAACAGCTGTATATGTAGTTTGTAAAACTATTTTTTTTTCGCTTTTTCAATAGAACAATGCCGAAAAAAGGAAGAAATCAACAAGATGACGATATTTTACAAAAAAAAAAAAAAAAAAAAAATTGAAAAGTGTTTGAGGACAACAACAACAACAAACGGCTTGTATTGTTTCTCTTTTTTTGTTGGCAGCTTTTTTTACGGCTTTTCATATTCAAAAATCAATCTGTTACCACTGGGAGATGTGTCCTTCCAAAGAAGCAAATTTTTTGGTAAAAAAAATGGAAAATAAAAGCCTTTAATTTTTAATAAATAAATTTAAAGGCATTTCAGATCATGGATTTCGGAAAATAAGATATGATTTCATAGAAAACCCACATAAAAATAATTAAGGTCCCTGTGAGTATAAGTATTGCCAATACTTATACGCCAGAAATGCTATTGGCTTTAGTTGACTTTTATCAGTGCCTCATTAATATTTTGCGAGCATTTTGCCATAATTATCAACTTTTGCTAACATTTATTAAGTCTAGTGTTATACCTTTTCTATCTCGATATCGCAATTTTCCAGTAAATGGTTAAGTTGATTGAAGATTTTAGAAAAATATCAATTTTTTACCCCCTCTCTTCAAAAAATATGTTTTTATACCCTCCACCATACTATGGAGGGTATATTAATTTTGTCATTCCGTTTGTAACTCCTCGAAATACTCATGTCAGACCCAACAAAGTATATATATTCTTGATCAGCGTAAAATTCTAAGACGATTTAGCCATGTCCGTCTGTCTGTCTGTGTGTCTGTCTGTCTGTCTGTCTGTCCGTCTGTCTGTTGTAATCACGCTATCTTTCGAACAAATTGAGATAGAAGGCTAAAATTTTGCACACATGTATATTTTGCCAGTAGGCAGGTTAAGTTCGTAAATGGGCCATGTAGGTCCAAGTTCTCATATAGCCCCCATATAACGGTACCTCCCGGTATTCGGTATTTTGATGATTTTACCGACATTATTCACCGGAATTGTTTCAAATTTGGTATTTGAAGTTCGTAATAGATACTGCAGCATAAAACAGAAAATGGGCCATGTAGGTCCACGTCTTCGTATAGCCCCCATATAACAATACCCCCCGATATTCGGTATTTTAATGATTTCAGCGACGTTATTTACAGGGATTGTTTCAAATTTCGTATGTGAACTTCGTAATGGATACTTCAGCCCATGCCAGAAAATTGTCTGTGCAGGTCCACGTCTTCGTATAGCCCCCATATAACGGTACCCCCCATATTCGGTATTTTGACGATTTTAGCTACATTATAAACAGATTTTTCTTCAAGTTTCGCATTTAAATATTGTAATAATTTATGACAAAAGTTGCCTATGCAGGCCCACGTCGTCGTATAAGCATTCGGTATTTTTAAGATTTTAACAGAATTTTTAACGGGTTTTATTTTTTGGAAATTGCCAAATTTGTACCAAATGGTGGAGGGTATTAAAAGTTCGGCCCGGCCGAACTTACAGCTTTTTTACTTGTTATTGTCTAGGACATATCTAAAAAACATCAATTCTTTTTCTAACTTATCAAAGATTTGAAAAGAAGACCATCTCATATAAATATGGAATGAGTAGTATCAACAATCATGCACCTCATTCATACCCCGTATTTTAAAATCACTTTTCCTTAATAAAAATCTATCAATCTTTTTTTCCAAAATAAATTAAAATTGTGCAGTTGTTAATTTTTCAATAATGTGCCACTTTTCTAACATTTTTCCTCTTTTTTTTTTTTTGAAACTAACACAATTCATCAGTCATGTTAGACAATAAAAATTGCAAAACAAGGAAACGGATGTTGAAAATGCAGTGCAGTGTTGTGTGCGAACGCGTGTGCATGTGTTGAGGTGATGATGTTGTTGTTGCTGCTTTGCGTCTCTATAACAGTGGGTCTTGCTCAACAAATGAACATTCTTTCGGTACACATCTTCTCAACCCATATCCTCCATAAAAACAAAAAGCCAAAGCAAAAAAAAAAAGCACAGTGCCTGCATACAGACTCACTTGGAGATGGAAATCAATATTTGCATACCTACACATCGACATACATACGTATTTTTATTGCGTATTACTATTTGTTGGTCCATGGCGAAATACGTTTTGTAAACTTGTTTTCGTTTCCATGAAATCTATGTGTGTGTGAATATATATAAGATGGGGTCGAAGGGAAGAAGGAAAGGAAATTTAATTTTTAGATGTCCTCAGGGGTGTTTGCTGTTAATACTTAAAAAATGTAATTTTGATGTTGCGTATGACCAACATCAATACTTATACGTCACAAAGGATCTTTGAAATAAATTGTGAGTTGGTCTCTTTCTCTCACCATCTCTCTAAGTTTTGGCTATGGTCATAGAAAAATTAAAATATGGACAACGAAATGCGCTCACCGTTTATCTTTGAGAAAAAATCGGATCACCAGATGTCGTCCCTATCGTTTCAGGGGTATGAGTGAAAATACTAAAGTCACTCAATTCGAAAATGTTAACAATATGGGATATTTGTCAGTTAAAAATTGTTAAAAATATAAATGAAAACTACGTGACGACATCGAAAAATTTGGGAATAATCCAGTGAAATTCGACTGCGTAACCATGCAAAACATGATGAGAGTTAAATGGATAAAAAACAAAATTAAGTTTTTGTTGTCTATATTTTCATTTGTCTATGCTTTGGTTATTGAATATGTTGCCTAATTTTTGGAGTAGGGATTCTTGAAGACCCCCCCCCCCCCTTCTAATATTCAATAGCCCAATGTTGTTTTCATATAAATGGTTTACACCCGTTGCTCGGTATTTGTTTTGATCCATCGTTTATTCAGTAGCAGCAGCTGCTGCTGCAGCAACACCACCGACCGACCACCAGTCTGAACACCAGCACCGACAATATTGCTAACAGCCATAGAAAGCTGGTAGTTAAATAAATGACTCTTTTTTTTTTGTAACTCAATGTCGTTCGAATGATTGATAAATGAGAGCAAGAATTACTTCTCTCTCCCTCTCTCTCTCTCTCTCTCGTTCATACTCTGCATGTTTTGGCATTCGTTCTTGTTGCATTTCAACCAAGCGGAAATACCTTCAAAATTGAACAAAACAGCATTTGCGATTTATCAAATTTGCTAGAATGTCAAAAACAATATGAAAAAGAAATTTGGAAAATAAGTTACTTGAAGAATTGATTAGGAAAATTTTTCTAGGCAAGAGGATGGATTATTCGCTGAGTCAGTTTAAAAGTGTGGCATATTTCTAGGCAGAAGACATGAGAAATCTCTCTAATTTAAAAACATGGAACTCCATAGCTCCACTTTTAGACGAAATACTGATACTATATATGACCACTACAATGTTGGCAGAAGGAACGTACACGGAGGGTAGAGCCACTATGCTTACTATTCCGAATCATAGGACTTCTTGCATTAAAAAAATCACTTTTTTCCAGTTGGGACACACACATCCCCAAAATATTTTTAAAGTCATATCGAAGTTAGGGACATACTTTGGCAGGACAACATAAAAAGTAAGAAAAAAATATATTAGTCTGGGAGTCAGTTTCAACCACATTCTCTCGATTTCAGAACCTATCATAAGGATAGACTCATTTTATTAAAATTGCCATTATTAAATAATTTGTTTCGCTTGCTTTATTGTAAAATATTTTGAATTACTAAAGACAGGTTTACACATCTTATTAGAGTCAAGTTTAGAGTAACTTTTTTACATTTATTCCACAGCATACTTTTGGGCGTTCTTCAAAAAATATTTAGAAATTGTTGGGATCGCCTTAAAGTATGCTATTAAATGCCTAAATATACATAATAAGAACTCAATTTACACATGACTCTAACGTGGCGTATAAACTAGCTTTTAAGGGTTTTCTAGTTTCGAACCCGCCTTAATTTTCTTCCATCGCTGATAAGATTCCTTAAAAATTTAATCCCCATTTCCCATCGTGAAGAAAACCCGACCATTCCATACGTTTTTTTCTTCTAATAATCTTTGAATGTATTTGTATTAAATTACAAAAGAACCGATAAAACCACAAACACAACAATAACAACAACTTTAGACCGCATTATCCTGCCAGCAATCAATTGCAGCTACTGCTGCCTTTCTATGCACCACTACCAGCATCCTTTTCATTTCCACATTCATCAATGCCAGCATCTGTTTATGTCTCTGTTCGTAATTCTGGTTAATGTGGGCGAGGGTAATAAGACGAAGAGAGAATGTGAACAACAACAATTAAGAAGAAAAAATTAAAATAAACCCTGGAGAAAAGTTGCCATGGAAGGATTTATCGCTTGTTTGACTGACTGCCTTATTGGCTGTCGTCTGTTGGGTGGGCGCGTAATACAATAATGACTTGTTTTATGTGGATTTTCTTTTTTGTTTTTTTGCAAAAATACAAATGGATTAAAATGGGCAGCCATTGTGGGTTTAAAGACTTACAAGGATCAGCAGTGAACTACAATTTTTGCAATCATTCTTAAGATTTTAAAATTCATTTTTCATTAATTTTTCCCAAAATGTGAGTTTAACTAATTCAATTATTTAATCTTTGTATGCCGACATCCACTTGGAAATTTTGTCGAGAAAATAAAGGATTTTATTTTATTAATTTTTCTTTTGCAATTGAGCGCCCACATTCTTCAGTTCGTCGCTTGCATCTGTTAAAACGGTCCCCGGCAAAGTTTCATGCCAAACGTTGCGCCTGAAAGTATGCATTATTTTATTGTTAACTTTATCATAATTGCATTAAATCAGATTACGGCTTAAGTGTTACTTTCATTACATAAACAGACTATGAAATGTATACACCTGACACTGACACGCACACTTAGTGGCACACAGATACACTGACACCCGCACCTGCACCTGCACACTTTGCAGGTCCCTGAGTCTGGGGAGAATATGTGTGTCTCTTGGCATATACAAGGATATAAAGTAATGTGTTTAAGTATGGCTATATAGTTAATCCTTTTGTGTATCAAGCCCAAACAAACGATGCCTTCGACTAAAGATAGATATACCCGTCTGTGTATGTGTGTGTGTGTATTGGGAGACAGACATCTTTTGGCTTTGACTTTAATAGCAGCCACTTACACTGCGTTGGCAATAAACGCCAACCAGCCAGCCAGGCATTTTGACAAACCACCAACAATGCCTGCACAAAAATTATGTTATGCCATAAAGTATGCAATATTTTATGACTTGTAGCTTTTGATGCTAAATGTTGGTCTTCCCCTCTGATGGAGGGTTTACATTAATTTATTGAGGAGCTGTGCATGGGGTGAGGGGCAGGGTTGAAAGGTCTTACTCTATGAAATTTATATAGAAGCTTTATAAATATGCAAAGAGAGAGAGAGAGAGAGGGAGAGAGAAAAAACACCTTGTTATCGATGCTGTTAACATTACCGTTAGCGCCGGCATCTATACATTTGTTTAACCACCTTACCGAATATAGCAATACACCTAAATGTATACTCTGATTTTTTCTGTTTTTCGTTGAGAGTAAAGGAAATGCTAACGTTTGCCGCCTGAAAGCATATTTTCAGGCGTTTGTTATTTTTAATTTTAATTTAAAGCAACGCAATAAAATTCATTGGAGGGCGTTATATTTGATGTTGCTTTAATTTTATTTCATTGTTGTTGTTGTTGCTGTTCCATGTAATCCTCCCTACATGGCATTCCAAGTTTAAATTTAATGGTGGAATGATTGCAAAATGTTTTTTTTTTGTTTTTTTTTTGTGGTAGACATCACAGCCTTGATTTTGAAGAAAACCAAATTACAGGAAAATTCAATAAATGCCACGACAAGCTCTAAAAGTACATATGAGTAATTTTATTTGGAACTTAATAAAATAAAGTGATTTAGAGAACATTTGCGCAGGCAGTAGGGGGAAAAATTCACTTTCCATCGCGTTGCCGAAATCCAACATCTACTGTATTCCCCAAACATCATCTGCATTACGGATATTTATATTTGCTTGTGTATTGTTTAACAAATTCCAATCTATTTCTTCCAATTTTGTGTTTTGCCTCTTCTTTCTATGTCTGTTCAATTCCCATTTCATAGCTTCATCTGTTGTTTTTATATGGCATCAGTAGTATTGCCAAAAAAAAAACAGCAAACATTTGCCTGCTTAACTCCGGTGGCAAGCTGCTAACCCAGAAAGTCAATGTGAAAACAAAAAACTTGAGATTTTTGTCCCATGATAGATACGTTACGAAAACCAAACTATTTGGGGAAATGAAAGTTAATAGAATTTTATATGAGATTTTAATAAACCTGGATCGTATTCGTGTACGCCATGTTGTAAAGATTGTTTAAAGTTTATTTAAGTAAATTTAAGAAACTAGAATGTTTAATTTTGGGAGCTAAACACAACAGGTGGAAAAAAATTTAGTTCGATTATCTGTTCTTTGGTGTATTTTAATGCTGAATTTCTGGGGTATACTTTTAGGAACCCAAAAGGAAATTTGATATCAAACGAAGCTCAATTTACATAAGGCTAGTTTACACCAAAATATAAGAGCGATATGCAAAGTAACTTTCCATATTTAACTTTAGTAACGTTATGGTATACTTTTAGGCTCTACACACAATTTTGAGTCAAAATAAAACACTCTATGACATAAATTAATATATTTTTAATGTACGCATTGCTTAATTATATTTAAATATTAATAATGTGTAGTTTAGCTTAAGTATAGCTTAAAAAATTTTGGGAGCGCTTAAAAGTATGCTATAAAAATGTAAAAAACTCACTTTACATATGATTGACATATGATTATGTACATTCGAAGAACATGCTTTAGAAGCAACGATAAATGAAACAAATTTTAACGATAAACTAAATAATTTAAGGGAGAAGAGGAAATCTATGAATAATTTTAGGAGTTAAACAAAATATTGTAGCCAGAAATTTTCCCATTCAAATTTTGTTTTCAAATATTTAAAAGCCTACTTTTATAGGACATACACTGAGGAATCAGAAAATAATAAAAGCCCATAGCGTTTCCGAAATTATGTACGGTTCTTTGCTCATTTTCACATATTTTTCTATGAGACTATTCTTTGCCTAGCAGACATTTAAACTTAAAAGCCATTTGCTCATTGTTTTGCCCTCCATATTTGTTCTTAATTCAAATGTCAGGTGTGTATTATCTACACCTACGCTAAAAATGTGATCTATTCTTATAACTTAATTTAGCAACACCACCAAATTTAGCTTTTAAAAAGCAATTTTCTGGCCATTAAAAAACAACAGACAAAGGTCCACCGGCCCCTTTCCCCTCTACTTCCTCTTGTTTTATGTGGAAAACATGTTAAGGTTCATAAATTATTCCCCACCAAAAGAAGAAAAAACAAGGTATCTTGTTTATTTGCCTGCTGAATCTATTGTCCCACCTCACACATACACACACACACACATAAATTTAGAGAGCTCCAAGGTATGAACAAAAAAAAGTTTAAAGACCAAACAAACATCCATAAATTGCACGCACGTACCACTTCTTTCGAACACCGACTTGTCCTCACGTAACGGAAAATATAAACACCATTTGGTGATATAAAATAAAGTCACTTAAAATTAATGATGTCTGCCAATAAGAGTTCTGCAATCTATTTGATTTTATAAAGAAAAAAAAAATAACAGACAAAAGAAGACATCTAAAAGTATGCAATGTTTTATTTCTATTTAATGTGGCAATATTTTTTGCAAAGTTGCAAATGTCCCGGGGAAGTTTTTATTACAAAGGGCAGTAAGCTATCTTCAAATAGCCAACTCAATTTGGAAGTTGTTTCAAAGGAGAAATAGATTCAATTTTGTTGCAACCTTTTTTAACTAAGTATTTAAAAGAAAAAATTATACTCTAAAAATAGTATTTTCTCTCTCTTTAAATTTGTTGGCAGTTTGAAAATAAATGTCTAAAATTGGTTCCAGAACTTCAAGAATGTAAAACTATTTACTACAATTACCGATTTTCCCTTCATGATATCGAAATAAAATTCAAAAGTATTCGATTTTTGCAGGTTCTGAGACAGAGCATATGTTTACAGAATATAGGAGTAATCTTAATTTTTTCAAAATCAGTCTCTTTCTCCAAAGTTATTTTTATTCTCAGCTTTGTTTGCGGCAGGGACAAGGGGGAGGCTATTCTTATTTTCTAAAATTGGATTTATATTTGGCATCTTGTTGATTCAATTACTATAAACATTGAAAAAAAAAATGGAAAATGTTACAATTTGGATTAATTTAATTTAAGAGCATAGAAGGGCAAGATTGCTAGCTAGTGGTTGCGTCTCTTATTCTCTGCCATGAGTAAACTATCAATAAACAAGCATATACGAATGATTTTCAACAATTTTTTCTTCAAAATACTTTTTGAAATAATTTTGATTATATTTTTCATTAAACATTTTTAAAATCTTAGAAAATCGACACAGAAAATGTATTTTAAAGTTCTCTGAAGAATATCTCTTTCATTATTTTGCTCATCTATGTTTAAGAGTGACAGTCACATTCTCTTTCACTGCATTTCTGGTATTTTTCTTATTTCTGCTTCTATTAATAACATAACTCATATTTGTTTCTTTATATTTTATCACATTCTCTTTAAATTTCATATTTAATTTTACTTCTCTTTTCATGTTCTCTTTGCAGCAAATAAACATATGATCGAGAGCAACAGTAACGGCAGCATTCCAATATAAACAAAATCGAAGAGAGATTAAAGAGAGACAATGTAAAACTCAAGCCTAGGTTCAATAACATTCTCTTTCAAATGAAAAACAGCAGAGCTAGAAAAAACAATTAAAAAACAATACAAATTGTGTAAAAAATTTAATTGAAATTGCAATAATTTAAAAAATAACAGAGATGTAACGATAAACTCCTTTGAGAGCAGTGAAAGAGAGTGGTGAAATAGTAACAAAAAACAGTAAAAGAAATAAAAATATAAACAAAAGTGAAAGCCAAATGTTTAAATTGCCGAAGAGTGTCTAAAGTGAAGTCAAGATAATCGCCTTCAAATACTTGCTGGACGGACAGATACCTTCTCGTCCGTTGTTGTTGCTGATTTAATTTCCAGTCATTGTTGCCATCATCCGTAGCATTAGAGCCGTTTAAGGCTTTACCGGGTGTGGTGTAAAACATGACTAAAAAGTACGAGTTCGATTGGATAATTCCGGTACCACCGGAACTAACAACTGGCTGTGTCTTCGATCGCTGGTTCGAAAACGAAAAGGATACCAAAGATAATGACTTCGAAAAGGATGCCATGTTTAAGGTCGACGAATACGGCTTCTTTTTATATTGGAAAAGTGATGGCAGAGTAAGTGACGGCAAAGAAGAGAATTGTAAAAGAAAATTAGAAAAAAATGTGTCTTATTATTTTTTTTTTTATCTCTTTATTTGTAGGAAGGCGATGTCATAGAATTGTGTCAAGTCAGTGATATAAGAGCTGGTGGTGTACCGAAGGTAAGTGTTCTTGGCTTGTTGAAGAACGACCTGAGAGAACATAGTTTTCATAGGATGAAAGAGAGAAAAAGCGAGAGAAAAGCTTATGAATGTCTAAGCTGTTCGAGCCAATAGTTTCCTACGATCTATCCTAAGTATAGATGTCGAAAAATTGAAAGAGAGTTTATAGAAGAGTACTTTCCGCTTGTTAAAAACAAGTGAGAGAGAAAAGAAAAAAACAGGCACGCATGAATAGAAACACATGATCTCAAACGAGAATGTTACCTAAATTTGGATGAACTACTAAAGCAGGCCCGGGAGGAGAGTCACACTTTTATGTTCTCTCAATTCCATTGCCCTTTGATTACATTGTTTTCAATGGGTCAGATTGTGAGTGTGGAGAGAATTAAGCTCAGTGAAGGTGTGATATTGACAAATGTGTGTGATCAACACTTCTGGATTTCATACTTTACCTCTCTTATATATTTTTCATTTGTCCTTAGCATTTTATCAAATGTCAACAAAATTGAATAATTCCTTACACATGTCCTTAATTCCTTTGCCATGTTATTAAGAAGCAATCAAAAATCTCTAATCGACACAAGGATGTGTTTGTGTGCAAACACACTTTCACTTAACTGGCAACAAATAGCGTCAGCATTCAATCTTCTTTCTTTCGAAATCCTCATCATCACCATCGTCATGACATTTCCAATGGTGGAGGCAACAACCCTCTGCATCATTTGCAGTGCAGTGTTACAACAACAAGTGCTGTGCACTCGCATCATTATCAATATTTCCTCCTTGCTTTAATCCTTACTAATATCAACCTTGATGTCGTACGAAAAAGGAAATGCTAGAATTATTTACTTTCCTCTCTCACTCTCCACATGGCGGCGTAGTCGTCATCGTCTTCTTCTTCTGTCAATATGTTACAGTTAATCTCATCACTGGCATGATGACACTCCATAGCAATTTTCCATTGCTGCCTTCACTCTCTCTGTCTCTCTCAACCACTCCAAAGTCAGTTTTGCCTCGACATTCAATACTTGTGATATGATTGCAATTTTTTATTCTATTTCCTGTTTCTTTTTTTTCCTAATAAAATATCCTGGCTTTTATTAAACCAAGTTTCATTGCATCTATGGCGCATTTCCGTTGCAGTTTGTATCTCTGAGAGATGGGTAGAGAGCGCTAAGACATTTTATTAATATGTGTTTAATTTGTGTTTGGAGGGGAAAATTGAAAGAAAAAACTGCGAATTATTATGAAGTCCTTTAAATAAATTATTAGAGTTTAAAATTATTTCCGATTTAATTTTATAGAAATATTTCTTCATATTATATGGTATGAGAGGTGAAGAGTGTTTGTTTATGTCTCTCTCCAACCATTTCAAAAACATTGTGTATTTCTACCATGCACGAACCAATTGCGAGAGTAGCTCTCCCTCTTTCGATAAATATGAAGGAAAAATGTAAAAGAAATTATAAAAATGAGAATTTAAAATAAATCCTTATGAATTTTTCTACTTAAAACCATCTTAAATAGTCCCCAAAATAAATGATTATGAAAAACAAGTAAAAAGCAGTAAGTTCAAGTGGGTCGAGCTTTGAAATTTCTACCATTTGGAAATTTTCAAAAAAAAAAAAGGAAAAAGTAAAATCCGTTAAATTCTTAAAAATACCAAATATAGGGATTTACTGGGGTTTTATTGGTATCTATTCAAAAACGTAGACCTGTCTAAGCATTTTTTGGTCATAGGCCATTACAATGTTCAAATACGAAACTTGAAACAATTTCGTTGAATAACTTCTCAAAAACATGAAATTATTAAAAAGAACTGTAATTTCGGGCGAGCCGAATTTTGAATGCCCTCCGCCATTTTGAACGGATTTGGCAATTTTCAAAAAAAATGTAGCTGTTATATTAGGGTCTATACGAGGTATACGCATAGGCAGCTTTTGTCATAAGCCATTACAATATTCAAATGCGAAACTTGAAAAAAAATCAAAATACCGAATATCGGGAGGTATCGTTATATGGGGGCTGTAGCATTCATTACGAACTTCAAATACGAAATTTGAAACAATTCCGTTAAATAATGTCGCTGAAATCAGCAAAATACCGAATATGGGGAGGTATCGTTATATGGGGATTATACCAAAACGTGGACCTACATAGCCCATTTTCAATACCAAAAGTCCTGCAGACGAAACACACCTTTAAATAAATTTTTACCAACGTACTTCAATTCGTTCGGAAGCTAGAGTGATTTCCACAGACAGACAGATAGACGGAGGTTCATCGTTAAATCGACATAGAATCTTTTGCTGATCAAGAATATATACACTTTGTGGGGTCTAAAATGTATATTTCGAGGTATTACAAACGGCATGATAAATCTAATATACCCTCCATACTATGGTGGAGGGCTTAAAAATACACTTCATATTTTAGAGTCTAAAAAATTGAAATGTAGACACTAATGTAAACTCTCTCTCTCTCTCTCTTTCTCTCTCTCTCTCTGCCCAACTCGCCTTGTAAATTACTGACATTAAAAACCGTTTCTTTCTTTTTATTGGTTTTCATTGAAATTTTTCACTTCTCTCTTCTCTTTTACAGGATCCGAAAATTCTCGATAAAGTCACGAAGAAATGCGGTGCGGATTTAACGGCCCTGGATAAGAAATCATTAACAATATGTTCCAATACCGACTATATAAATATAACATATCATCATGTAGTGTGTCCGGATGCGGATACGGCAAAGGTAAATTGAAGAAGAAGAAAAAGACTTTCATAACCTTTCAAATTGAAATTCAATATCTCAATTGCCAATTGTACAACAAAAAGATGAAAAGACACACTTATGGCCACAAAGTGACTGGAATTGAAAGCAATTTCGGCACTTAAAAAATTAATAACAACCATTTTTTTTTTAATTCAAGTGCACACACAAAATATCTAGAATGTTGAGAGAAAAAAAATGAAATCCAAGGAAAAAGTTGTTCGTCAAAGTTATAGTTTTTCACACAAACCAAACCTGCACACACACACACCTACACTCAACAGCTGAAATAAAGACCTGCCATAATTTACTTTTGAAAACTAACAATTTTTTGACAGCAGTTTTACACAACAACAAATTTCCTTACATATCACCAAGGAAACTGAAAAAAAGAGAACCCACAAAGCCAACACCGGCAGGGCAAAAACAAAAAAAAAAATGAACAACTGAATTCAAACAAAGATGTGATGAAGTAGTTGTTGGCAAAAAGAAGAACTCACATCACTCATAATTTTTCAAACAATGGAGTCTCTTATTTTCGTGCCCAGAATATGGGAGGGGGAGTTTTTCAGCTGCAGACATTAAGGAAGGCAAAGTTATGAGGAATGTGGTTTTAAATTTATTTAATTGATACATTTCGAAATAGGAAAGTTTTTAATACAAAGAATCAGATTTATGAGATTGTTATCAGTCAAAAAGGCTGGGCCAAAGAAAAGTTCAAAGTTGAGGGAACTTAACCGCAATAAAGTTCATAGAATTCCTAAGCAATTTATGGTTTTATTATTAGTTTTTTTTTAAGCTTCCCCAATCCAAGGACATTGTTTTTTTTTACTTTCATGTTGTTGTTTTTTTTTCGATTTCTCTTAGATCTGGTTACAAGGTTTACGCAAAATAACCCACAATGTTAAGGCCAATAATATTTGTCCGATGATGTGTCTGAAAAAACAGTAAGTCCACGAAATGAATAAATTTTCACTAACTACACAACCAGCAAAGGACACATGTCCAGACACCACCCACCACCCAACTTCTACTCACTTATGTCCAATAAATATGCAAATGAGTTTCGCATTTCTATTCTTAACGATTTTCTATTCTTTTTTGTTTGTGCATGTCTTGAGCGTTCATTCACACTTCCGTTTCAGACATTGTGTAGTCGGCGGAATACTTCGATTGCATGTCAAAGTTCTGTAGATTTGTGTTTTCTTTCGTCTGTTCTACACTCTCTTTTCTGTTTCTATTTCTGTTTTTCTTTTACTTAATTGTTTGTTGTTGCTGTTTTTTTTTTTTTTTTTTTTGTGAACGTCCACCACTCACCGGCTCTTGTGACGTTTTGAATGTGACATAACAGTTGCCACATTGTTGATGTTGATGTTTATTTTATGATATGTTAATAATATTATATTCATATTTGCTTTGTAAATAACGGTATTACTGTTGTGGAAATGCCGGCCATAGCCGGAACAATTAGAGACACGCAAAACCTAGAATGAAAGTTGGGAAATATACAAACAAGAAGTGGAACTTTTAGAATTGTTGCCGAAGGGATACGGAAACGGGGATACTGAAGCAACAAATTTTGCTTTCTCTTACTTTTTAATGGTAAAATAGGCAAAGAGAGAATTACTAAACTCGCTCTAAGAGAAAAAATTTTTCCAGAAAGTGCGGGAATTTAAAATCTACTAAAAATGTCAAAAAAAAGACGACAACCTTTGGAGATCAAAATATAAGCCAATGAGTAGCTGGCTTCATCTGGTAAAAACTTGGGCGCCATATTTGTGTGCGCGCCCAAAATTTTGCCTAAAAGTTCTTCGGATTAGGGGTTGGCTTTCAAGTTAATAATTTTAACAATAGTACCATATGGCATTATATTGTTGGTTTCTGACGACATTTTTTATGGACACAATGTACCAACTGTAATTTAGTACTTTTGATATAAACTTCCATAAAACATAACCAAATCAATTATTACAATTTTTTTTTTATATTCAACGTAGAATGAAGAATATATTCAATCTTCAGGTTTCGAGGAATATTTTCTATGAAAATAATACCACTTTTAATACTGAGTATTTTTCAAATAGCAAAATATATTCCATAAAAACTCGAGATTAAAAAAGAGCATCCTACTCTCTGTAGAACGTTTTGTAGAACTTTCTGTTGATTTTCCTGTCTACAGAAGATCCCAAGCACGGACATTTATATAGAAGACTTAAGAAAAGCCTTTCTTTGGTCTAAACTTTAATAGATTTCAAATGAAGACATCTTCTTCTAAAAAATCCCCTGATCGTATACAAGGGAGACTTTGCTACTGGCCTTTTTTCTTATATAAATGTCTTTAAGGTACGGTACATCGTTGTAAAAATATCTCAGGGTTTTTTCTATAGAAGGCCTCCAGGCTATATTTTTCTTTTACTGTTGACCTCAGGACCTTCGTCTTCTATTGTAAAAGGACTTCTTCTATAGAAAAGCTCCTGGAAGTAATACGTTGCCTTGAAACCTACAACAATGGACATCGGGGAGGCATTCTTCATAAGCAGATCATATAAGTCAACTTCCATAGAAGACTTAAAGGTGTTCCTCAATAAAAGCGTGGAAGTTTTCTTAAAAAATAGCCTGAGAGTTCTTACTGCATAGAAGAACAAGAGGAATATTCTCTTATAGAAAGGGATCTCAGATATAAAATTTTGTATAAAGAGACTTTGAAAAAGTCAAAAGAGAAGATCATGAAAAAGAAGAAGAAAAGGAATCTTACCTTATAAAAAAGTTGTGAGGGATAGTATTTTTATACAGAAAACTGAGGGCAGGTATTTTATAAAAAAGGCCAAAGAGAAGGTCTTATTCTACACAAAGTTTTAGATGGGAATATTTATTTTTGGAGACGGATTCTTAAATTGAAAATTCAAGGTAGCTTATCCTATATAGAAGCCAGCACCGACAAAAATCGGTTACTTTCGAACTCAAAATGTTGTTATAAACAAGTTAAAAAACAGCAAGTTCGTCCGGGCCGATATTGTAATACCCTCCACCATTTGGAACGATTTTGGAAATTATCAAAACAAAATATATATAAAAAAATTAATAAAAAAATATAATCTGTCAAAAATTCTGTTAATATCATCAAAATATCAAATATAGGGAGGTAGCCTAGACAATTTTCTGTGATAGACTGAAGTACCCATTAGGAACTCCAAATACGAAATTGAATATAGGGAGGCACCGTTATATGGGGGCTATACAAAAACGTAGTACCCATTACGAACAATAATTAGGAAATTTGACAAACTATCTATTGGTAGATACCTTTAATTTCGTCGCTAACTTTCCGACATATATCGTTAATTACCGTAATTATATGCAGTTGAATTTTATCAATTTTTTCGATAACTCCAAAAATGAGTTACAGAATTCCCCTACAGGTATGGTTATAAAAAAATAAACTACATTTCCAAACAGCAAACCTGAGGCTTGGCCTGTTCCAGAACTGCAAGAATGTAAAAGTTTTTACAACTATAACCGATTTTCCGTTTATGATTTCGGAAAATTTCAAAAATAGTCGATTTTTTAGGTTCTGGAATAGTAACACTCTGGAGAACTCTATGGTGGCCTTCTTCTACATAGGTTACCAAGGTTAATCCAAAGAGACGTCTTAAGGAGTGTCTTTCTACATTGAGAACCTCAAGAAAGGCCTTTCAATATAAAAAGAAAACCTAATCCAAAAAATCCTATTGAAGCCATAAATGAAGATCTTCCAATACCGAAACGTCTTGTGTACAAGATCCCGATCTACTTACAGAGAAGACTTTTAGATAGACCTTGTTAAAAAATGCCTTTGAAAAGAATTTTTTTCTGAGAAATACCTTTGTGGAGATTTTTTCTAGTTAGTTGGGGGTTTCTATATATAAAAAAATCCGTCCAAAAGTATTCCAAAAATATTCTCATCAAGTAATGTGTTCTAATATAATTTGTGAATATATCAAGAGCATTCTTATGCAGGACGTCTTGTACAAAACACCTCATTCGATCTCTTCTTCTTTGTGAAAAACTTTGAAATGTCTTCTTTTTTGAAAACTTTTAGAAGGCCCTCCTCTCCATAAGACCCTTGGAAAGATTTTCTTCTAAAGAAGATATTTGGGTATTTCAAAGAGGTCTCAAGGTTTTCCCGTACAAAATAACTTATGTGATATAAAAAACTCTAGATAGATCTTCTTGTGGGTAATATTCTCTCATAAAATGCCTCAATGGATTGAATTTTCCCTACTTTTTCTTATATTTTTATTAATCTTTTTTTGTTTATTGAATAATGTTTATATTACTATATTTCCTTTCTTCTCTCTTGTTTACTTGCATGTCTATTCTGTTTGATTCTTCACTTGTTTCGTTTGTTTACATTTTGTCAATTGTTTTCGCACACACACACATACACATACTGCATGTTATGTCAACTTAACTAAACGCCACTTAACCATCCAACTAACCACCTACCCTCCCATCTATCCATCCATCATCCCAACCACATCAACTGCACTCTCGAATTAAAATAAATCTAACCTCACTTTCGACCGCACACACACACACACACCAGCGTTGGCAAGACGGGTTACGGTTCATTACCCACAATAATAAGGCCACTAATGTCTGTCCAACGACTAATTTAATGAAACAGTAAGTCCAACAATTCCGTTTTTGTTTTTTTGGAAATTTAAATAATTTTGCTCTGGCAAGGAAACCAAATGTCATGTCACTGGAGGTAAGTTGAAAATAATTTAGAAAAAATGTTTGGGATGTGAAGCATAAATGTGAGGCTGCCGGTGATGCCACGGTACTTCGGAGATTATTTTTTTTTTCTTCCGTGCCATACCGAACAATGGCTGAGTGCAGTTTTTTTTTTTAATCACTGGCAGATAATTGAAGCATATACGCTTCATATGTCCCTGGCAGCCTTCACATATAGTCCGGGATGATGGCAGAATCACAGCTGACCTTTAACATTTGGCCTGCTGATAATTTATGGCTTTTCAAGTTTTACAGCTGCAACGACAACAGCAGCAACAAAAGTAGAAGCCTTATTACGAGGTTTTTCCACATTACTCTGAAAATCCTCCCGCACTTTATTATTCATCAGCTACCACAGCGCCCGCCACAGCCTTGGTCCTGCTCCATGGAGCTCCAGTCATAGAATATAATAATAATTTTCCCGCCATTCAGCCATCACAGAGAACTTATCGTGAATGGTATTCCCCATGAAATGATGATTGAGAAGAATGATAATACCGACGCTGCTGCTGCTGCTGCAGCTGCCTCTGTTGTTGCTACTGCAGCTGGTGATGATGATGCTGATGACGCTGAAATGTGCGCTTCTTTCAGGCCACAACAGTAAAGTATCCCAACATTGCCAATCATTGCAAAACAGACTTTTCAATGCATTTGCAATTTTTATTCCAAGTATGAGTTGAATCTCCTGACAATACCACCCTGGCAAGGACTTTACACAATTATTTGAGGCTCCAAATGTAAATGCAGGCAAAACAAAGCAATGTGGGTTTGTTTGAAATGGGGTTTGAAATTTTACAAATAAAGGCGGTTGTTTTTTTATTACGAATCGCCATTTGATATTCGAAATGTGTTGGGGGGTTTCTGGGCTCAGACCTGAAAATCTTCAATTCACTTTCAAAAAAGTAGTCCTCATTAACTGAGATTTCTTGCCATTGTAAAATATATCAAAACAAAAATTCTTCTCGAATTCTCAAGACCTGAAAAAGAGTTCCTATACCCTGAGGAAGGACTTTCCTTTATCCTCAAGCTCAGACCGGTAAGTTTGACATCTCAGCTCCCATTAATCTCAAACCACAAGGTAAGTGTTTCAAATCCTTGTATTTTATTCTCACTTCCTTCTTTTCAACACAGAGAATTTCAGAAGCACTAATTTGTACAACTTCCCTTATCCTCTATTCTCTTTACCCCCCACAGTTGGATGCGTCTATCGTTTTCGGTGGAAAAGGGTGGGAAAATTCCCATAAAAGTTGTGGCCAAGACCTTTGCCTCAGGCAAAACCGAAAAATTGGTATATCAGTGTATCAAAGATTGCGGTCTGCCCGATGACAAGAGTGCCACCATGACCCGCGATGAGTTTACGTTCGACAAATTCTATGCCCTGTACCACAAAGTGTGTCCCCGTAACGACATTGAGGAATTGTTTACAACGATGTAAGTGGGCGCCATTGAAACCATCGTCCTTTCTTATCATCACCCTTTTACCCCATTCTCTAGAACCAAAGGCAAATCGGAGGTCATAAGCCTGGAACAGTTCATCCAATTCATGAATGAAAAGCAGCGTGATCCACGCATGAATGAAATTCTATATCCCCTCTACGAAGAGAAACGTTGTACAGAAATCATTAACGACTATGAACTGAATGAGGATAGGAAAAAGGCTGGTAAGCTATTATCCGCTCCCACCTGTCCACAGGTATAGGAGATTCATTTCTTCATGTCCGAATTTCCCCACTTTCAGGTGAATTCTCTTTGGATGGCTTTAAGCGTTACCTGATGTCCGATGAAAATGCTCCCGTATTTTTGGATCGTCTGGACATGTACCAGGACATGGAACAGCCCCTGTCCCATTACTACATCAACAGCTCACACAACACCTATTTGTCGGGCAGACAAATCGGTGGTAAATCTTCAGTGGAAATGTATCGGCAGACCCTGTTGGCCGGTTGTCGGTAAGTATCCCTCACAATGGAGAGTTTCACAAAAGCCAATGCTAAACATATCTTTCCACACAGCTGTGTGGAGTTGGATTGCTGGAATGGCAAAGGTGAAGACGAAGAGCCCATTGTTACTCACGGTCACGCCTACTGTACTGAAATTCTGTATAAGGTGAGAAACAGAAATAACTTTTCCATAAAAGCCCTGTATATCATTTTGCAATCTTCCCACCCAGGACTGCATACAAGCCATTGCCGATTGTGCATTTGTGGCCTCCAGCTATCCGGTCATTTTGTCCTTCGAAAATCACTGCAATCGTGCCCAGCAATATAAATTGGCCAAATACTGTGATGACTTCTTTGGCGACCTCTTGCTAAAGGAACCCCTACCCGATCATCCGGTAAGTTGATAGAATTACCCACCGCCCCTTCCGAAATTCAAGACATCTCCTCTTTTAATTGTAGCTGGAACCGGGTTTGCCACTCCCACCGCCTTGCAAGTTACAACGTAAGATCATGATCAAGAACAAACGCATGAAACCCGAAGTGGAAAAGGTCGAATTGGAATTGTGGCTCAAGGGTGAACTGAAGACAGACGATGATCCCGTCGAAGATGCCACGGCTGCCAAGCCGCCTGAGGAGGCCCCACCACCACCACCGGAAGCACCCGCCGAACCTGGGCCAGATGGCGCTCCCGCCGATGGAGCTGCAGCCGAGGGCGGTGAACAACCGGCCGCCTACAGTGGCTCCACCACCAACGTCCACCCCTGGCTCTCCTCAATGGTCAACTATGCCCAGCCCATTAAGTTCCAGGGCTTCGACAAAGCCATTGAAAAGAACATTGCCCACAACATGTCCTCCTTTGCCGAATCGGCCGGCATGAATTACCTGAAGCAGAATGCCATCGACTTTGTCAATTACAACAAACGCCAAATGTCCCGAATTTATCCCAAGGGCACACGTGCCGATTCCTCCAACTACATGCCTCAGGTCTTCTGGAATGCCGGCTGTCAGATGGTCTCCCTGAACTTCCAAACGTCCGATTTGCCCATGCAACTGAACCAGGGTAAATTTGAGTACAACGGTGGCTGTGGCTATTTGCTGAAACCCGACTTCATGCGTCGCTCGGACAAGGACTTCGATCCCTTCGCCGACGCTCCAGTGGATGGTGTGATTGCTGCCCAGTGTTCGGTGAAAATCATTGCCGGTCAATTCTTGTCGGACAAGAAGGTCGGCACCTATGTTGAAGTCGATATGTTTGGTCTTCCCTCCGATACAGTGAAAAAGGAATTCCGTACCCGCTTGGTGCCCAACAACGGTCTCAACCCTGTCTACAATGAGGATCCCTTCGTATTCCGTAAGGTTGTCTTGCCCGATCTGGCTGTGTTACGTTTCGGTGTCTATGAAGAGAGCGGCAAAATGATTGGTCAACGCATCTTGCCCATGGATGGTCTGCAGGCGGGCTATCGCCATGTGTCGCTGCGTACCGAAGCCAACTTCCCCATGTCCTTGCCCATGTTGTTTGTCCAGATTGAATTGAAGATCTATGTACCCGATGGCTTTGAAGACTTCATGGCCATGCTGTCGGATCCCAGAGGTTTTGCCGGTGCCGCCCAAAAGCAGAATGAACAACTGAAGGGCTTGGGCATTGAAGAGCAGAGTAGTGGTGCCGCTAAAGATGCTGGCAAATCGAAGGAGGAAGAGAAGAAAGAAGCACCTTTGGTCTTTGAGCCGGTCACATTGGAATCTCTGCGCAGTGAGAAGGGCTTCCAGAAGGTGGCCAAGAAACAAAACAAGGAATTGGATACCCTGAAGAAGAAGCATACCAAGGAGCGCATGGCAGTGCAGAAGACCCAAAATGCCGCCATCGATAAGTTGATCAAGGGAAAGAGGTAGGGTGGCTCAAATTTAATTTAACTCCCGAAAATGTATTTACTATTTCCGTCACTACAGCAAGGATGAGATCCGCAATGACTCGGCCATCAAGAATGCCATTGCCGAACAAACCAAACAATGGACTGAAATGATCGCCAAACACAAGAAGGAGGAGTGGGATCTCTTGCGCCAGCACGTGCAAGATTCCCAAGAAGCCATGAAGGCTCTCATGCTGACCGTACAGGCCTCCCAGATCAAGCAATTGGAGGAGAGACATGCAAGGTAGGTAAATCAGGCAATTTGTAACACAATTTACTCACAATAATCCGCTTTCTTTTGCCGAACAGAGATGTCAAGGACTTGAATGCCAAGCAGGCCAAGACTTCCGCCGATACCGCTAAAGAGGTACAAAACGACAAAACCCTAAAGACTAAAAACGAAAAGGATCGTCGTCTAAGAGAGAAAAGACAGAATAACATCAAACGCTTCATGGAAGAGAAAAAGGTGAGTTTGTGGGAGAACTTTTTAATTGGGTCATGGAAATAAATCTCTCCCTCTCTCTCTCTCTCTCTCTCTTTACTTTAGCAAATCGGTGTAAAACAAGGCCGTGCCATGGAAAAATTAAAAATGGCCCATAGCAAACAAGTCGAGGAATTTAGTACTGATGTACAAAAGGTACTAAACGACACACTGCCGCAGAACGACACAGTAGCAAAGTAGATCTGCCTCTATGTAATGCTATAAACTAAACTAAACAAAAAGAACAAACAAAAAAAAGAAACACATAACAAAGTAGTGACATCAACTAGACTATCACCATCATCATCCAACAACATCAAGAACTCATTGAGAGAGCTCCATGTGTAATTTAATTATTCTATTGTTTGATAATCAAAATCATTATTACGCTCTCCACAAAAAAGCACGTAGTGTTAAAGTGATACAGAAAAAATTATTTGAAGTAATTTTTTATTTTTATTTAAGTATTTATTCAATATTTGTATCATATAATTTGTGCATCTTGAAGAGAAGATTTTCTATTCATATCCCTGAAAGTATGCAACAAAAATTGCATTTTTTACAATAAGAGTCTTGAAGGATTAAAAGATGAGATAAATTAATAGGAACCAAACATTTCTGAGTAAAATCACTTTCCTGAGAACTCCCAACTACCACAGGTTACAAAAAAAAAAAAAACATAATTGTCTATTGGTTTACGCATAGATTCCAAACATTGTCTAATTGCGAAATGCACTTCCTTAGTGTAGCATTCTAAAGGCCAAGAAAGGGATTTGCTGTATGTGTTTTATGTCGATGAGACCTGTTTTTCTTATCTAGCGAAGGTTCCGATGCATTGAAAACTTTTAAAATTTCGAATAAAATTTAACAAATTTTGAATAAACATTTTCCGATTTTAAAATTAGGTATTTTAATGATTTTCGCCACATTTTTTCCACGGATTTGTCTAAAAAAATTGGTATTTGTAGGTCATAATGGGTCCTAATTCGTGTGGCGAAACATTGTATGTATAGGTCCAGGCTTTGGTATAGCCCCCCTATAATGGTACATCCCAATTTTCGGTCTGGTGGCGAAACATTGCATGTATAGGTCAAGGATTTGGTATAGTCCCCATATAACGGTACCTCCCGATATTCGGTATTTTGATGATTTTTACCACATTTTTTCACGGATTTGTCTGAAAATTGGTATTTGTAAGTCATAATGGGTCCTAATTCGTGTGGCAAAACATTGTATGTATAAGTCCGGGATTTTGTATAGCCCCATATAGCAGTACCTCCCGTTATTCAGTATTTTGATGATTTTTGCCACATTTGCCATGAATATGTCTTAAAATTGGTATTTGTGGGTCATAATGGGTTCTAATGTTTCCTTTACTCTTAAGTGGAGGGTACTCCATGTTTTTTTACTTGTTCAACTAAGAGCCTGCTATTTCATACTTTGGAAAATTAATTAGGCCAAGAATGTGTCACATTTCAATACTCGATATAAATTGACAGACGGCCCAATGAATTAATTAATTAATTTTTAGATCCGAGAACGTCTTCCTTTTAAAAGAATTTGATAGTAGTATTTAGTTTAGTAGTATTTTAATTGTTTACTGTTGGTCTGTTTCAGAACTGCAAGAAGGTAAAATTATCGAAAAAAAATTGAAAAACTAGTAGATTCTTGCAGGTTCTGGAGCAGACCATGTATCTAGAAATTACAAGTAGATAGATGGCTAACATTATTATTTGAAAACATATTATATGACTATGCTTTTCCATATTTTTACAGCTCTTAGATATGTACAAAGTGGAAGAAGAAGCCTATAAACTTCACGGAAAATCAGAATTCTATGCCTAGGATTTGCCAACTGAGGATATCCAACAGAATACGCCAAAACAACAATAATATTATATTTTCAAACAGAACAGAGTTGCAGTTTTATAATATTTCACAACAGCGGGGACTCATGCATGCAAAAAAAAACCAAACGGAGAGTATTTTTCTATTCCAGAGAGAGAAAGAGAGGAGAGCAACATTTTGGTTATTATTGTTCTTTCCTTTGCAAAAGGTAAACAAAAACATTTGGCTTGACACCCAAACCAAACCAAAACAAACAAACCAACAAACAAAAATGCAATCGAAATATTAATTTCTAAGAGAACAATGTTTAAGAAAAATATTAAATATATAAGTTAAACAGTAAATGAAAAAGAAATAATTTATTTAATATCAATAAGTTTAATGAAATATTAAAATAGCCATAAGGAAAGTTAAAATAAGTTTAACAAAGAGAAAGAAAAAATAATAAATAATAATAATGATAGATATTTATTAAACAAAAAAGAAACTTAAATTAAACTGTTAATATTTAAAAATTAAACTATAAACAAAATAAATATTTATTATAAAACAAATGAAAACAAAAACAACCACAACAACAAATAGTTTGTATTTTTCAATATTAACAGGCTAACAGAGATAAAAAAACATGAAAATTCCAAACAAATATACACCGATTATACAAAATTAAAAATATTTATATGAACATAAATAATAAAAATAATGAATAAATCTAAGCAAGGAATCTAGTCAAATTTATAATAATAATAACAATGATGAAACTTATCTAAAAAGTAATAAAATAAGATTAATAACAGTATTTTAAATGAGAAAAAAAAAACAAGATTTAACAAAAAAAAGTATCCCAAAGAGTTTCCGTTTAACCACCTATTAAGAGATTGCCTAGCCCCATTTCTGATACTGCAAGCCCATCTGCTGCGGAGCAGAGTAAATAAACCACATGACATGAAATGGGGTTGAGTGATTCTTTAAAATAATACTAAAAAAAAACAATTAAATAATACAAAACGAAAAGTCGATCAACCATCACATGCATTGCCATTCGAAGAGATGTAATTTAAAGGTAGACAAATTGGAAACAAATGTCAAAGTTAACAATTCCATTTGCTGAACTAGTTTTATGACTTTAATCGATAAGGGTGTTGTGGAATTTCTTTCCAAGATTATAAATTGACAGAGACTTTGCTGATATTCCTTTATTAGAATTCCCAATTTTTGAAAAAGACGTTGTACAAATTTTGGAATAAAAAATGACCAACTTAGGAAATATTTCAAAGGGTATATTTAACGTCTATTTGTTTTTTAGATCGAAAGACATACTTTCGTCAAAAACTCAGTCCCCTTTCAAAGAATTAGAAGTATAAGATAAGACAAGACAGAGTCAAAATGTGGCAACCCTGTGAAAATACCTCTGTTGTTATGATACCATAACAACATACTTACCAATGTTAACTGATTTAAAACGCCAAGGAAATATCCAAATTTTTGGAAAGGTCGATGAGAAAGAATTTTGAAACCACATTTTTGAATTTTTCAAACCTTTATTTGTCAATCGTTTCTATAATTGTGGTTTTTATAGTCATGAGCTGTTACTCTATGTTTTTTTAGAAACGAACCTTTTGCTCAACATGCATTTTGTCTAGTCTTTACCATTTTAGGTCTTTGCCCATTTCTTACTATTCCTCTAAAGCAGATTCCATACAAAATTCAATGATTTTCCATTCTCCTCCATTTTTTTATTGTACTTTGTGCACATTATCCAAATCGATTTCAGTACCAACCATTACCAACCGCGGTCCCCCTATCCTGCAATAAGCATATTTCTTGGAATAAGGCAATGCATGTTTTTTTGAGACTTTTTGTTTTTGTGAGAGTGTGTGCGTGAGTTTTTTATTACAATCAATAACTAACACTAACACGATTTTTCATAAGCAAGAGAAAATACACTGAGAAAAAATTCTTCCGTAAATAAAGAGAATTGTTTTTAACAGAAAAAAGCATTTATTTTTCAGATAACTAAAAAGATAAAACTAAACACAAATTTAATTAAACAAGGAAGGAGGCAAACAAAAAAAAAACAACATTTTGAAAACAAGAACTCAAACCGATATACATATTTACACCCATTCTTAACTTGTTATTTTTTGGCAACTTTTCAGATATCAGTGTTTTTTTTCAGAGTGTGGCTTGTTAGAAATGCAGTCGCTCAAAATTGGGATTGAGTTTTCAGATTAATTTGAAAAAAAAGTTGGGTTTGGCTGAAATATAAACCATGGCTTCACCAGGGTTTCAAAAACCTTTAAAACATAATGTCATTCTTCTCATACACTTGGATTTTGTGCGAAGATATGATTAAAACGTCATGATTCGTATATATTCCAATATCTATCGTTTTTCTAGTGGCTTTAGCGTCATACATACACTGGTGGCCAAAACTAAAGCAAGTAAAATCGCAAAGCCAATAAATGCCCTGTAACGTTTACAAAAATAAACAAATCGTAATTATTTTTCCAGTTTTAAATGAGGTACTTTATTCACTTTCAAAAAATACATTAAAAATAAAAACACAAAAATAATTTGGAATGAAAAATAATATATGGAAAACTAAAATGACCCAATTTTTGCTTGGTCAAAACTAAAGCAACTTTTTGATTTTTTATTTCAAAATAATAAAAAATGTTGGCTACACTGATATTTTATTTTTTTGGAAAAAAAAACTCGTTTCCACTAATAAATAAACAGAAAAACAATAATAATAGAACTCAGCCAGTCTATTCGGAAACAAATCAGTTCACAGTTATGCTTAAAGCTTTCTAAAAAAATAAAGAAAAAATAATAGAAAACATTGATAAAGGAAACCATAATAATTTGCTACTTGAAACCAAAACAAGAAAAAAAAAGTAAAACTTGGATTAACTTTTATATGTGATACATAATTCTAATATTTCTAATTTAATAAACAAAAAAACCAAACAGAAAATAATAATTTTGAATTAAAACCAAAAAAAAAAAGAATAAAGCAAATAAATACTTTCTATACTCTATAATTTACTTTTAATAACACATTGTATTTGTATTGTTTTCTAAGAAAAATAAAAAAATACAACAACAACAAGAAATTACTAAATGAAAACAATAAAAATATAACAAAACAACAACCTGCGCTGCGTATGAACTTATGAAAAATCCAAATACCAAAACATATATGAAAAAAAAATATTTTCTTTAATTAAGAAAACAAAAGATTAAAGAAAATTATTTTCCCAACTTTATAACAAAAAACAAAATCGAGGAAATCAACTAAACAACAACAACATTTCCTCATACTTTTCATTTAATATAAACGAATTTTTGCTTCAGGGCAATTAAAAAAAAATAAAAACCAAAAAAAAAAAAAACATAACTCGCATATAAACCAAAATGTTTAATTTAATATTTTCCATATTTGTTTTTCTTCTTTTGTTCCTATCAATTATCAATGAATTAAACATTAAAACTTAAAATATGAACTCATTGTAAAAGTTACAAGCAAAACATAATATCGAAAATCAATTTATTTAGTTTCATAAGCTTATCAAAAAGGTATTATAAAGAAAGTCAAATAAATTAAAAAAAATTAAAAAAACCAAAAATGGCAAGACGAATCCCTCTCAGAAAACATAATCTATTGTAAAGGCAAAACAAGAAAAAGTTAGAGAAAAAATTAAGAAACCAATGAAAAAAAGAAAATATATTCCAAAAAAAAAACTACAAGTCTTTCATTTTATAAAATTAGAAAAACTCAAAAAATTTTCCTAACCAAAAGAAATTTGGGGTTTCGCTGAGGTCACACATTACAATTAGCAGACCGACCGATGTTTGGTATAACTTATGGCCTGTTCCAATAAAAAAGATAAGGTAGAGCTTCCAGCTGATTACATTTTTTTTCTAATGGTACCCGACTCCAGACGGAATCATGGTAGAAAAATAGAAAAATGTATCAACGATTGGGAACATTCATATGTCAAAATTTTTAAATTATTTTCAAATATAATATAATTCAACATTTTCAATTCCAAAATTGGTTTGACAGTTCATTGTCCCAGCAGCTGCGTCGATGCGTCTACCTATATTCTTCTACCATGGACGGAATCCCTGCTTAAACTTGCAAGCAATCAGCTGATTTCTCAATAAAAAGAATGAATCATGGTAGAAGATGTCAAAATATTTAAAATTTTTTGTCAAAAATAAGTAAAAGGTGACATGTTTTCTTATACAATGCAAACCGGATGTTGTTCTGATATGCATTTTTCAATAATTTTTACAATTCTCAATAATTTTTCATTCAACATTTTCAATTCTAAAATCGGTTTGACAGTTCATTGTCTCAGCAGCTGTGCGATGCCCCTACCTTTATTCTGCGACCATGTGTTAATCATATAAATATTTGGTATTTCGTGCATTGAGAGAATTGAGTGAATTGATTTGAGCTCTCTCACAGCATGAACGGCATCTGTTGAAACGTTTTTTTACAAAGATAGCAGATGAGACAACTTTTAGGCTAAACTTTTCTTTATCTATGCTTCTAGTAACAATTTGCAACAATTGTTAAAAATGTTAGGCTAACCAAACAAAAAATAATTACATTTGTCTCCTTCTTAAATGTCTATTTCAAAAATATGTCAGAAGTGACTTGGCCGTTATTTGTTTTAGTTTTCATTTGAAATCAAAAGCTTAAATACGCTTTGAGCAAATCTAATCAGCTGTTCAACTCACAGCTGTTGAAAAGCTCTGTGACGTAGATGTCTGGCAAGAAACAGCAAAACAGTGAATACCAAAACAAAAAACAGAGATATCCCATCCCTCTAACTGGAAACAACACAAACAAAATTTAGTTTCTTCACATAGCGACAACAACTAGCCTTAGAAAAATGTCATCCTTTGGCCAAGAATTTGAAAAGATATGGCCCACAACTGATACTCCGCTTCGGCTCAGTAATTTCGGTAAAAAACTGCTGAAGCTATGCGAAGATATAAAGAAGCCGGAACAAAAAGAAATTGATATGAATGCATTCAAACTGAAATCATCGAATTTTCCCTTGGAGGTAATTATGAACAAGAAGGAAAGGAGAGATTTTAAGAAGCTCCATTCCAATATGTTTCTGCTTTCAGTTCGGTACTAATACATGCCGCATTATGAGTCAACCCAAGGACCGCTACCCCAACATACAGAAACAAATTGTCTCGGCATATCCCTTGGTCCACGAAAGAGTCCTACAATTGTATCTGGATTTTTTGGAGCACAAGTGTCAATACGGTAGGTAAGACCACAGAAAATAGGTAATTTCCCCCGTTGAAAAAGATAATTTCACAATTGTTGGTATATACCCCATACACAAACAAACAAACAAACGAATTGCGAGCATATAAACAAAATGAATTATATTTCAATGAGAGTTGTTTAACGGTAAGAGTAACCATGGGAAAGGGAAGTCAATGTGAGAGCGCGAGAGAAATGTAATGAGTTGCCAACCTTCTCTAGTCGTTTTGCAGTAGGGGTATTTTACTGAATATGCAAGCAGAGTCAAATGAACATATAGATGACAGAATGGTATCACCGTTTATCTTTCAAAAAACATATCAGACCAACAGATTTCAGGGGTTTCAGTGATAATACTCAGTCAGTCAAATTTAAAGGTTTAAAAAAATCAAAAATATAAAACAATGAAGTTAAATTCATAGAAATGCCGGTATGTCGACTATCTTCTTCAGCATGTTGGCTATGTAAAGACTTGCTGGGAGCCACCTGGAATGAGAAAGCAAACCAAACATTCCCTCGTCTATATATTTATTAAACTATGACATTTTTGTTATTTACCAATATTTCAATAACATTTCCACCACCTTTTTAGGCAACGCCATTGAGAAAGAAATCTATCAAAATCTCACTTTAACCGGTCTAGTTCAGCGCCTTTTAAAACAGCGCTGTGCTAGTTTCTTTGGCAAAAATGACAAGTACCTATTGCTGACCTCCGAACGTGGATGTAGTGGTTTTATGGATGTTGGCACAACAAATGAAAAACCACCACTGCTCCTGAAGAATGTCTTGAGCTATGATGAAATCAAGGTACGCCTTTCATCTATGTTATAATTTAAATACAAAAATACAATGCTTTTTATTTAAGCTCTCCGCCTTGCTATCGGTATCCTCGTATTCGGAATTAATCAACAATGGCAATCGTCAAAATTGTGGAGTTATTGAAAAAAATAAATCCCTTATAGAACGAGAAGGTGTTGTCATTGGATTAATTGGCGCCCGATTGACAAGAAGAGATGTTATGGAATTCCAAGACATTGTAATTGCCAAAACCCAAAATACCAAAGAAAATGGCTACGGCTTCCCATTGGACGAAGAGCCCGATAACAGACCAAAAGATTATCGCCAAATTTGGAAGAAATTCTACGAAGAGCCTGATTTTCTCTTCGATGATGTAAAAAAGGACGACAAACGATTTGGCACAGCGAAAAATCAAAATGACATTTTTGATAATCTGCTGATGAAGAAACGTTACACGATCTCGTTTGACACTTTGTTATTGGAGAGCAATGCCCGTGCAAAGGCAGCTGGTAAACAGGCCTATGTTCATGTTGTGGGCATTGGTTTAGGTGTGTGGAAGGCTGCCGAACATCAGGAAAAGATCTTTTTGGAAACATTCAGTCAACGTATAAAATATCTTCTGCCGAAATTGGAAAACATTGATGTGTTACATTTCTCCTGGTTCCATTTGAGTGAATGGGGTGATCTGAAGAATGGTAAAGTTTTTAAATCGGACACCCATCCTTCGGGAGGTATAAAATGTTTCATATCGAAAAGAAATCCAGCCGACAAACTTAGTACCCCAGAGACGGAAAATATGCTTTTAATTATTTCCTATGCCTGGGATGGCAATGCCTTGCCTGGCAATGAATTTTGGATGGTAAGTATCCCATGGGAGGATATTTATGGAGGCGTGACGATTTGATTTGTTCCTTTTTTCAGAAAATGTTAAAATCTACTGGCGATTCTTCTACAGCCTGCAGTACCCTAATAGCAGAGCTGCATAATCCTCACATAAATTCGGAATGGGTAAATGGTGATAATTTGCATGTGGCCAGTGAGGAATATGGAATCATACATATTGCCGATTATGCGAAGAAGAAACTACAGGATTAGATATGCAATAAATGTGTGTGCATGACCCCAGACCCACCTGTGCAATGGACAATGTTTGTTATATGTTAAAGACGTGCAATATATACAAAAATATTTTTATTTTATTAATAATTTTTTATTTTATTAATAAATTTATGTAAATAAACATATTGATGATATTTTAAGCAGATGAGAGAACAAGTGACTTTATTTACAGAGAGAGAGAGAGAGGGAAGATTTTAATTTGTAAAACTCAGGGACTTGTTACTGTTTAAGGGTGTATTTATTGGAGGCAGTAGAAGAAAAATTTAGTACCCTCTATTTATAGAAGAACTTGCTTAAATCCTATATATGTAAAAGAAGTTATACACATATGCCTGGTGAAAGATTTTTTAAATAACACCTATGTACGATTTATTTTCACATCGAACGTTTATGGTGTACAAATATCCAGTACACACACCTCTGCACATAGGAATCCTGTGTGAGTATAAGGTATAGAGTGTAATCAGTCAGTAATGGCCATTATTGCCTCGAGATATTCATTCGATGTTTCCTCTCTCTATCTCTCTCTCTCTCCACCAAATCATGAAAGAGCTTACCATAAACGAAACAAATGATTTTATGCAACAGTATCAATGTTAATCAAACACATTTGTGCATTAATATAGTGGCATTCATTTATTAAAACACGACAAATGGGAATGAAGAGAGAAAGAGAATATGTGGCTGTGTGTAATTTTTCGTTCGAGTCTGCTCATAACTGGTGTAAACATCATGTAAACATGCCTCATCGATATATTGCTATTTTCGCTTGCACTTGCAGAACAACGAGGTTAAAGGTCACAACGTAAAACGGACACACAACGCACAAAACAAATTTTATTTTTCATCAGAAAATACTTTCAAATAAGAGGGAAAGTATGTCTAAGTTTGGTCCTGAATTCGATCAGATTTGGCCCAGAGTCGGCACTCAACTTATGCTAGGAACACAATTGGAGCGAGCGACGAATTTCGCCCTACGCGGCGACAAAATGAGCCGCGAAAATTCGTCGTATGGAACACAATACCCACGAAATTATAAAACAGCTGATGAAGTTGTTTACTTTTTGCTCATTTGTTGACTACAATGAATTATACAAGAACACATAATTCTTTACGTTCTCTATTATAATTTCACTTATGTCCATCTTCTCTATTATAAATTCACTGATATCCATCTTCACTCAGGCGCAAGTACACAAATAAATAAACAAATTAATTATGTTTTTTTATACGAGTAACAGATAGTAGAGTGACCATAACAAATTTTAAAGTAAAAAGTAACTTTATTTACTAAAACACATAAAATTCGTACAAGTATGGCCACCTTGTACTGTTTTGTTCGCCGGTCGCCGGCGTATGAAATAGAAATAAAGCTAATTGAGTTCGCGGCGACCGACGAAATTTTCGCCGGTGCCGTGATTGTGTGCACTTCCATATACACATATGTGTTTTATTTTTGACGACGAACATACGCCGCGAAAAAATTCGTCGTTCGCTCCAATTGTGTTCCTAGCATTAGATTAACAGAATTCGGCAAGAAGCTTTTAAGACAGTGTGAAAATATTAAAAAGCCGGAAAATGTCGATGTTGATATTGCGGCATTTATGAAGAAATCATCAGAATTTCCCTTGGAGGTAAACATATTATGTACTTATATCTCTATATAATCATGTAGTGGATGTTTTTTCTTTTTCTGAAAAATATGTAGTTTGGTTCTAATAACTGCAGGGTAATGAGTCAGCCCAAGGATCGTTACCAGAATATCAAGAAGCAAATCGCATCAGCATATCCATTGATCCATGAAAGGATGTTGCCATTGTATTTGGATTTCTTGGAATATAAATGCCAGTATGGTAAGACCAAATATCCATTATAAGGTAGAAGTCATGGCACAATTACAGAATGTAGAACAAAGCTATCGTCTAAATATAATATTTTTCTTTTAGAGTACTTATTCTGTCAAAACATATTCACAATTCATATGTGTGTGTACATTGCTTCGAATAAAAAATACAATAATTTACAATTATCTAAAATTCGCTTGCAAATTAAATGCATATAAATTGCACGGTTTTGGGATAAAATTGTATTGCACAACTATTTTTGATTCAATCTTGTGGAACAACCCCAACATTCCATTCTTATTTTGCGGGTTTCCCGAAATATAAGAATTTTGTTAAAAAAAAATAAACAAAACCAACTGATGCATATTTAAAAATCTATTTGACACTATAAGACTGCAGCACAGAGTTGTATTTTTCTAATTTTTTTTTTTGAAGTTGAACAACCTTTCTTATTGGGCCATGGTAAAAGTGGCTTTTATACAAATTGATCAATACAGTGCCCTAAAGAGATAAAAAAAATTTACAATGCTTCGCATTAAATACTCTATTCAGATCTTGGCTACTGTTTATTTTCTTGATTTTTATTTACAGGTCATCCAAAAGAAAAAGTTCTCTACAAAAATATGTTTTTGGAGGCTTTTGTGCAACGTTTGCTGACCAAACGATGTGTACTCTTTGCTGATCCCGAGGATGCTTACATGTTGCTCAATGGCAGATCTGGCTACGGGGATGATTACGATTTAATTGGAACTGATGAAGAACAAGAACCATTGGTTTTAAGCACTTGCCTGTCCTATGATGAAGTCAAGGTGAACACGCTTTAGCGCCCATTGTAAATCCGCCGACAAGCTTACTTTTCTGTTTAGCTTTCAGCCTTCCTTTCAGTCTCATCCCACAGCGAACTAATCAACAGTGGTACTCGTGAAAATATGGCAGTTATTGAAAAGGATCTGAGCAAAATTGAACGTGAAGGTGTGGTTATTGGTCTAATTGGTGCTCGTTTCCAGCGACCATTTGTTATGGACTGTCAGGACATTTTGATTAACAGCGAACAAAATGTCGAAGAAAGTGGCTATGGTCCCCGAAGTTCTTCCTTTTATTTACTTGCAAAGAGACATTGCGCAGAAGAAAACCGCCCCGAAATAATAGCGGCCATAGAATATCGTAAAATTTGGGAGGCATTTTATGAAGATCCTAGTTATCTGCATCGCAATGTCAAGAAAGACAATCACAGATTTGGTGATGTTTTGAGCTTTGATCCAACTGACATTTTTGACAATGTTGTAATGAAAAAACGTTTTACCATACCGTTCGACGCTTTGCTCTTGGAGGCCCAGTCAAGGGCAGCTCATTTAAATAAACAAGCATACGTGCATATTGTTGGTATCGGTCTGGGAGTGTGGCGTGCAGCAGTAAAACAGACGGACATTTTCTTGGAAACTTTTCACCAAAGAGTTCAACAGCTATTACCGAGGTTAAATAATATTGGCGTTTTACATTTCTCCTGGTTCGGAGTGGATCAATGCGGTGATTTAAAGCATAATGGTTTCATTACATCGTCAACACATCCACGCGGTGGCATAAAAACATTCCTATCAAATCGTAATCCAGCGGATAAACTTCATGCGCCAGATTTTTCCGATATGCTCTTGGTCATATTCTATGCCTGGGATGCTAATGCATTGCCGGGTAATGAATTTTGGAATCGATTGCTCTCAAAATGTTTTGTATTAAAATAACCTATCCAATTTCAGAAACAATTGGGTAACTCTAGCGACTCTTCAACGGCCAGCAGTACTCTGATTACAGAACTACATAACGGTCACATCAATACGGAGTGGGTGTGCGGTGCAAATCTTCACATAGCAAGTGCTGAACATGGTGTCATTCACATCAGTTATTACGCGAGGAAAACCAATGGAGCAAATACATGATTTGAGAATTGGTGGATAGGAAGTAAAAAACTTTCAACAATTTTTTTAGTGTAAATCTGATTCCAATTATTTGTTTTTAAGCATCATTTTATTTTGTCGTATCAAAATATTTGTTATGAATAACGTCACCACGTCACCATATTAACATGATCCTGTTATCGGTGACGCCTCTCTTTCCCTGGGAATATTCTTGCATTGCAAACGCCTTTTTATAAGGCATTGCTGCCGTCGCTTTGAAATAGTAGAATGTAATGTTTGATATATATAATATTCTAATTTGAACTTTCTTTAAACCAATACACATATTTAATCGCATCTCCTAACAAAATCTCTCAAATTATAAATTTGATTACCATTTTTGTTCAATTATCCCCAGCTTTGGAAAGATCTCATAGTCTGGCAACTCTATATCACACATTTGGCATTAGGTTTGCCTTTCTACCATGGTAGAAGAATATAGGTAGACGCGTCGACACAGCTGCTGGGGCAATGAACTGTCAAACCAATTTTGAAATTGAAAATGTTGAATGAAAAATTATTTAAATTTGTAAAAATTCTTGAAAAACGCGAATTATAATAGCCCCCGAAATACGTATTATAAGAAAACATATAAAAATATACTTATATTTGAAAAACATTTAAATTTTTTTTGACATATCAATGCTCTCAAGCATTGATGCATCTACCTGTATTTTTCTGCCACGCTTTCTACTAAGATCTATTCAGTAAGTTTTCTTCTTGGAGTATAAGAACGAGTTTTCTCTTTCAATATAGACTTATTTAAAAAAAACAATAGATTTTCTTGTCTTAAATTATGCAGTAAATCTAGAAATATTTTCATTATTTTGGCCATTTATTTCAATTTTTCCTTGGAAATTCACTTTTTTCCTACAATAACCAAAAACACTTCAATTTTGTCGCACGCCAAATCGTAAGTATTACCTTTTTCTCACAGCTGATTTACTTTTGCTTTAGCTGTCAAATATACAATGTCAAAATGATACAGGTAGTCATCTACCCATTGTACAAACAAACATAAACGTCTTATCAATCGGAAAAGCAACAATTCATTCATTCATTCTCACTTCCAAGTTCAAAGCGCGCACACGGCGAACGCCAGATCAAAGTTAATATAAATTATAAAATAATTTCATCATAATTCAAATTCAGATCCTAAGAAAATACAATGTCAATTTTCGGTCCTGAGTTCGATCAAATCTGGCCAAAAGCCGGTTCTGCTTTGAAATTGACTGAATTCGGTAAAAGGCTTTTGAAGCAATGCGAAAATATTAAAAAGCCGGAAAATGTCGATGTTGATATTGAGGCATTTATGAAGAAATCGTCCGAATTTCCTTTGGAGGTAAGCCTGGAAGTGAAACCCTTAAATTAAATAATTATAATTGGATTCTTCTCCTGAACAGTTTGGGTCTAATAACTGCAGGGTGATGAGCCAACCCAAGGATCGTTACCCCATCATTAAGAAGCAAATTTCATCAGCATATCCAGTAATCCATGAGAGGGTGTTGCAATTGTATTTGGATTTCTTGGAATATAAATGTTTGTATGGTGAGTCAATATGTAGTAGTCAAACCACAGTTCATGCCTGAATTGATTTGTTGCGCACAGAAAGTAATTTTTATGTACATGCCTACACATAGGTTTTTTGTTTGTTTATACGCAGGTACTTTGTTTATAACTTTGTGATTCACAATAGTAGCAGAGTAATGTGGCGTTTCCACTGCACTTGATTCGCTCTCTATTCGTTGTTTGACCCTTAACTATGAAAAAACTACTTAATTCTTCACACAAAATTTCCTGAGCGAACAATCATATTTGTACATTGTTCAAATCAAATCACTCTCAGAACAACGAAAAAATATGTCCCATCCCTAACAAATGAGAGCATTTATCGAAAAAATTAATTATGACATTAAAAATTGAAAATAGAAAAATTTAATGAAATTTTGAAAAATTTTGGGAAGACTGAAATTTATGAATGAAAACTACAATGTAGAATAGCGTATGTACATTCAAACGAAAGTAAATTTTGTTTTCTCTCTCATCCGAGGTACGCATTTTGTCCACGAGTTGAAATTACCACAGAAAACAGGAAACAAAAGAGGCAATATTTTCAGAATGTTTGTATCGGCAGAAAAAATGTTTGACAAGTGTCTCTCAAGCAGAATTTAAAAATAGAAAAATACAAAAATATGTTCAAAATGTCAACATTTACACAAAAAATTGGAAACGTGAATGAAAATTATAAAATTAATGTTTTAATAAATCTTTGGGAGAAAAATAATCATTTCTTCTATCCATATTAGTGAGAATTTAATGTATTTTAGTATAAATTCCCATTAAAATCAACAAACAAAATTTTGAAAAAAAGGAATTATTTTACTATGAATTACGAATCGTGCCGTATGAACGGGTTAATTCGTGTACCTAATTCTGAGAGCGAACAACGTTGTTCGGTTTCCAATGGAAACATGCTATAAATTATTCAAATTTTGTTTAATCAAAGTTTTATTTATTTATCAATTTTGAATTCCATATCGATAAACTGCCATCAATTTGTGCACATTTTTTCAGGAAATTCAATTGAAAAAGAAATTTACCATAACTTAAGTTTAAGCCAGTTCATACAACGTCTATTAGAAAAGCGTTGTGCAAGTTTCTTGGGCCGAAATGACAAATTCTTGTTAATCAGCGGTCGACGTGGTTGTGGCGGTTTCAGAGATGTGGGAACGACAAAAGAAAAACACCCATTATTACTGAAACATGTTTTAAGCTATGATGAAATAAAGGTAAACCATGAAATCTATGTAGAATTGATATCAAAAACTTATCACATATTTTAGCTTTCAGCACTTTTGTCCGTTTCCTCGTATTCGGAATTGATAAACAATGGCAATCGCCAGAATTGCGGAGTTATTGAAAAAAATAAATCTCTTATAGAACAAGATGGTGTAGTGATGGGTTTAATTGGTGCCCGACTTAATCAACCAAATGTTATGGAATTTCAGGATATAATTATCACAAAAACACAAAATGTTGAAGAAAATGGTTACGGTTCTACACCTCATCAAAATTCCAATAATAACAGAGTCAGATATCGTAAAATATGGCGAAAATTTTATGAAGAATCTGATTTCCTATTCACATCTATAAAAAAGGATAATCGCCGCTTTGGACCAACAAAATGCCCAGACGATGTTTTTGACAGTTTAATGATGAAGAAACGCTACACAATGTCATTTGACACTCTATTACTGGAGAGCAATGAACGTGCCAAACGTGCAGGTCAACAGGCATATATACATGTTGTTGGAATTGGTCTGGGAGTCTGGAATGCTGCGGAGCAACAGGAGAAAATATTTCTGGAAACATTTACACAGAGAGTAAAATATTTATTACCAAAACTCCAGTGCATAGACGTTTTACATTTCTCTTGGTTTCAATTGAATGCGTGGGGTGAACTGAAAAATGGCAAGCTTTTCAAATCGGAAAATCATCCTTCAGGTGGCATTACATGCTACATATCAAAACGAAATCCAGCAGATAAACTAAAAACATGTGACAATAAAGCCAGAATCTTGATTATTTCATATGCATGGGATGGCAATGCTTTGCCAGGCAATGAATTTTGGATGGTAAGTATTCGTTTGCCTTTGGAAAGATTTTCTGAGTTTGAAAGACATTATTGTTTTTATAGAAAATGCTGAAATCGACTGGAGACTCCTCCACTGCCTGTAGCACTCTTATAACAGAACTCCACAATCCCCACATTAATACGGAATGGGTGAATGGAGACAATTTACACATTGCCAGTGAGAATTATGGTGTGGTACATATTGCAGATTATGTAAAAAATACAAAACCAGACTAAGTCCAATCTATAATAAAAAAGGTGAATTTTATGGAAAAATGAGACTACAATTGAAAAAAAAAGTGAAAACTGTATATCAACGTAATCTTAATTCTCGGCCAGCGAGAATTATGGTGTCATACATATTGCAGATCATTTTTAAAATACAAAACCTGGTTAACCCTCTTAAAAAATAATAAAACTGTAATTTTTATACAAGACAAATACTTCTTATTTTTTTATGGAAGTAGTGTTTAAACAGTTCCATAGGATATTAGCTCTGGGTCCTGAATTTCGTATACGCATTTGAAATATTACTTGTATGTTGGGCAATTAATTAACAGTACATCTTTCAAATATGGTCCTTATTAAAATTCAAATTGATAACAGTTAACCCAATGATTATTAGGTCATTCCAAAGAAAAGGATCTCTACCAAAATATGACTTTGGAACAATTTGTACAACGCTTGCTAACCAAGCGCTGTGTGGCATTTGTTGGCCCCATGGATTCATATATGCTGATCAATGGCAGAGTTGGATATGGTGTTGACTACGATCTTATTGGCACCGACGAAGAAAAAAATCCACTGATACTTAGCAACTGTCTGTCCTATGACGAGGTTAAGGTGAGGACTAAAATAGCCATCGCAATTATAGATGTTATTCAACTTTTCTACGTTCTTAGCTTTCTGCATTTCTTTCGGTTTCATCGGATAGCGAACTAATCAATAATGGAAATCGTAAAAATATGGCGGTTATTGAAAAAGATCCAAACAAAATAGAACGGGAAGGTGTGGTCATTGGTCTAATTGGTGCTCGTTTCCAGCGACCGTTTGTGATGGATTATCAGGACATTATTATCAGCCGAGAACAAAATGTCGAAGAAAGAGGCTATGGTCCAAACAACTCCGTCCTTCAAACACTTAAAAAAATATTTGTTGACAAAAAGAATTATGACGAAAATATGCCTTGTAGAGAATATCGTAAGATATGGAAGAAATTTTATGAAGATCGTAGCTATCTCTACTGCAATGTCAAGAAGGACAACAAACGATTTGGTGATATTGAAAGTTCAAATTCAACGGCAATCTTCGATAATGTGGTTATGAAGAAGCGATTTACAATATCATTTGATACCCTTCTATTGGAGGCCCAATCAAGGGCGGCGCTTTTAAACAAACAAGCCTATGTGCATATTGTGGGTATCGGTCTGGGAGTGTGGCGTGCTGCTGTACAACAAACAGCAATTTTCTTGGAAACATTTCAACAAAGAGTTCTACAGCTACTACCGAAGTTAAATAATATTGGCGTTTTACATTTCTCCTGGTTCGGAGTGGACCAATGTGGTGATTTAAAACATAATGGTTTCATTGAATCGCCATCACATCCCCATGGCGGTATAAAAACATTTTTGGCAAATCGAAATCCAGCCGACAAATTAATGGAATCCAATTTTGGAAATATGCTTTTAGTTATATCCTATGCCTGGGATGCGAATGCCTTGCCGGGTAATGAATTTTGGCAGGTAATTATTCCATAATCTACTTTCGAGTTAATATTTAATTTGTAATGATTTTTTTTAGAAACACCTGGGTGATTCTAGCGATTCTTCAACGGCCAGTAGCACATTGATTGCAGAACTCCATAATGGTCACATTAATACCGAATGGGTGTGTGGTGGAAATCTACATATAGCAAGTCCTGAATATGGTGTCATTCATATAAGCGATTATGTGCATAATTTAAATTAACTAAAAGCGAATAATATACAGTGCAACAAAACAAATAGTACGTAAATGAAATTGTAACGATGTGTATGTAATAAAGGAAATCAATGTTTAACTAAATTATTTTGTATTTTGTTTCTTATAAACAAGTTCATAAAAGAAAAACTGAGTAATATCGCCTTTTTCATCCAGCATATCATCCATATGTTTATTTTTGCATTCCCACACTTTTATTTTACTAATTTTATTTACCCATCACTAGGCTATCCGCTTGAAAAAACGCTTTATAGGAGTTTAGGCCTCAGTGACTTTGTTCAGCGTCTATTGGATAAGCGTTGTGTCGCTTTTGTCGGTGACAGAGACTCCTACCTGCTGATGACGGGCCAACGAGGAGTGGGTTACAGCGATTATCCCCATATCGGTACTCCGCATGAGAAAGAACCTTTAACATTGAATACTTGTATATCGTACAGTGAAATCAAGGTATGTTGTCACACATCCGACACGAGACAGCTGGAAAAGTAAAAACAACTTGGCCATAGCTTTCAGCTTTTCTTTCAATTTCATCATCCACGGAGCTTTTAAACGATGGTAATCGACATAATGAGGGTGAATTTGAGAAGGATTTGAGCAAAATTGAACGACAAGGCATTGTAATGGGACTTATTGGGGCCCGTTTCGAAAGGCCCCGTTACATGGAATATGAGGATATAATCATTTCTTCACAACAAAATACAAAGGAAAATGGCTATGGTTATATTGACGATGACCCTTCTTCCACGTCACTGGAATCTTCCAAAGCCAATGTCGAATATCGTAAATTATGGCAAAAGTTCTATCAAGAAAAAGACATACTTTATGACCCAGCACTGGCCGATGGCAGTTCAAGATTCTACCAGTGTCCATCCAAAGAAATTTTCGACAATGTTTTAATGAAAAAGCGTTATGCCATAACCTTTGACACCCTGCTTTTGGAGGCCCAGAGCCGAGCTGAGAAATGCCAAAGGCAAGCCTATATTCACATTGTGGGCATTGGCCTGGGCGTATGGAAAAAAGTGGCGCACCAAAATAAAATATTTTTGGAAACGTTTTCTCAAAGAGTTCAGCACTTACTGCCAAAACTAAATAACATCGGAGCCCTGCACTTCTCCTGGTTCCATATGGACGAATGGCATGATCTGAAGCATAATGGACTTATAGAATCGTCAACACATCCGTTGGGAGGAATACATGTTTTTATGTCTAACCGAAATCCGGCCGATAAACTGAATGGCCAATTTGAAAATATGATGCTTGTGATTTCCTACGCATGGGATGGTAATGCCTTGCCGGGTAACGAGTTTTGGTTTGTGAGTATTTCGAATGTGAACAGAGGAGGAGAAATGATTTTCTTTAATTTCATTCTTTATTTTTACAGGGTTCGTTGTCGGGTTCCAATGATCCATCGACAGCGTGCAGCACCCTGATTTCAGAACTCCACAATCCACATATCAATACGAAATGGATATGTGGTGACAATTTACACATAGCTAGTGGTGAACGTGGTGCTATCCTTCACATTCGTGACTATGTTGAGAAAATATCTCAGCATTTATTGTAATTATCGAAACAATTATGTTATGAAAACTGAATGGAAAATGTTGTAAACAAATGACCAAAAAAAAAAAAAAATCTGTAAATAGGAATAAATATTTAATGCCCATTTTTATGTAAAACAACATAAACCTATTAAAATACGCATGTACACCTTAAAAATTGCAATAATATATTGATGATGAAATAAAATATTCCTTGTTCCCATTTCCCTTTTTAATTAAAAATTATTTAAAATATTGACAATATTTCCAAGTTTTGAATTTAAAATGTTTTGTAAACATGGATCCTCGATTTGTAACTGCGAGGGCATATAGAACATTAGTATCAATACTTAATAATTGTAGACCACATATGTCTGAGACGTCTAACTACTGGATACCAGTTTTTAACTAAAATAAAAAACCTTTTTAAGCATCAATTCCTTTCAATTTTCCCTTTTAGGCTCTAGCAAAGAGAAACAACTTTATGCCAATATGCCCTTAAATGATTTCATACAACGTTTATTAACGAAACCTTGTGTTTCTTTTGTGGGTTACATGGATGCCTATTTGTTACTGAGTGGAGAAACTGGGGCCGGTGATGCCTACAGCAACATAGGCAGCGAAAAGGAAAAGGAACCATTAACTCTTCAAAATTGTCTTTCTTATGATGAAGTAAAGGTAGGACCATATCAGCATATCCAATATCTACTTTAGATGCCTTATTAAATGTCTTCTTTTAGCTCTCGGCATTCCTCTCCATTTCTTCGTACAGTGAACTCATAAACAATGGAAACCGTAGAAATCGTGGAGTAATTGAAACAGATTACAATAATATAGAACGCGAAGCTGTGGTTGTGGGTTTAATTGGTGCTCGTTTTCAAAGGCCCTTTGTCATGGACTATCAGGATATTGTGATAAGCCACCAACAAAATACCATTGAAAGGGGTTATGGCCAGCCAAAAACATTTACTCTCTGGAACAGCATAAAATTCCATTTATTTTCAAAGAGAAGTCTCAGGGAAAAGCGTAAACTATGGGAGCAATTTTATGAGGAACCCACCTTACTATACCATCAAGTTTCAAGGGATAACAAGCGATTTGGTGATGTCTTTAGGCCGGGATCCCAAGAAATTTTCGACAATGTTGCTATGAAGAAACGCTACAGCCTATCCTTTGATACCCTTCTAATGGAGGCACAATCTAGGGCGGCCTCTGAAAATAGACAAGCCTATGTACATATAGTGGGCATAGGTTTGGGTACCTGGCGCATAGCCCCACAGCAAACGCAAATATTTCTGGAAACATTCGAACAGAGAGTAAAACACCTGTTGACAAAACTAAACAATATTGGGGTCTTACATTTTGCCTGGTTTGATCTGGATGGATGGGGCGAGCTGAGGCACGATTCTATTATTTCTTCCAAATCACATGCCTTGGGTGGTATACGTATTCGTATTGAAAATCGAAATCCGGCAGATAAACTCAAAGGAACGAAGTTTGAAAATATGTTACTTGTAATATCCTATGCCTGGGATGGTAATGCATTACCGGGTAATGAGTTTTGGTTGGTAAGTTGATAAAAATTTGTATATTTTATAATTTTTTAAAAAAAAGACTGCTTTCAGAAACATTTGTCTGGCTCTAGTGACTCGGCCACTGCCAGCAGTACCATAATAACCGAAGTTCACAATCCATTTATCAACACACAATGGGTATGTGGTGATAATCTTCATATAGCCACATCTGAGTTTGGAATCGTTCACCTAGGTGACTATGTAAAATATACTATTCAATGAGTAATATTCTAAAATAAACATAAACAATGTGTATATATATGTTAATAACAAAAAAAGGATAAATTTACTTTAAATCCTAAATGTCCTTCAAGTCTTCTATAGAAAAATATATACACCATATAAATGGGAACAGGATGTGAGAGCAAATTAAGGTTCTATTGGGAAAATATTCTAAAAAGAACTTTCACATGATCCATCCATATTGTATGTTATGTTCTATAATTACATCAAGTAGCAAATTTATTTTTATTGAAAATGTTATCGCACACACCTATTATTTACCAAAACAAATACTCTCTGAGTAATATCGAAAATCATCTCATAAAAAGTAAAAAAGAGAGGAAAGAGAGTTTGTAGCAAAAATAAAGTAAACATTTAGCCACAATAAAAATATAAATACGCAGCGTTCAAATGAATTGTGATATCAGAATGAAACCTCTCCACAAGGTAGCCAGTACCAGTTGCATTGGTGCTGTACCCAGAAAAATGTGATAAGAACGAACGTTGGTATGGAAAAGCCACAATGTGCTGAATGAGCTGAGTGATGACGACAATGATGATGATTCACGCCACTACCGAATAGAGACTTGTAAATATTTTGCCACAAACCTCAACACAACAAAAACACGCCAGTCTCAGTTGAGTATCTGCTCTCCGCAGTTATGTCGATGTTTGGCAAGGAATTCGAAAACGATTGGCCACCCAGTGGCATCGATAAAAACCTAACAAAATTCGGTCAGAAATTAATTGAAAAATGTCGTTCGATAGAAAAGCCACAAGCGAAAAATATTGAAATTGAAGATTTTTTGGAGAAGTCTTCAAATTTTCCAATTGATGTAAGTTCACATTGGGTTTGGGGAATAAACTCCACCAATTTAAACCATCAATTCTGTTTAGTTTCCCATAGATAGCTGCCGCATCAAGTCCCAGCCTGCAGAGCGTTACCCAATTATCAAGCAACAGATTGTTTCCGCCTATCCGTTGATACATGAAAAAGTCATCATTTTGATAGCAGATTTTTTGGAGCACAAACTTAAATGTGGTATGTATATCACAAATGAAGTACAACATATGGCAACTCCAGCAAAAGGAAGCTCCAATTTGTTTGCTCGTGCAAGAGCTTTAGTTTGTTGAGGTTATGTGAACAAGTTTTAGAATGACTGTTAAAACAAAGAAATAATTCAAATATAAAGGCATATGAGCATAAATGGTTAAATTAAAACAAATATGAAAATAATATTCCAAAAGGAAACGGAGATATTTCCTAGGGGTGAAAACATTCGCATAATAAACCATATACAAATGAATACATGCAGATTTTCTCAATCAAAGACAAAGCAAATAAAGCGGATCAAGCAGAGCTAATATCTCTTGAAAGAATTCCTCTGCTTACTAGCTTTTCGTTTTCAGAGTTTTTTAAGGTTTTCTCTCCAAAATAAATTAATTCAATTACTCTTGTCTCCCCTATTTCTCCCTTGACAGGCTCTGATTTGGAGAAACGCCTCTACAAAGGCATGACACTAACAGATTTTATTCAAAGACTTCTCACCAAAAGATGTGTTAGTTTCTTTGGTGGAGATGATGATTACCTGCTATTGGATGCTTATACGGGATTTGGCCCCAATTATAAATATGTTGGTAGCAAAGATGAAAAAATGCCATTGGTCTTAAAGACTGTCCTCAGCTATGATGAAGTGAAGGTAACATTTTTTCCCAATATCAAGCAAGCAAGTACTGCGTTAATTAGTGTCGTTAGATTTCAGCTCTACTTTCAGTTTCCTCATTCAGCGATTTCATCAACGATGGCAATCGGGCCAATTGCGGCAAGCCCATAGGTGATGCGACAAAAATCGAACGTGAAGGTGTTGTACTGGGCATGATTGGTGCCCGATTTGAGCGCAGAGAAGTAATGGAATATCAGGATATAATTATATCCCAAAATCAGAATGTAAGAGAAAATGGCTATGGCCTCAAGAGTTTCGAAATGCAAAACCAAAAACAGAAGTCCTTGTTGGAACGTCTAAATCCTCTGAGAAAAATTGATCAACTGGAGAGGTTGCAAGATTATCGCCGTATATGGAATAAATTCTATGAAGAATATGACAACCTCTATGAAGATGTTGTGAAGGACGAAAATCCACGCTTTGGCGACTCACTCAATCCCTTGCTAAAATTTGACAACCTGATAATGAAGAAACGATATGCCATAGCCTTTGATATGCTGCTGTTGGAGTCGGAAAATCGAGCCAAACTGGCTGGAAAATTAGCCTACATACATGTGGTGGGTTTCGGTTTGGGTGTGTGGCGAGCAGCCGCTCAGCAGGAGAAAATCTTTTTGGAAACTTTTAGTCAACGTTTAAACAAATTGTTACCTCAGCTGAATAGTATTGGAGTGGTGCACTTTGCCTGGTTCAATCTAAACGAATGGAAGGACTTGAAGAATGGTGGATTCTTGAAATCAGATAAACATCCCTGTGGTGGCATTCGAACGTTTCTGTGCAAACGAAATCCCAATGACAAGTTGGTAAGTTGGTTACTTGGCTTAAAAGCTTTAAATTAACCCGGATTGGTTTAAGGAATCTCCGGATTATGAGAATATGTTGTTGGTGGTAACCTATGCCTGGGATGGCAATGCCTTGCCAGGAAATGAATTTTGGGTGGTATGAATGAATGAAAAATTAAGAAATGTTTCCGAACGAAATGAGTGATTAATTTTCTGATTGCAGAGGAAACTCCAGGCCTCCAATGATCCATCTACCGCCTGTAGCACTTTGATAAGTGAGCTCCACAATCCCCATATTAATACGGAATATGTGTGTGGCAATAATCTGCACATTGCCAGTGCCGACCATGGCATATTGCACATCAAGGACTATTTGGATAGAATCAGCAGCATCAGTGGATAACCCTGTGTTCTAGCTTTCAATATAAACTGAAAAATTATACATTAATCTCATACTTTTTTTAAATAAAATTGTTTTTGTAAAAAAAATGATAATTTCAATTCAAAGTTCGAACAGGATGTAGATATTTGGTTTATGATTTAATGGTTAGTTGAGTTTGCACTGAAATATTTTTTGATGACGCTGCGTGATGAAGATTTTAGTGCAATCATAGGTATTCTGTATTGCATATTTATAAGACAATTCTTCTTCTCCACAAATTCTTTAGATATAAAATTGAGTTTTTTAAATATAAAATTATATTATATCTCGCATTCTGTCTGTTATAACTCGAGTGTATCTATTTTAAGCTTTAATCGAACGTAAACGATTTTTAAAAATTTTATAATTTTTATTTCCAAAAAAAAAAAACAGAAATACGTACTTTTCCCAAAATTTAATCAGGGGTGGGCTTTTCTTTCCTTCAAACCAAAATACCCAACTACAAATTCAAGGCAACCAATGAGAATGCAGCCGTTTTAACACCCTCCACTTAGGGTAACTGCCCACCCATCCTTTCCTTCTATGACAACTACTTGAAAAAAGCTTTTCTTTGGGTACGAAAGAGATGGAAGAGAAAAAGCTGTTGTGGCACAGAGGAAACGGAAGATGAGCTACTCTTTAGAAACAAAATGGCTAACGTTATTTTGTGGGTGGCAGATTACCGTTAAATTCTACAACATGCAGCAAAAGAATGTAAGAGCGAGAGAGAGGGTGCGCGCGAGAAACACACACAATTGCAACTGGGAGAGTGTAAATTGAAATATAAACGGATTTTAGCAAACATTTAATCCTTACCCTCATATTCTATATATTGCAGCATTCTCTATCACCGGTGGTGGGTGGTTATGCTGCTGTGGCGGCTGTGTTCGCTGCCGTCTTTAATCCATCGTATCCTGCCAAAAACAACAACAACTTTATGGCGCTCATCACGTCATAACTGTCAGTGTTTATTTGTAATTCGTTTAACGTTGTTTAACTTTTAAGGACACCCATCCATTCTGGATCTTTTTTTCCTGACTTCTGGCCGGAATGCCATAACGCTTTCGCTAAGAGTTATAAACAAAAATTAACGTCTGCGGTGTTAGACAGTTGTTCATTTCGCGTTGTCGCATGCTCAACATTTAACGGATAAAACATAAATCGCAACTAAAACGCAGTTTAAAAGAATTTCAAAACCGACGGAAAACGAACAATTTTTTCGACTAAAAAAATTTAATCCAAGAAAAAATAAATATTTGATAGCTCAACTTTTGATAACTTTATAAATAAATAAATAAAAAAACTATAAATATCTATCTACGATGCACAATCAAAATTCCAAATCATTTTTGATTCGAGATCTTCTTGGGGATTTAATAAATCATCAGCAACAAAATAACGAAGATGGTAAGACTACGGTTTACTTTGAAAAACTATCAACGGTTAAGACACAAAGGTCTCACATATCAAATATCTTGAAATGTCTAGGTTGAAATAAAAAAGGAAAAACAGCAGATGAAATCAATACTTACCCACCTAAATCTATTGCGCCATTGATTAGTTTAATAACTAAAGACAGGAAGTTTCAAAAACGTGGATTTGTTCCGTACAACCTTGAAGAACAAATCGGACAATGTAAATCTCCGACGGTTTGCTGGTTTGCTTTCAAATCCGCAACTTCCAATATTCAAAAAAATATTGGAATATTCAAAAAAAATCGGTTATAATGTCGATAAAATCAAAATACCGAATATCGGAAGGTACAGTTATATGGGGGCTATACGAAGACGTGGACCTGCACAGACAATTTTCTATCGTAGACTGTAGTATCAATTACGAACTTTAAATATCAAATTTGAAACAATTCTGGTGAAAATGTCCCTAAAATCATTAAAATACCGAATATCGGGAGGTACCGTTATGTGGGGGCTCTACGAAGACGTGGACCTGCATAGACAATTTTCTGGGTTAGGCTGTAGTATCATTATGAACTTCAAATATTTTATCAATCTACTTCAATTCGTTCGGAAGCTAGAGTGATATCCACAGACGGACGGACATCGCTAAATCGACATAGAATTTTATGCTGATCAAGAATATATATACTTTGTGGGGTCTAAAATGTGTATTTCGAGATGTTACAAACGGAATGACAAACTTAATGTAACTTCCATACTATGGTGGAGATTATAACAAAGGTCAGCTGAAAATGTACACCTTCTGAGGTGATGGTGCGGGCCGCCATAACAGCCGATGGTCGCTCTCCGCTCGTATTAATCGACAGTGACATCAGAATAAATGCCGATTGTTATCGCGAAAATATTCTGGAGGGTGTATTAGAGACTTGGGCACGCAAAGGTTTGCTTAGTTCGATTTTGGCCCTAGGCGCTTTTGTTCTTTTACGAAGAAGCCAGTCTATTACTTAAGCCAGTCAGAAAAGCTCTTTATGTACTTCCACCTTAATTCTTCCACGCTAGCATGGTTGAAGAATAAAGGTAGTCGCATCGATACAGCTGGTGGGACAATGAACTGTCAAACCAATTATGAAAATGAAATTTTTGAATAAAAAATTATTCAATTTTGTAAAAATTGTTAACAAATGCATATCAGAACAACCTCTGATTGAAAAAAATTGACATATCAATGATTCTAAGGGATGATGTATCTACCTATATTCTTCTACCATACATGCTAGTACGTATGACCCCCAATAACACATATCTTCCATCTCAGGCAAATTTCGTTAAAAAAATAGTTATTCTTTTTTTAAAGTAAGCCTCGGCACTTGTCGCTAATATCCTAATAGGTCATCTAATCTAATATATCGAATAGGTCATCCAATTAGACAAAATGATTTTAAACCGTATTGTCAAGATGTATACCGGTAGTATTTGTTTATTGGTCAATTTCATCCTAAAGTGGGTTTCCTATAGACCATGGACCCAAAACAATGCAGTTGATAGCAATATTTTGCCTTCTAGTACGTTTAGATTATGTATCAAATAAATCTTCCTTAAAGGGGCTAACCCGTCGGGGAAAAATTAAAGGGCCGGAAAACGGACATCTTTCAAACCAATATACAAGCTTAACAAATTTATTTATTTATTTATTTTATTTATTTATTTTTTTTTTTTTTTTTTTTTGTAATAAAAACTTTTCAATGATTGCGTCATTATCCGATATGCATACATGTTTCACTATTTATTTTTTGGGTAACGGGATAATTTTTATTAAAAGATAAGAGTGCCTTAAACATATGTAACAAAAGTTCTTGACAGTCAATTAATTCAAATAATCATCGTTTACAATTTTTTGATTTTGATTTTCGAGTTTTTATTTTGCAATCACGATTCTGATATCATATCAAGACACCTATCCACCCGTTGCCAACTTTTAAGTCATCTATTTTTCTCTCTGAATTCTGCTGTTTTATCCAACACAATTTCATTGTTTTTATTAGGTTTATATTTTTACTACTTTCTCCTTTCCACTTAATATACTTAACATACTGAAGAATTTCAAATCATACACACAAATGTGTACGATAGAAATCTTGAGGACATCTCCTCCATTAGGGATATGTAAAACGCCATCCGTTGGCATCGGGATGACAAGCTCCACAAATATACAGAGTAGAAGAAGAAGAAAATAAAGATCTAACTAAATACGAGTTAATTGTGTATTTAACATTTAAATAGTTGCTAATTGTTGTTTAGTGCCACACACTTATGTCTGTGAGTAGGATACTTGTCACCGTCAGGCACAACGCCATTGCATTGCCGTTGTGGTTGTGGTTGGTCCTCTCATGACAAGTTTATCTCTAATTCATGTTCTGCACTCTATTAAAAACAACACACACTCTAATTAACATGGCATCATTCTCTTTGACATTATCCTCTCACGCACATACACCCAAACACACACTCACGCCCACAAGAATTCTTACTCTCATTCGCTTTCAACTGCACACAAAATGCCACAGGCCAGTTCTGATTTTGTTTACATGGCCGAAACAAGTGCATGGGAGGCGAGGGGAGGGGGTTGGGTGTAACGTTCCTCTCAGTTAATCCTGGAAACGAATCCTTATTGTTTAACAATATTGCAAAAGTGCCGTAAAGTTGTGGTTATGTCGAGGCAATGAATAGCCAGCCAGACATTATTTTACATTTTTAATTGCCGTATGATTTCTCTGGGTACAAAAGCAATTTCATTTCTCACTTGTCACCATGCTTGGGGGCTAAAGGCAAACGACTACCCCGCTCCACTACTGTAACGTTCCCCCCCCTCTACTCTACGCGTTGGTGATAAATGAATGCGAATGCAGCCGAGCCAAAACAATTGTCATTTAGGGCGTTTTCTGTTATTTTTAAAAGATGTACGTGACAAATTGCTCAGAAAGTTGTTAACATATTTACATCGTTTTCATCAGGAGTACCCTACACGCTTATGGTTGGTGATATGTGTACTTTTGTTACAGATTATTGGGAGACAATCAATCATGGTAGAATTAAGAAGGTAAAGAGAAGCAATCATACAGGGTGAGATAAAAAAAAACTACAACAAAGTCAAACGCCATAATTTTTACATTTTTTTTTTTAATTTTACTGAATGAAAGCAAAAAATGTCGGAAATAGCATCAAATCTTAGAATAATTTTAGATTTGTTCGAATTGGTCATCTTTGGCACGAGTTATGGCCTACTAACGGCCAATGAAACCGTCACACGCTGCCCGAATGTTGCTCTGCGGTATTTTGGCCCATTCCCAGCGAAACGCTTGCTTGAGGTGATCGACACTTTAGCATTTTTAGTGCCAACCTTGCTTTCCAAAATACTCCAGACACAATAGTCCAACGGATTGGTATCATAAGATTTTGGTGGCCATTGTGCGCTGGAAATAAAACGAGGAACCTCATTTTGTAACAATTTTTGGAAGGTGCGTGCGGAGTCCTGTTGGAATGCCCAAGGTCTGCGGCCAAAATGTTTGCGTGCCCAAGGCTTTAAAACACCCTCCAGAATATTTTCGCGATAATATTCGCCTTTTATTTCAATGCCGCGGTCGATTAATACGAGCGGAGAGCAACCATCGGCTGTTATGACGGCCCACACCATCACCGTGGCCGCCGCTTGTGTTCTGGTGGCCAACCGAAGGTGCACATTTTCAGCTGACCTGTAAACACGATCATTTTATTTGTGTACAAACTGCTGGACAACGAATGTTTTCTGATCGACAGTTTACCACTTTCGGCTAAGCGGAGCAACTCTTTAGCTCTTTTGAGTCTATTTTCATTCTGTTGCGGTGTAAGTTCTTGCACTTTTTGGAATTTCAATGGCTTTACCCCGAGCTCATTTTTCAATATTTGCCGATTTTGGGAATTGAAAATAATGAATGAAAAATAATTGGAATTTGTAAAAATTGTTGAAAAATACATATCAGAAAAACCTCCGTCGCATGAGAAAACATTTAAAAATCTACTTATTTTTGACAAAACAATTTAAAAATTTTGACATATCAATGTTCCCAAGCTGTGATGCATATGCCTATATTCTTCTACCATGGAATATTTCAATAAAGTAGGGTTATGTGACTTATGTCGTACACCCTGATACTTATACAATACAATAAAAAGTTTTTGGCTTAAGGCATTTGCTTTATTATTTATTTTGTTGTTGTTTATTCCACAGTTTAATCTGTCATCCTGCTTGATTACATTTCAATGGGTAGTGTCTGTCTATTTGTCTAAATGTTGTCGGTACCATAATTCCAATTTGCTATGGCTTGTGCACTCCAGCATTTAGCTACTGAAGTTTTCGTTATTCGTTTGGCAAGCTGTGGTTTCTGCTACGGCAGATGTTAATTGGTCTGTTGATGTCCTGTGGTTTCTTCGTTCCATTTTTTTGTTTTAAAATGGGGTTGTTGACGAATGGGATATTGTTACTTAACAATAATTTAACATTTTTTGTAAAAAAAGACACATAGGGTTACAAAACATCCATAGAAAACTTCTGATTTATGCGGAAATTCATTCACGATTTTAATGTAGAATCTTAGAAAATCGGAAAATCTGAAATTTTCTATCAAAATTTAAATGCTACTATTTCTGGATTATTGGCTCTAATGAGATGGCCAGACGATGACTTAAGCCAGTCTAAACCTTAAGATATGGATTGGAGTTTTAGGTTGGCTTATTTCGGCCCATACTTGTTCATCCTATGCTTCTTTTTTCTGCAAAGAAGCCAGCCTATGACTTAAGCTACTCAAAAAACACCTTATGTATTTTCACGTCTTTTCATAGTTGCTGTTGCCGTATTTAAAACCACACACTTGTCTTAGGAAATCAAACAATTGGTATCATTTACATCAGGAAATCCACAACACAATAAACATATGTACAGCAACTACATTTACACATATGTATAATCACACACGCATATTTAAAAGCGATTGATTGCCAATTCAGATTTTTGCAACTTTTATTTTGCCGTTGGGCACTTAACTTCCAAACCCCTTTTAAAATCATCCTCAAAAAATCAACCCCCTTCCTGAAACCACTAAAACGCACATATCCCATAAAATGCTTGTTTTCACAAGTTCGCATGTGTACCCTGTTGTTTGAACAGGGGATTCGGATAACGAAGGAAATCATCTTTAAATCTTTTTGGCAAAAAGTCACGTCCAATCAATTTATCCTTTCATGTCTCAGGGAAGTCGCTTCTACACTTTGTCGGAGTCAAGTAGCAATTATTTTCCAATAGATTTTTATTTATTCAAAAAAAGGGGGCGAACATATGAGTATATTAGGGCACATAGCACCTTGTAGACTTATTAATGGATTGTAAGGCTAAGTGTGTAGAGATGTCTCTATTAGCATCTTATTTTGTCTTAAATTAAGCTGTATGGGCCAAATATTCAATTAGAGCCGGAGATACTGTTTTTGTCCTTATTTTTCGCGGTATTTGTTAGATAAAGAGTCAGAAAAGATTGCAATTGGAGATGAGACAACAATTACCAATGGCAGAAGAATAAAGGTAGATGCATCCATGGTACAATGAAGAGAAGGTAGGCCAACTTTGAAAACATTGCAAGTATAGAGGTCTACCTGTTTGGCTTGTAATGTCAGAATTAGTATCAAAACAATACAAAAGCAAACAACTTGTTGCATTGATTTTGAATAAATAATTAAAAACCGCGAAAACTGAATGAAAGGTCAAAATTTCTTTTCAAAATCATGTTCTATATATCTCTTATGGTTTATTTCGCGACAAAAACTGTAGATTTTGTCGATGCATACGTTGCAATAAGATTTTTGAAAACACCCAAATTTGAATATTTTCTGAACATTTTTTATTATTGAAGAGGATACACACACATAAACAAATTAAGTTGACATATTAAGCCAGAAAAATAAAAAAATTAAAATCATGTGGTAGTTCTGCCCTACCTTGAATTCATTGTACCATGGATGCATCAACGCTTGGGAACATTGATATGTTAAATAATTTTAAAATTATTTGTCAAAAATAAGCAGATTTTTAAATACGACGTCAATCGGAGTCTGTTATGACGTGCATTTTTCAACACTTTTTGCAAATTTCAATATTTTTCATTCAAAATTTTCAATTCCTAAATTGGTGTGACAGTGAAAAGTCTCATTTATTTTTCCCATATTCCTTTTTAGTATCCATATAGGATTGCTCTGTTCCAGAACCTACAAGAATCTACAAGTATTGAAATTTTTAAACATGGTAAACATTACCATCGTTCTCCACTAATAAAAAACCGTTGTTTTTATAAAAAACAACAATAAAGGGATAAAGGCTGACCATTTTGCAACATCGAAATTTTTTTCGATATCTTTCCGTGTTCCAGAATTTTTTTCGATATCATAAAGGAAAATCGGGTAGAATCTTTTAAACTCTTGCACTTCTGGAAAAGACCATATCCAGGGTGAGACAAAAAAAAATCTGTAACAAAGTCAAACGCAAAGCAAAAAATGTCGGAAATAGCATCAAGTTTTAGAATAAGTTTAGATTTGTTCGAATTGGTCACCTTTGGCACGAATTACGGCCTTCAAACGGCCAATGAAAGCGTCACACGCTGCCCGAATGTTGCTCTGCGGTATTTTGGCCCATTCCCAGCGAAACGCTTGCTTGAGGTGATCGACACTTTGGTATTTTTTAGTGCCCACCTTGCTTTCCAAAATATTCCAGACACATTAGTCCAACGGATTGGTATCCGGAGATTTTGGTGGCCATTGTGCGCTGGAAATGAAGCGAGGAACCTCATTTTGTAACCATATTGGGTGGCGCGTCCTGTTGGAAAGTTTAAGGTCTGCGGCCAAAATTTTGCATGCCCAAGGCTTTAATACACCCTCCAGAACATTTTCGCGATAATATTCGGCATTTATTCTGATGCCACGGTCGATTAATACAAACGGAGAGCGACCATCGGCTGTTATGGCGGCCCACAACATCACCATGCCCGGCGCTTGAGTTCTGGTGGCCAACCGAAGATGCACATTTTCAGCTGACCTGACCTCTTTGGCATGTAAACACGATCATTTTGTTTGTTTACAAACTGCTGGACAACGAAAGTTTTCTCATCGGAGCGGAGAAAACCAAATTCGGCAGAATGAAATATTGCGATATGTTCAGCTCACGAGCCATTTTTCGGCCACTGCGACGCGGGCTTAGATCAAGTCGCTTCTTTACTTTTGGAACCATTTCTGCTGATGCTGCTGTTTTCTTCCGTATCTAAACGCTCTATAGATCTGATTAAATAAATCCGGAAGAGGCAAACAAATCTTGTTTATCAGTTTTAATAATTCTGTACCTTCTCTGTTTACATCACAATGCGGCATGTAGTGATTGCAACCCGATTTATTTTAAAGTCAATTTTGAAATCTCGGCTATAAATAATCCGAATTTGGAATTTCAACTCCAAATTGGTTTCCATAGCCCCGCAATAAAGTGATGTGCAATAATTCAATGAATGATAATTTCGCATATTCACATCTGCTGACGTCATAATTTATTTATTTAAATTACCAACATTTTCAGGACACATGTTTGACCTTTTTTTTCTGCTACAAAAGAAAAACAAAACCCACTTTGGAATCATCTTCGGCAAACACGTGAACATAATGATTCCAACTGTGCCCTCCATTAAGGCCATAATGCCGAGCTCTTAGTTTTCGTCTGCCAAGGCACACATGCCGCAGACAGGATACAAAGGAAATCGCCGGATAAAAATAACACAATTACCGCACAATACAATGCTATTTTTATAGAAGCCCAGTTATTTCAAGGAAATAGTCCGAGTGAAATAAGTTTTGCCTGCGGATTTGCCCAAGTACTCTGCAGCGCCGAACAATGGGGGAAATGGATGATGCGCAGGTTGAAGATATCATTCAATGTCCTCCATGGATGCTAAAGTCAAATCGATGAATTACGAAGCTTTTGGATGAGTGAATGACGTGGTAAAGTGGTGGTATTGGCAGGACATATGTGTGTGTATGTGTGTGTGTGGTAAATAGACGTCTAACAAACGCCCACTTGAGAATGCATTAAATCCGAGTACATTTCAATTGTTGAATTGTCTTCTAATGATTATGTCCCGAGTGGGTTGCCTTCACAAGGGGTATTATTATTTTTAACCAAAAAAAAAAAAAAATCTAAAAGCCTTGTAGGTGGTTAAGCGTTTACACGTGTCGAACTGCAGGATAGTTGTTACAAATTGTATGGAAATCAAAGTTACCATCATCAATTATTTTCTTTTTGCAGATTCAGATTTGTCCGACAACAATTCGGATATAGACATCGAAGATCGTTCTTCACCCGACTCGGAAGCCCTCAACTGCCACTATGCTGGTGGGGGAAATTCCATGTCAAATGGCCATTTCAATCTGAGTAACAATGAGTCCAGCCTAGATTCGTCAAGTTATCAAAACGAGGCCGATGCCGCTGCAAATGGCCAGACACAGGGACAAACAAATTCCAATTTCCTGCATGACCCCAAGCTGAATCTGGTAAAAAGTGGTCGCAAGCCGAGGCGTAGGCGCACAGCATTCACCCATGCCCAGTTGGCGTACTTGGAAAGAAAATTTCGTTGCCAGAAGTATTTGAGTGTGGCCGATCGCAGTGATGTGGCGGAGACATTGAATCTATCCGAAACACAAGTTAAGACTTGGTACCAAAATAGAAGGTATAAGGCCCCAACCGGATTAGAAAAAAAAACAATTTATAGCTAATATGAAATTATTTTCAGAACCAAATGGAAACGTCAAAATCAGTTGCGTTTGGAACAGTTGCGACATCAGGCCACAATGGAAAAGGAATATGTGGGCGATGGTTCTGGAAATCCGCTGGGTTGTTGTCCCCCAGGCCTGTCATCGTTTAACACCTCAAATCCTTGCAATTTTTTAACTTCGGCAGCTGCGGCAGCCTTGTTCCGCAACGTTGGCTATGTTCACGGATGTCCCCTGTAAAAGTTGACCAGCATCCACAGCAGCCCAATGGAGTTTAATGTTAACTGGCCACAAGCAAATTTTTATTGTTAATTATTAATTAATTTTTAAATACATTCTGTAAATAGTTCAAGGTGTACAGAGTTGTTGTACCCTTCGAGAAAAAATCTGTGCCAACGCAGTGCAATATTGAAATTAGTCTTTAAATGCAAAAAAAAAAAAATAAATACATATTTATTGTAAAATATTAAATAAAATAAACCTGATAACAAGATTGACTTGAAGCAATATAAGAATTAAAACTGAAACTTTGTCAGTTAGGTAAGTAAGCTATCAGGAAAGATTATTATCAGACAATTGGCGACGCCGACTAAAATTTTCATCAAATAATATTTTGCCTCCGTAGGAAGGGCATAGAGTGATCTTTTAGATTCCCCTTCTCCTCTCAGAGAGAAAAAGAATTATTTTCGCATTTGTATAAATCTAGCACCAGCACTGCTCGTTTTTCCAAAAAAAAAAAAACAGTCAGAACTATATTCTGTCAAAATTCAGTAAAATTTTTTTAAAAAACGATCCGGATATCGAACACAATGGTCATGTGCATGTTTTTATTGCTAAAACTAATGAAAAGGAGAAATTAAATATTCGCTCTGAGAGAACTACTCATCCCGAAAGTACGTGAACGTAAATTTTGTAAAACTGTTAGTGTGGGAATACATAAAGCGCTTATTTGGTAGGCTTGAGTCATCGGCTGGCTTCTCGGAGGGGAACAAAAGAGTTTTTGGTTGACTTAGTTCGATTTTGGCCCTTTGCTCCTTTGTTCATTGCCGAAGAAGCCAGCCACCTTTACATTTAGAAGGCCTTTCGTCAGAATATACATATTTTCTCCCGATTTCTATAAAATTTTCCACCAAGTTTCACGGCTACAATAACGGCTTCCTGGCTTCATCAAAAAAAGGAGTTTAATGTTGACTTAGTACGATTTTAACTCTACGCTCCTTTGTTCTTTTACGAAGAAGACAACCGATGACTTAAGCCAGTCAAAAAAGCGTTTTATGTGATCTCACCTTTAGATTTCTCTTTTTCCTTCTGAGAGAAAAATAATTACTTCCGCATTTGTATGAATCCAAAACCAACTTTATTTGTTTTTTCTGGGAAGCAGCCAAGACTGTATTCTGTCAAAAATCAGTAAAGCTGTTTAATAATAGGCCAGACTTATAACTGAACATGTGAACAAAATGACCATCTGCAGGTTTTAAAGAAAAAATTAGTACAATAAAGAAATGTGAAATTCGCTCTGAGAGAACTCCCTTAGAAAGTGCGGTGCTGTACTTTTTTCTCAGCCTCACTTTTTTCTCGTAAACTTTCCCTGCCCGTTTAAGGTAGAAAGCGACATACTTATTACTTCTGTACATGGTAGAAAAATACAGGTAGACTCATCGACACAGAATTTTGGACAATGAAACGTCAAACCAATTTTGCAATTGAAAATTTTGAATGAAAAATTATTCAAATTTATAAAAAAAATTGAAAAAGCATATTGTAGGTGTGTCTGGTTACCCTAAAATTTGTAACAGTTCATGCTAGACAGATTTCTTCTTACAAACACTTTCAACTCTTCTTCTTCTCCTTCCGGTTATGAAATTTTAAACCACTTTTTATTTGGAAACACGCAAGCCCAATTGTTTTGTTCTTGATTAATTGTTAATTGTGCGTTCTTATTTTCTTTAATTTGCAGACAAATTGCTTTCTTTTGATAAATCAGCTGATTGCCTGCAAGTTTTGCGGGGATTCTGTCTGTTTACTTTTCACAGTTTTCTTACAAAAGAGAAAAAAATTACCTTACTCTCTCAGAAAGAAGTTGCTGCTCAATTCCTGCATGAAAATTAGCCAGTCATAACTAATAACCTCCGATTGATGTCGTATAAGGAAACATATATAAATCTACTTATATCTGAAAAAAAAAAAACTTTTAAAATTTTTGACATATCAATGTTCCCAAGCGTTGATGCATCTACCTGTATTCCTGTACCACTGGTCTATATGATAATTTTTCTAGGATTACTCTAAAACGTCTACTGACAAAACAAAGCAAATAACAATTTTTGAAGTAAATATCAGTTAAAAATTGTTAAATAAAATGCTTACAATTGAAAAATAATAAAATTTCAAAATATTGTTTGAATTAAAAACCAATGACTTTCTGAGTTCCATTGCTCTTATGAGTATTAATTGAATAGCAAATTCTTAAAAATTATTGAGTAATTGGGGATAGTGTTCTTACATTGTTATTTAAAAATACTAAAAATAAAAATAGGTAAGCTTATCATTCCGGAAAGACCGAAAGAGGATTGGGAAAAATTCGAAAAACTTGAAGTAGAGCCCCCCCCAGATTGAAAAAAATAATCTTGGAGTACATTAAATAACCCCTTTTTCTCTGCAACTAGCAAAATGTTTGAATCGATGTTGTGTTTCTCTAATTCTGACTGGCCATCAATTTCCAGCCAACCATGGCTCATTTTACATATTCTCTCTGACTCTTACTCTGCCTCCGGCCGATGCCTCTCAACAACAATAACAACAATTATGAGCAAAATAATGATTATATGAATACTTACTTGTTCGTGGTCGTTTTAAGGAGTCATTGAAACTTTGCAATCGAACCAGCCAACCAACCAACCAACTGCCAACCCAGCCACCCACAACAATGTCTCACAACCATTAACCTAGCATCTGCCCTCGGGGAGAACAACCAACATTGTAATGTCGATTATCTGCTCATTAGTGTTTTATTCTGCAGAGCACTTTTGACTTCCGTTACAAACAAAACAATAATAACAACAACAAAAACTCAACGTTTGTTGAGATTTTTAAATGCAATGGTGGTATTTTATGCAAAACCAGCATGAGGGGAATAAGAGTTGGTCGGTGAGAGCAATGGAAGGGCATCATTTTATAGGATTTACAAATAATGACAATTACGAAAGAAGGGCATACATATGTCAAGTAAGGATGAAATAGAAGTCTAAATATATCTCGTTGCGTAAGGTTATTACTATCTAGGGGACTCCAACATGAGAAGGACCTCGGAAGTAATCAGAGAGATATGAGAGCAGCCAAGATGGTAAGAATCGGGGAAAGTGCAATTGCTCGAAAACGATTCATGGATCTCAGTAAGTGGAATATAAAATTGTATAGAAGTGGAAAATAGATGGCGATTGAAAAGTTTATCTTCCGGATTGAGAAAATGCGAAAACGGTTTAATATATCCCGTAGACAGATGTTTTATGGTTTTCATGCCTAGTTAAAGGTTTTGAAGCATAATGATACTGACAATTCTTAGAAGATAATGCAGAAAAGTTTTGATACTGACCGGGTATTTTGCACAGACACCAACTACGAAAAAATACGAGAAATTATGGTTTATAAACACTTTCAAGAAAAAGACATGTAGGTCATTGTAGGTTAATCTGCCTTAGGTTGTCCACTAAGGATAATGCCGAAAACCCGAAGCATTACGACAATTTTCTCGTTTCAAAAAAAAAAAAAAAAAAAAAAAAAACTTAATTGTTCCCTTTTTAAATAGCAACGATTTTAATTGTTACACAACTAGCATTGTGTCGTAGCCACTTGTCGGTGATATTTGTTGGTGTGAGCGACAAAACTCTGTTTCCTCAATTGTTTCGGTTTTCATGCCAAGATGATTTTTGTTCCCTCTCTCTCTCACTCTCTCCCTCTTAATTCCCCACCAGTTAGACGTTTCAAGTGGTTGCCAACATTTTTCCATGCGAATGTTGACGTTGAGAAAAAAAGTCATCACAAACGATGACACAAAAACGCGAGGAATGACGTTTATCATTCAGCTCAATAATAAAGAACCATTAGGCCTGGCTGGATGTGTATCATAAAAAAATCCCACCAAAAAAGTCATTCCATTTTTGTTATTTATTCCGTTTGGAAAAATACTACGAATTGTATTTATCCTCTCAGCCGCAAATAATTTGCTGGCTGATAGCTGCTGCTGTCGTCTTTCTAGGTGAAATTCATTCGCTTATGAATGTCACAGTTTATGTCACATGACATGCAGATGGAAATCGTGAATGGCACATAGGTACCACCGACAATTACAAAACGATTTAGTTGGAGGGTTGTGGATATGAAAGGTCGCATCATCTAATATTAAAAACAAATCATTTATGAATATTGGCTAAATAAATAAGTTACTAGTAGTTGCGGCAATAACAACAAATTATAAAATAAATTTGCAATTTCATGCTTTTTAATACCAATTTATCTGATTTCCATGTTTATTTGGAGGAGGCGAGAAAAAACACATTCTGCTGCAAACCCATTTTATTTTCTTCTGTTTTTTTTTTTTTGTCTACCAATTTTTTCTTGAAGTATTCATTAATTAGCGTTGCACAGCTCGTTAAATAAGTTACACAAAAAAAAGCTCGGGTTTTTCTCGTTTAGATCCTTTCATTGCACCCTTCTCTGCTCGATTCATGGTTTTATTATCCTTATCATTGCTTATTCATTGCGTTTACATTAAACGCTTAAATGAGAGAAAAAATTTGCTTCCACTTGAGGCCCACCCACGGCTACCGTGGCATCCGTTCATTTATTCACTCTTTTGCAGCAGCATCGACAAACAGTTTGTGGCTGTGTTAGTGAACTCCACAAGTCCTTACAACTACAACTGTAAAATAACTGTCTGCCACTAGAGGCAACATTGCCAAGTAACTGGAATTACCGTTATTTCATTTATAACTGAGGCAGGCTCCAGATTGGTTCAATGAACAACTTTTGTACTGGGCTATGTAAAAATAATACAACACCAAGGTTACCAGATCTGAGGAAATTTTTGATTTTTTTTTTAAGTTTTCTGAAATTTTATGGAAAACAATTTTAAAATACTGATAGAATTTTTAATTTTTATAACACAAAATATGTGATGTTATTTCATGTTTTAATATAACTGAGAATTCCTAGTTTAAAAACTACGATATAGACCCATGACCATGCTAGAAGAATACAGGTAGATGCATCAACGCTTGGGAACATTGATATGTCAACGTTTTTAGAAGGTTTTTTACACGACGCCAATTGTTATGACATGAATTTTTCAACAATTTTTATAAATTTCAATATTTTTTCATTCAAAATGGCCAATCCCTGCAGCTGCGTCGATGCGACTATCTGTATTCTTTTACCATGGCATGTCCTATGTGTGTTTCCAAACACAAGAATGCATTTCGACATCAAATTTGTCGAGCAGCTGGTCTTGATGGGGAACCCAATAATTGGGCCATGACCCGGATAAATCTTCTGTTTCCAACTTTTTTTTGAAAATCTGGCACCCTTTGCAATCCTCTTTCCCAACACGACACGACACTAGTCGCTTCGGCGTTCAGTACCCTTTTAATTTTTAACGTTGTTGCTTGTTTTCCGGTTGGCTACATTTTTCGACTTCCATTTTGTTTGGTGCTCCCCCGCATGCCACTTCTCCATTTACCACACAGGTCTCCAAAAGCAACCATGTTTACCATCACTCTCACATCACTTGTAACATTGATTGTATGGGTTTTCTATATAATTGTGCCTTCCAAAGGAGGGAAGGGAGCCAACCAACCATCATTCTCGGATAACTCCTCTCCATTTTGCTGAGAAGTGGTTTGTAAAATTTCTGTAAAGCTGTTTCTCTTCCATTCAAATTCAGATGCAGTTGTGAAGTATGGCGATGAGGATGATGATGTTGTTGTTGTTTTTATTTTCCATTGCCATGTTACCAGCGGGACTTTGAAGTATCTATAGATTTTTGTTATATAATACATTTTTGTTGCACAGCAAATTTATTTTTGTTAACGGATGAAATAATTTGTTAATCGCAATAGAATTGAAGTGACTGACAACGGAGATTGTTATTTTTTTTGGGGGCTTCTTCTATCCATTCCATTACCATTTATTGACCGCTTGGTTGATTTTTCAATATTTTCATATTTACTGTAATAAAAATTAATTGGAAGAATCGTTGTAACATTTCGAGTGGACTGCAGGAGAGTAGGAAATGAATGTAAATCTTTTTTTGAGGACCAAATGTTTTGAATATAAATTATAGATAAGATCTAACTACAATTTTAAATTAGCTGTGGAGATTTGAAGACAATCTACATTCCTGAGATCTCAAAAGTCAGTTTCCACATTGTGTTAGAGTCATATGTCAAGTGTTTTTTTTTAATTACAATTATCATTTTTGTAGCAGACTTTTAGGCGTACACAACAATTATTTGACTTAAAAGAAACCTTATCTTTTATAAAATATATTCTGTACAAAGCTGTATTTTATATTTTATTATTATATTTCACTTTAACTATGTATATATTAATATATACAATATTATAAAGCATTTTCTTTCAGATTATAAATTGTGTAAAACTCCCACGGTAGAAGAATACAGGCAGATGCATCAAAATGTCAAAACTTTTTAAATGTTTGTTTTTTTTTTCAAAAATAAGTAGACTTGTATATGTTTTCCTATACGACACCCATCGGATGTTATTATAAGATGCGTTTTTTTCAATAATTTTTCATTCAAAAATTTCAATTCCAAAGATTTACAAAAAACACTTGAATATGGAAGCTCTTGGTATAATAAAGTAGGTAACTTTATTTTAAAAGAGCATATCCAATTTTGCATTTTCTGAAATTACCTAGCCAAATTTAACTGCACAGAAAACAGCTTCCCATCCCTGAATGGTGGAATTAAGAAGGTAAGTAGTCATTTCGACATTATGAAAGCTATGAAAAAAGTGATAGAGTTTCGATGAAATAGTTAAATTTTCATTATTTTTATGCTTTTTCCTGTATCTGCCTCACGAATAAAACAATTTCACACCCATTGCACTTGTCGCGTTCGCTATAGATAAAAGTATAACAATTAAGGATTTGATACATAATCTCTGCGGCCAAACGATGCGTACATAACCTAACTCAAATCTTGATGGCCATATCTATGATAGGGGGGGTATAACAATTAGGACAATTTACAGCTAATTAAACCTGAACAACACCACTTGTTTGTTATTCCAGCGAATTCACTGCAAACCACCACCCTCCTCATTAACATTTCGCAATTGCTGGCAAACCACCTCTCACCCACTTGATTTGTTTGTTGATTTTGTGTTTTGATTATCAGGATTTTAGATTTCAAACATGATTATGAAACCCATTAAACTTTTTCGGCAAGGAATCAAGTTCGTAAGCATTTTTCATTCGGGGTTAGTTCGTCAAATTCACAACTTCCCCTTCTTTTGTCCTGTGGCATAGAGCTGTTGGGAAAAAGTCAACAACTTCCTCCCTTTTTTATTTGATACTTGACGCTTTGTTGTCCTTGTTGTCGAGGTGGTTGAGTGTTGATTCTTTTTTGTCGAGTAGTGATGTTCTGTTATTATGTGACACAATTTAAATAATTTGTGGTTAAAAGGACCGCAATGGAACGGAAAGTGGTAAATGGCTCTGTGATACTAGTAAAACGCCAAAATTATTCATCTAAAAATTCAAGAACTATGCAGTAGAATCATGTGAATAAATTCGAAACAAAACAGAAATGCTCACAACATATGAAATGTTTGTCCATTAAATAATGACCATTAGCTATTCTAAATTTCTATTGGTCATTATTTAATGGATGGTTAGAGGTGGTGAGCAAATTTCCAAAAAAGATATATTCCGAAACTCGTTAATTTCTTTTTATGGAAACTCCTTTCTACGATCTCTTCATTGCGATTTTGTTAGTATATGCAACAATGTTAATAAATGATTAGTTCCTCGTACACACGGGAACTCTATGCCCTTGAGTGGTGTTGGGTAATTGTCAATTATTCCCAGTCAAATGATACACACTCCCTCCTCTTGTTTGCCTTCTTTTATTTGTCCTCTGTTATCAGATAATTGTTAATTTGTGGGCTTTTTGTGATTTCCATTTCATTTATTTTGAATAATGAGTCTCAATCAGATATTACAAACAAACAATACTTCTTAAATTGCAGATGGAAATCATTTGTGAAAATTATATCAATAGCGAGTTGAGAGGATAATCGTTAGGCTAGCACGTTATTTTATATGCAAATAGATCAAAGAATTTTTGTTCCAAAGCTTAAGAAACTGGAATTTTAAAAACTCATGCCCAAAATCCTACTAAATCAGTGTATTTGAATTCAAGTCTTCTCTATGCGAGATAGAATAGAAGGGACTCTTCATGCACTTCAAACTAGCTTCAATTGTGATTTTGAATCGTACAATTCCGAATTTTTAGTTCAAAAATCAATTTGACTTTTTGTTGGCAAACACAATCATTTTTTATAAAAGGGAAAATATACCAAGAATATAGAACAATTGAATATCAATCGTTTGTTGTACATTATTTTTGGGTTTACTGTGGCTAAGCCGACTATCAGAATTTTACACCAAAAAACTATTTGCTTGCGTAATAACAATTCTCGTATCGAAACACTGAACAATGATAGTGGTATTGTCTAGATTCAAATTATTTCAAAGGCTCTGAAATTTCCTGCACACTCTGGAAATATTAATTACAATTAATGAAATATTAATAACAATTGCTAGCCTCGCAATACATTTAATAGGAATACTGTTAAATATAAAAATCATTTCAAATGTGATCATTATTTTTAATTAAAACATTAGAAGTGGGCAAGAGACTAGCGAAAAATTTTGCTTAAATGAACATCTATAGAATGAGTAACAAAGGATATTCATATGTACCTATCCACGTCATGAAAACATGGCGTCAATAACCCCTCGAATTTTAATTATTTTGAGGTGTTTCTAAACTTTTCATGTTGTTATCTAACAACGTATGCTATTATGTCATGAAATAGGTCTCTCCCCAAGAAACTAGTTTAAAAATTGCATTGCATATGAATTAAATGCATCTTGGCTTGTTTCCACATGCCTGCATAACCTGCATATATAGAGAGGCAGGCATTCATTATGCATTCATATTTCGCGATAGATATATATTTTTTTCATATCTTAACAAAACACTTACATTTATATTAAATCTATGCAAGATTGTTGTGCATTTCAGTACTGAAGCTTTCTTCCATGCTTTGTGAAAGGCCCACGGGAAAAAAGTGAGCAAAAATATTTTACGACTAACGAGCTAAAATCTTTGTGGGTGTGACACTCAAACCCCAAATGCAGAACTTTCAAATGTAAATAACTTTTTGCCTTTTGTTGCTGCAGCATTTCTTACAAAGTTATCGTTGTTGTTGTTGTCATCCTTGCTGCCTTGCTGCCAAGTATCTATGGATGCTGGTTGCTCTTGTACTTGGATTGCGCTGCTGCACTTCCCCCTATTCGTCGTTTCTTCGGCGGCAACGAATGTGAGTGTGTGCGTTGGCACAAGTTTTATATTTTAATAAATTTTAATTATGCATTCACATGAAAAGATTATCAACTTTAGCATTATGTTGGGGCTGTTTTGTGTTCTTTTTCTTGTTGCATAAGTATCATAAGTTGCACATTTTATTTTTAATTACTACTGCTGCCGAAGAGGGCAGGCAGGAGTTGTTGGCTGCAAAAGCCAAGCCATCGTAATGATCATACTCGTTAGAATTTGCCTTTTAATTGGTTGAATCTGATTTTCTACATCTCTCAGTACTTTACACAGGTATAACCAGGTCATTTAAAGATTTGACTAACAAAGAAAAGAAGCATTGGGTCTCATCAAAAAGGTAATCTTTAACACCCACTGGCTTCAATTTTGTGATAAGATATCTTGAAGACTTTATTTTTCAGTCGATGGTCAATTTCCCATCACTCCCCACAAATAACGTATTTATAAACAATTTCAAGAAAGAAAACCAAAAACATACTACTCTTTTCTTATTTATTTATATCTCCTTCATTTACAATTATCCACAAAAGGCAAATATACACATTTTCAACTTATTCTTCTAAAACATTATCCAACCATTGCTGTATATCATCCTTATTGTCTCCGGATGGCTTAACAGTATTTCCCGGTGTAGATGGTGCATTTGTGGCTGGTGTATTTCGACCAGACTGTACACTGGCCTTTGACATCTGATCTGTAGTCATGTTTAATAGTTCATCCAGCTCATCAGGAGCTTCTGTTGCAGGCTTCTTAGCATTGGAAGCTTGGGACTTTTGACTTTTAGCCGAATTTGTTCTACGACTAGCAGAACTAATTTGAATTCGAGGATTATCAATATGTTCCTTTAGAACATTCTGATAAGTCTTTTCGGCCAGCTCTGCAGACTTTTCCATACCTATCAATTGTTCATTGGTAAACATGGATGCGGAAAAATCCATGCGTTTATAGAAGGGAATCGTTTGAACACCGACATTGATTAGCTTCAGATTAAGCGTAAAATATTCACTTGCTTCGGTGTTTTCAAGGAAAGCCTCATTCTCTGCCTGCTCCCATTGTTTTTCCGAAGAGAATTTAAAATGGCCGCCAACAGACAGAGGCATTTGCGACATCAAATGGAAATCGCCGGCTCTCATTTGTTCGTTTTCTTCGTCTTCCAGATTTATGCCCATATCGCGGGTATACTCCATTTGGGTAGCTACTCGTTGGCCACGACCCTTGACCCACTCATTGCGATCCACAAAACGTTCATCACTGGAGTCCACCACATCAACGTAGCCTCTAATTGGATCATGTTTTTCCGAACTGGAAGATGTTTTGCAGTACTTGCTCTTGTTGCGATAGAACGTTTTCATCTTATGCCGTTTTCTAAAGAAAAGCAGAGGAAATTTGTTAAGTCCCTTATACTAAAAGACACAATAAAACCTACTCTTTCGATCGATTGTCCTTGCCGTCCATTTTATGGGGTTTTTTGATGGTTTCCTTGGAGATTTTTCAGGAAGTTGCTGAACGGTGGTCATCAATAGAGATGGCACACAATGTTGACAACATACGTATCGATTGTGTTTACATTTATCGGTAAATGTATATGACTTTGATCGATCTAAAGATCCCTAACAAAGTTTCTTTTTTACGATTTGCAAAGCCCTGTATTTGTGAATCCCCTATGAATTCAGGATCTTTTTTATGGAACGTTTACACATGGTACAATGAAATCAAGGTAGGACAAAGCTACAAAACGATTATAGTTTTTTTTATTAGCATGACATAACATTCCAAGTTTAATATATATGGAATAAATGTACTCTTCGTGTGGCGGAATGAATTGTGATATATAGGACATGATTTTCAATAAAAAAATTAACTTTAATTTGTTTATCAAAATCAATGCAACAAGTTGTTTTGCACATTACTAGCAACTTTTTCTAATTTAACCTATTTTATCTTCGTTGTACCATGCTTCACATGTAAATCTTGATCCAAATCGTCTCTGATAATTGATCAATAGCAATAATTTTGAATTCGGAAATCATTTTTAAAATTTTTTTGTGATTAGTCAATTATTGGGGTTAACCCATGTATAGTTCGAAACGAACGAAAATACTTTCCAGTCTCTCCATAACACAGTATCGTCTAGTTTATTTATTCTTCAGCCCCGAGACACTACTTTAACAATATTGTATTTTGACTTATCCATAACTCCCTATAACGAAGGTCTCAATAACTGTACCATAAAAAAGAATTAAAACAAGTATTTTTTTAACTTTTATTATTAAACATTGATTATATATTTGTTTCTAAGCCAAATCATCGACGAAAGATGCAGCTATATCTTCCAAAAGTTTTTCGTCGTCAATGTTTTCAATGTCATTACTGTCATCTATTTTTGGTTTTTTCGAGCATGGTTCATCTTGCGCTACCTCATCGACATGCTGAACAAGGGGGCTATCGCAGTCTTCAACACGCAAAACTATATCAGGCGATTTTGGATTTTCGTTAAAATGATCTTCGGCTCTGTTACTTTCTGGAAGACCGTTTCCGTTTTCCATAGTTGGTGAAACGATTTGGCAGTCAACATTATCATCTCGATCGTTTTCTACCAATTCAATATCATTACCATCCGTGCCATTTTCTACAACTTGAACGTCATCTCCATTTGCTTGCTCCTCCATTTCTTCGTCATCATTATCGCTGGAAATATCTACCACTTGTGTTACAAAGTTGTCTGTTAAATTGATGACTTCATCATTTGGAATAATGTCCATATTCCCCTCCAGCGATTTCTCATTTTCATTCTCGTTATCTTCGATATTGATTGATTCATAAGTTTCATTTTCAACCTCACTCTCGCCATCAAAACCGTTTAATGCTGTACTATCACCCAATAGTCGTTCTTGGCCCAACATAATGAAGGCATTCCGAATTTCCCGAGCATCAATAGGAAAGACCAACGACTCCTTTTGAGGGTGAATAAGTTTTTCGAGATTCTGCACAATCCTAGCGCACTGGTTACGAACTTTTACGTTTCCATCACGACTACAAGCGTGGTTCAGCAAACTCATGATTAAATCCATTGGTGGTGGAGACAAGTGATGTGGTGTTGATACAACTACATACAAGACATTGTAAATCTCAAGGCGACATTGGGCACTTGAGTACAATTGACCCATATCACCGGCCAATTCGTAGAAGTTGCTACAAATTTGTACCAGCGTACTTTGCAGTAACTTTATTTTTGTCGGTTTGAGGAAACTTGCAACGGACAGCAACAATTCTTGAAGACAACGCAAAGCAGCAATGGCCACCAAATGATTTTTGTCATCCCTTTGCGGCAAAGAGTTCTTCGCTGATTTGACACTGTTTTTGGATATATTGGATCGCTCATTTTGGGCCTTGTGAAGTTGACGTTTCATCTTTTTTGATAAATGCTTGCCGGATCCAGCACAAACCTGCAAGGTGAGTTCATTCTGTTCTGGTGTAATATCCGCCAATATTTCATTGATTAGATATTCTGCAATTGAATCGCAACGGCTGGAGTTGCCTTGAATTTTGCACCACAGTGAAATACTGTCATAGATTTTGGCACGAAGCAAAGCAAAAGGCTTCTGTTTACCACTGTGCTCAGTTACCGATGTCGCCTTCATAATATCCATTAGCAAACCCAATATCAGATTATAATAGGGCAATATATGGCCCCTTAAAATCGATACCACAGCATCCAACAAATGTAACAAATCAATGTGAACCTTGGGCATCAGCAAGGCCAAAGCAATATTATCCGTTATGGGGTTCTGGTGCAGAAGATTCAAAGTAACGCTCAGACCACGGTTAATAACCCCCAAGAGAGTCTTGGGCAAAAGAGGTTTCTCAGTTGGAAATGTCTCTTTCAGAGCGGCTATTAAGTATTGGATTAAGTTGTGGCATCTTATGTAAAGTTGAGCAGATCTATTGACAGGTTCATCGGACAGCACCAGTTTTTCCATATTCAGTTGATCGGTTACAATATTATCATCCCATATTTCGTTACAATGGGCAAACATATCATTGAATATGGCATGAATACTACCCACCAACTGGGTCTGGTAATTCTTCCATTGTGCTTTGTGGCTGGAACTACGAACTTCGCCGCCACTAACCTGCTGCATCAGGTGTAAGCATTTTCCATTGTAGGCCACAATGTCGCCATCAAGTGAGTCATGAAACTTGGCCAAGAATTTTTCAATAGTTTTCCTCGAGGGTCCACTTGAAGCAGGATAACACCGCAGGCATATCTCCACACAACGAAGGGCACAGCTGACACTTTCTGCTGGAACGTAGTTCAAAGACTCATAAATTTTCGACAGATGTGTACTAGCAAATGATTTTGTCAAATCTGCCGACTGCAACGATTTCGAGGTGATTTTTCCCAGTGCTTCATAGGCCAGCACGGATTCATTCGGCTGCATATGAGCATGACAGGCCTTCAAGGCTAGGGAGGTCCATAGATTTCCGGTTTTGTTGAAGACATCTTCACTGCACTGGTCAAGAAATTTATTCATCAAACGTAGGCCCAACAAACGGGTTGCAGATTTGGAGAGCAAGGAGCTAATGTTTTGAATCACATCGGCCAAACGGTCTGCCTGCATGCCAAAGACTTGATCATCCAAACCTTCCACGTATATGTTGAAAAAATTGTTCTCCGTCGAAGAGACACTGTGTATCACTTGAAGTAGTCCTTCAGTTGCCATTGCAGTGATTAAAATGGAAGCTTTTTAACAGAAAAGAAAGCTAGAATAAAACTATTCTGCCAAGACCTCGACAAGCAGACAAGAAAACGAGAAAGTAAACAATGGAAGAAAACGTGCTGCAACCAGGGATAGGTAAATCGACCTTTAGTACTCATAGTTCTGAAAGTCGTAATCGGCTATGAACTATTTAATCGACCATTTGTTATCGATGTGCGACCCAATGGTTGTTCTTGCAAAAACTTTTATGTGGCGTTTCCACTACACTTGATTCGCTCTCTATTCGTTGTTTGACCCTTAACTATGAAAAAACAACTTAATTCTTCACACAAATTTTACTGAGCGGACACTCATATTTGTAAGTTGTTCAAATCAAATTACTCTCAGAACAACGAAAAAATATGTCCCATCCCTAACAAATGAGAGCATTTATCGAAAAAATAAATTATGACATTTAAAAATGAAAAACAGAAAAATTTAATGAAATTTTAAAATTTTTTGGGAAGACTGAAAATTATGAATTAAAACTACAATGTTGAATGGCGTATGTACATTCAAACGAAAGTACATTTTGTTTTCTCTTTCATTCGAGGTACGCATTTTGTCCACGATTTGAAATTTCCACAGAAAACTGCAAACAAAAGAGGCAATATTTTCAAAATGTTCGTATCTGCAGAAAAAAATTTTGACAAGTGTCTCTCCAGCAGAATTTAAAAATAGAAAAATACAAAAATATGTTCCAAATGTCAAAATTAATACAAAAAGTTGAAAACATGAATGAAAACTGTAAAATTAATGATATAATTATTCTTTGTGAGAAAAACAATAATTTCTTCTATTCATATTAGTGAGAATTTCATGTATTTTCGTATAAATTCCCATTAAAATCAATAAACAAAATTTTTGAAAATGGAATTATTTTACTATTAATTACGAATCGTGCCGTATGAACGGGTTAATTCGTGTACCTAATTCTGAGAGCGAACAACGTTGTTCGGTTTCCAATGGAAACATGCTATTACATTCTTGCCGTTCTGGTGTAGATTCGTGCAAAATTCTGGAACAGAACAACCAATGAATCGCACAATCGATTATGAATTGTCGATTAATCGGTTTTCACCACAGTCCATAGTCGACTGCGAATTTTTAGTACTAAAAGTCAATTAATCGATTAATCGAATGTCGAGTTGCACGTTTTATCATTTGTTTTTATTTTTTCAGAAGGAAAGAAGTGATTTATCCATTCAATTGTGAAATTCGTCATTCTCTCAGCCCATATACATCAGGATGTCCAATTTCACCTGCATCAACTGTAGTGTAAAATTCGCCTCGGCGGACATACAAAGAGAACATTACAAGACAGATTGGCATCGTTACAATCTGAAGCGACGTGTTGCTGAACTGCCTCCTGTCACCGCAGAGGATTTCCAATCGCGCGTCTTGCAAATGCGTAATGCCGAAGCCACTGCCAATGAGGAACGTCAAATGAGCTTGTACTGCAATGCCTGCAGGAAACAATTTGGCAACCAGAAGGCCCATGACAATCATTTGAACAGCAAGAAGCACAAGGAAAACCTAGTGAGATTTGAGAGGGAGTGTGGCAATGAAACAAAGGAGGTGACCACCAAATCATTAATACAACAAAGACCACATCCTGCTATTGCAGCAGCAGCTGAGGGAAAAGGAAAATTCGCTCTGAAACAGGCTGAACAAGTGGCGGAGTATGATGATGTGGACGACGACGATGATGAGTACGAAGATATTGAGGAGGAAGAAGTAGACTCTGATGAGTTGGATGAGATTGCCGAAAGTCCGCTAAAGGAAAACGATTGTATATTCTGCGAACACAAAGCTGAAGATCTGGTCGATAATTTAAAACACATGTCCGTCGCACATTCCTTCTTTATACCCGACACTGAATACTGCACAGATGTTGAGGGTTTGATCCACTATTTGGGTGAAAAAGTGGCGGTTTTCTTTATATGCCTGTGGTGTAATGATAGAGGCAAGACCTTTTACTCCTTGGATGCCGTTAGAAAGCACATGATTGACAAGGGTCACTGTCAAATGTTGCACGAGGGCTTGGCTTTGGCTGAATATGCTGATTATTACGATTACAGTTCCAGTTATCCCGATCATGTAAGTTGCAATTGGAAAATGTCTAAATTATGTTTATTAAATTTGACGACTTCCGCTTTTGTTTTATAGGAAGAAGGCATGGATGTTGATGAAGAGGTTGTACCAGAGCTATTGGATGGCGATGAATATCAGCTTGTTTTACCCTCCGGTGCCACAATTGGACATCGTTCTTTATTGCGTTACTACAAACAACGCTTGAATCCAAATCGCGCCTTGGTTCCACAGAAATCAAGTAAATTACATCACGTCCTGAGCACCTATCGGTCCTTGGGCTGGACCAAAACCGAACAGAAGTTGGCAGCTCGCAAGGCTCATGATATTCATTTGATGAAGCGAGTTCATGCTAAATGGCAAATGAAACTTGGTGTTCGTGCTAATAAACTGCAAAAGCATTACCGTGCCCAAGTTATGTTCTAAGGTGGCGGCATGTCAATTCCATGTGCCGTACTTATACTGTAGTGGAACTTATTGATAGGTTAAATAAAATTCGTTCGAGTGTTTTACTATATTTACAAGAATAATTTGTAAAATATATTTTTATTATTGCTGTGGATTTTCCGTTGTAAAAACTATAAAAAAATTAATAAAGGGAACATTTATTTATCTCAAAAAAGGTGTATAATTTATTGGATTGTTGTATAAAATATGTAAAATAGCAAAAGGTACGAATAGTATTTAAAATTAAATATTTACATAGAAGCGGTGTTACATATTGCAGTTACCACCAAGGCTAAATACTTACCAAAGGAAACTTCATTGATATGGCCACCTATACATTTTCAACATAACAATTGCTGGTCCAAATGCCAAACATTTTTGTTGGATTTTAATCGATTTTAAATTTATTTTTAATTTTAAAGTCAAAATTATAAATACAATTTTAAGTTTTAACGCTATACTTAATTTCTTCTTTCTTTATTATAAAATTAAAACTAAAAATAGTAGAACGGGTGGAGTGACAGTTTTGTTTTTAATAAAATAGGCAGATTGTTGCTTTCATTTACATAGTTTTAAATATTTGTTTTTTGCTTTTTAAGGCTTGCGAGGAAAAATGTGTACAAAAATTGAACTAAAAATTAAATAAATTATGAAAAATAAAATTAAATTCAACTATTGTTTTTGTATATGAGCTGATGTGGGAGTCGTCGTCAGTATGTATGCGTATGTATGTGTGTATAGTGTGAGCTTGATGGGTTTTCTTCTGTGTACTATTTTCAAATGAAATGTAAACTATTGAGTCCTTTTTATTTGACGTGTTTTCGTTTGTTTAATTCTTTTTCAACTAAATATTTAAATTAAAATCTTAACAAATAAAACGTTCGTATTCTTTATGTAATATATTATTTGCTAATATTAAAGTAGCACTTTATCGAAACAAATAATAGTCATTATGATTTAAAGTTCAGCAACTGCTTTTATAAAATAAAAAGGAGACATATCTCAATTATTTCTATTGAAAAAGGGCATGGATTATATATAGTATCTTAAATGGACGGATGCGAAAAAAGCAAATTGATGGAAATTAATTGGTTGTGATTTAGAATATTGGAGCTGTTTTTTTATTTGTTTATTCATAGATAGTTTGAGTAGTTTTTTGTTGTATTTTTTATTTAAAAGCAGCTGCTTGATTTACATAAAATATAATGATATCTTTCAACAGTTATTTTATGTATATAGCTACATATATATGCATATTATTATATACTGCTTTATGTATATGAATATTATAAAAATGACACGGTGCCAAGAGCTCTACTCATCAAGTCGCATTGTAGGCTTTAATGGATGGAGGCCATTTATGATTTCTTTCGAATACAATTTCACACAGTAAGGCTAGGAAATTTCTGTGTGTTTTCAGTGGACAATAGGCGATGCAATTTTTATTGCCTTTTGGTTATGAAATTACATAAAATATTATATAAAAAATTAACAATTGTATATACGCGCTTGCTTAAATTTACATTCGACCTCAGTTCTTCTAAGGCATCTTAATCGGTAAAAATATAACATTCATAAGCACGTCATTCCTAAAAGTGTGTGAACTGGCCCCGCCTTCCTACCCTTGCCATGGTCCCTTGCTTGCATTCGCTTTAGCACTGCGTTATTTTTATTCGATTCACGAAACTGATAAAATTATGCAGTATTTTAAATTAAATACAAATATATATTTAACAATAATTATAATTATTACAAATAAAATATGTATGTATATGTGTTTGTATATATTTAAATTAAATATAAAAAGAGCAAACGATCGTGGCGGAGGTCATTATTTTGTTATGGAAATGAAATAGGAGAAAATATACATTTGTGTTTTCTCGACGAAACGAAACTTAATGAGAGGAATTGGGAAGGGGATGCTGGGCTGGGCTGGGCAACGACAATGCTTGACACATTCTACATTGTCAGTTACGCAGTTTATTCCATGGAACTAGTGAATAACCACAGGACTTTGTTGAACACAAACGCCTACCATTGGCGAGGAAGCGTCCCCACTGGCCGATGAACCACTGCCACCACCACTACCACCGGTCGCACTGCTGCCACCGCCCGGACCTACACTATTCGAATTCGAACTACTACTCGTCCCACTGACGGCTGGTAGACGTCCTTGCGAGTCATTGCGTCTCTGTGAATGTTGTAGTTGTTGCATTTGATGGTGCTGCTGCAAGTGATGGGCCGGTATTGGTGGCGGCACCATGTCCCCTACAACCATACTCGATTGAATCGGTTGCGGCGGGGGTGGCATGCCAAAAGCATGACTGTTGGGCCCTGAACTGGGCCAAGACGAGTAGGCAGGTCCGGTCGCTGATGCAGAGGCTGTTATAACACTTGAATCGGTCATCATTAAATGCGAGGCAGCCGCCGAAAGCGGATGATGTACCAGATCTAAGGGCAATGATGCGGGTGCATAATTGTGATGATGTGTTACACCTTGTGGTGGCAGTGGTGGCGGCTGTTGGCTCGATGAGTGTACCATTGATTGTTGCGGATGTTGCTTGGCGAACACACTGTTCGATCCGCCACTGCTGCCTGAATTTTGACGTAAACGTGAACTGGCCGACCCCGCTGAGCCGCCCGAAGAAGACGACGATGAGGAGCCACCAACGGGTCCAGATGTAGTAGATGTTACGCCGCCACCCTGCAACGACGATGAGCCAAGACCAAAACGCATTTGCTGTTGGGGCGGCGGTGGTGGTGGCATTTGTTGAGTCGACAGTGGTGGGTCACAGTCCATGGCCAGGGGATATTGTTGATGGTGACTATTGTTTTGTGTGGTACTACTACAACTACTGCTGTTGCCCGGCGAAAGTAGGCCTTGCAACGACTGCTGAGCGGCCAAAAGTTGCTGTTGTTGCTGCTGTTGTTGTTGTTCATAGAGGGACTTCATCATGAGACTACTTTGGTCAAAACTCGGGGGGCCACCACCGCTGCTGCCTCCACTACCACCACAGATGGCCCGTGAGCGCATAAAATTTCCGCCGCCGCCACCTAAGCTGTTTGGCTGCTGGGCAGACGGGTGTATGAGAAGGCCTATTATAAAAAAAGGGAATAGAAAAAAATTATGAAAAGACCATTTTACAAAAAAAGTGTGTTAGTAGAGGTATAGTTAATTCGAAAGAGAAAATATTCTGCATTTCTTTGTTTTAGGTTATTTGCCTATATTTTAAAAATGACCCCAAATTAGATATTTGCATTGAAAATAGTTTTATTTTAAAACATCAGACCGAATAGTGACTTAGCCGGCAGCTTAATTTCTCTTTGCAGATATAAGAAACAGGCAATACCATGAATTTGGACACACCATCCCTTAATTGAAGAATGGAAATATCCTCGAAAAAGAAACACAATTGTTCGCCACAAAGCAGACTTTTTTTTTCTTTTTTGTTGATTATATCATAAATTTTTATTAAGTTTTTTATTCTTTTTTTCTGTTTTGTTTCATTTTCCTTCATATAATTATTAATTTGTTGTTTTTGTTATTATTATACTGGTATTGGTTTATTATTATGTATTATTTGCGTTTGTTGTTCTCATTCTTCAGTTATTGTTGTATGTATTAATAATAGTTATGAAATATTAACTTAAAGTTAAATGAAATATGTTTGTTTGTGTGTGTGTGTGTTTAATTAATATTAATTCTGTTATATTATCAATGTCTTGTTATTATTTTTTATAATTTCGTATTTTGTTTTATGTATTGATGTTTTTATGGTGACGTTTTTTTTTTTTGTTTTTTTTTTTTTCACTTTTTATTATATTACTTAATAATAAATGGCTTAAAGTTGTATAACATTTTGTTTACTTCTTATAATCATTCTGTTTCGTCTTTCTTTTATACTTTACTTTAGCTTAAAAAATTAAAAGAAACTAAAAAATAAATAAATGTTAAGACTGATAAATCAAAGAGTGAGAGAGAGAGAGACCTTTAGTCAAAGACAACAAAAAATGCGGTAATAATTCTTTCTGATCAAAATAATTATCTTCAACACCCTTCTATTCAAAATTTTAAGAAATTATTTTAAAAGATCCTTTAGAAAATAAATAATTTCTTAAGTAAAAGAAAGAATTCCAATTCATTAGGTTTTTTAATCCAATTCAAATTATGCATTCCCATGGGAAAAGAACATTTTGACATACTTAAATTAATGCAAACTAAAACCGGTTAATTGTGAACAGAACCGAAAGTAAACCTAGTTGAGTTTAGTGAAAAAATATATGCCATTTTAATTTTGTTTTCATGAGTTGTTGTTGTTGTTGTTTGGTTGTTAGTGCTAGCATGACCTTATTGGAATGTATTCTCTTTTTGGGTTTCCTTCTGTTGTCTAAAAGTATGCTATTATTATTATTATAGGTAATTTTATGTATTTGCTTTTTGTCCTTTGTTTTTTTTTTTTTTTCATTAATAATATTTCAATATGTTACAACAACACACACGCTTATTTTTTGAACATTCATTCTGTTGGTTTTTCTGTTGTATTTTCACTTTTTATTTGTTGTTAATATTAAATATTACGCTTGTTTCTTGCTGCTTATTTGTTTAATTTTTATTTTATGAACTATGATTTGTTTTTACCGTTGCCTAATTATATTATGTTTATATTCTAATGTTTCTTTTTTTTTCATTTCGCCTTTCTTTTTTTACTTTGTATTCTAGTATTAAATGTTTATTCTGTATACGATTGCTAATCAAGTTTGTTTTGGTATGAGGGGGGAATGGGAAGTTGGGGGGAAGGGTGGCGGGGGGAGGGAAGTTAGATGTTTGTGGTATTTTTTACAAGTGTATGGAGAATTTATTTTGTTAATTCTATGGAAAATGCTAAGTTTGTTTTCTTTTTTACTTCCATCATGTTCATTTATTTTTTACAGCATTTGTTACCTTTAATTATAAAGTCTGAAGAGAATAACTTCACAAGTAAGTGAATAACAAACAAAACCATAACAGCTTTCCAGGAGACTTGGTTATAATTGTTTGAATTCACTTATTTTAAAACCTCGAAAATTCTCCAGCCATATTCTCTTTTTAAATTGTATAAATATTCATCTTTTAAATATGTTTTTGTTTTTTGGTTTGTTTGGGTTTTCATTGTTACTCTGCAAATAATGAACTCTATGGTGGTTAAAGTCACCTAATAAATGCATATTTTTTCATATAAATATTTGTCCTTTACTCCATCGCTCTATAAACTATAAACTTGTTTCAATATTTTTTTAATTTCTTTCAGAATCATGTTATGTTTTATAACTTTGCGAAACTCTTTTTTGTACATGAAAACAAATCGGAAAATTAAAAAAGAAATCACTGGAACAATGCTTTATATAACTGTTACCAAAATCAGAACAAGAAGAGGGAAATTATTTGGAATTTGAGACAAATCAAACCAAATTATAGATTGAAGAAAATCGAGCAAAGCTATGGCTATAATCCAATATAAATTTGTTTTTATTTCAAATCAGTGTCGAAAAGGCTGAAGTTTCCAACCAGAACAGAAGTAGTTTTAAAATTTGGAAAGTATGCAAGTCATAACAGTCATAAAAAACGGTTCCTAATAAAATCAGATGTCTAAATTTGTATTAACGAAAATCACTTTTTTTGTTTTTCTATTTAGTTTGAATTTATTCTTTTTTTCTCTTTTAAATAAAGCCTATGGTGAGTGTGTTTGTCTTAATGTTTTAGTTACAAATATGGTTTGATTAATTGGATAAACATTGCCATAGAGTCCAAAAAGTAGGTATGTAGTAAAATATTTGTTTGTATTATTTTTGTTTTTTAGTACTGTTTCATTTTTATTTCCATAATATACTTTTTATTATTTTTATATTTTTCTCTTTTTATTTATTTCTTTTCTTTTTTTGTATAGTAATAGTTCGATGCCAAAAATATGTGTTTTTGTTTTAGTATAGAGTTGTTATTCTTTTTCTGGATAGAAGGATTTTGGGGAGATATAGAGGGAGTAATTTAGAGAGAAGAAATTATGTCTTCCAAAATGAAATAAAAACCAAACGATATTCAATTTCTGTTTTTTATAATTTATTATTTTTTTTCTTTTGAAGGATTTCTTTCTTATTGTTGTAGAATATGCTGGTATAAATGTATGTTGTTTTTGTTATTTTTCTTTGTGGATCTCTCTTTAGAGTCCCTTCTCAACGCATCTGCTCTTTAGGAGAGCTATGTTGAGACTTATATTTCTAAACCAAATCTAATAGTAATTTCTTCATCTTCGTGTTCATTTATATAAATTGTAATAGTTCTCTTCATTGGTAGCCAAAAATGTTTTAATTTCTTTTTTTGCTTTTTGTTGTAATCGTATAGTTGTTTAACGCCGGAATTATGTTTCAATTGTTATTTTTGTGTTTTTGAAAATGTCCTAAAGTTTTGGTTTGGTTTGGGTTGGTTTTGTTCTTTGCTTTTGCTGGATTTACTAAAACTATAAGTTTTAATTTTGCATTTATTACTACGTTTCATGTTTTATTTTCCTTTGCTGCGCAGTTTTGTTTTATTATTTAGTTATTTTTAAATTTCGATTACGACAATGTTGAACCAACTAATCCTTGTTATCCGTTTGTATAGATTGCTGCTGTTGTTTTAATTCTCAAGAAGAATTTATTGGATTTTTTTTTTTGTTTAAATACAGTTTCATATTTTTTATGGATTGAAATAAAAAATATAATTTCCTTGTTGTTATTTAGTAATTAAATAGAAATGTATTGAGTTTGTTTTTGTTTCTTCTTTTTTGTATTTTTTGTTATTAGTTTTAAAATTATGGCAGTCACTTAAAGTCGTTTTGTTGTTTTTGTTGTTATTAAGTAGGAAAAATAACATAAATTTAATAGCAATGCATTTCTAAATATCATATTCAATTTATATAAATATTTATTTTATATTTAAAATATAAATACGCTTAAAACAAAGAGAAAAACCTAAACTTTTATACACCACATTGTGAGAGAGTTTGAATGGAAAAGAACAATTATAAATGAATTTGAAGAATTAAAAAGAACGTCAAAAAAGGGGGAAATGTCTAAAACATTGAAATAGAGGCTATCGAAAGATAAACAGACTAATATTTAAAGTCCTTAAAATTATTCCAGTGACAGCTCATTATATTGTTTACAAGCGTACAAAAGCATTTTGGTGAGAATTTTCCAGAAAAAAGTTATTCGTGATAGTATTCAAGCGTGATAGTGTGATTTCTTTATATTTGGCTGGAAACCCGCAAGTGGCTATCCAGTATTCAAATGTGAATAAATCTTTTGTGTCTCGTACCATTGCTCGTTACCGTGATACTGGTAGCGTAGCCCGACGTCAAGGAAGTGGACGGAAGAAAACAGCAACATTAGCAGAAAAGGTTTGAAAAGTAAAGAAGCGACTGATCGAAACCCGCTTCGCAGTGCTGAAAAATGGCTCGTGAGCTGAACAAATCGCAATATTCCATTCGGCAAATATTCAAAAATGAGCTCGGGGTAAAGCCATCGTGTCTGGAGTGTTTTGGAAAGCAATTGTCGATCACCTCAAGCAAGTTCTTCGCCGGGAATGGGTCAAAATACCGCAGAGCAACATTCGGGCAGCGTGTGACGGTTTTAATGGCCATTTGAAGGCCATAATTCGTGCCAAAGGTGACTAATTCGAACAAATCTAAACTTATTCTAAAATTTGATGCTATTTTCGACATTTTTTGCTTTAATTCAATAAAATTGGAAAAAATGTACTGTTTTTTTATCTCAGCCTGTATTTGGAATTTTGTGTGTTTATTTAAGAATCTCAAGCCATTACACAAGGTGTTTTTTTTTTCAATATTCATTAGACATTTCCCCACCCATCCACCACATTTATTAAATTGTTCCTGTTTCTTTCAGACTTTCTCTTAGTTGAAACTAAATTTCTTTATGTAACCTAAAATTTTCTAACTTAAAATAAATTATTAAATACAGCTTATTGTAGTAAATTAAATACAGAACTAAATTAAAGTTTAAATTAAATAATATGCTATTTATTTACCACAGGTTACGTTTGATGCATACGTATTCTTTTTTTTGTTTGCTTACTTTTAATTAGATTGATGAAAAATGAATTTAACCACAAAACGGGAAAAGTAAGAGCCCAATTCAATGGTTCATATTAGTTATGTTCGGAAATCAATGGGGAAAAGAGGGGGAAAATTTACAACAAAAGGTTTGTATGTACAGAGATTTTTTTCTGTTTGTGTTCTTTGCGAATTTTTGGGCAAAAATTTTCAAACTCGAATCCATTTAAATTAAATTATGTGTTGATTGATGCTGTTGTCCAGCTGTGGTGTTTGTAGTGTTTATGGTTGTCGAACTTGATGTTGATGTTGCTGTTACCCTATTTATATTCATGGTAGCCGTGTTAGAACCTGAGGAAGCTATGGATGTATTGGATGATGATGTTGATGTAGATGTTGATTTCGGGTTTGTTGATTGATGTAAATGTTGAATGATGTTGTCCTTTGATGAAGTTGGATGTTGATTGTTGTCTCTGCTAAACATCATTCCAGGTCATCGTCGATCATCTGTCAATGTTGGATCCATGTTTTGGTTAAAATTGCCATATAAATCGAGCACATTTAAATTTTACATTCATACAAATATATTGTCAAATTAAAGAGTACAAATATATGTTTTTATAAAATAGGGAGAAGAAAGAGAAGAAAGATACATAACATTATATAGCATTATACCAACTGAATTTTCATATTGAGTAAAAATACCACAACATATTTTTGTGTATAAACTTAAGAAAATATAAAAATAATAATAATTTGTAATTTGCATTGCGAATACTATTGGTTAGATTTCGATAATAAATTATATTGCACAGCTATTGAAAACAACATAAAAAAAAAACTTAAAATTTACATTGATTTAATTCTAAACTAGTATTGTTTATTATTGTCAAAAGTGTACAATTCCAGTTTATCGTTATGTTCCAATTATGGATTAAATCAAACTTAAGCATGGAGTGTGTAAAGTGGAACGTGTTTTTGACTACCATAAAAAATAAGTTAAAAAAATTAAAATTGTTTATCCAATAACAATATTTTGAACATGCAAATCATCATCGTTTCGAATTAAAACAATACAACTCCATTTCTGAGAAATAATTTGCAGAGTCTCTAAAAAGAACTTGAACAAACGACAAATAATAAGTCCAACCAGAAACAATTTTTTTTTTACCAAAATCGATAACATAACTCAAAAAAAAAAAAAAAAAAAAAATGAAAGAACCAAATTTAATTCAAACGAAAAAATCTTTTCAAAAGCTTACGTAATTGCAATTACATGGCCTTTATAATTTAAACGGGACTTTTAAAATCAACTTGGAAATCCCCTGAAAGTTTTCCCAAATAAACCCAAAATATAAAATGTTAAGGTGTTCATTTAACGCCTTTGACTAAAAAAGTGGCTTCCATAAAACAAAAAATTGTTCAAATTAAAATATTCCGCACAAAGTTAACAAATTAAATGAAGATTGTAAAAGATATCTCTTAATTAACTACTACTTGGAAGATAATCGACAACCGTTTCGAATAACTTACCGTGACTTTGTTGCTCTGAATGTTGCACCGCACTGGCCGATAACATTTGTCCAGGCACCAATGCGGCCGTTGATGACGACGTTGAACTAACGGAAGGCGAAGATATTGCTATACTACCAGGTTGTACTGCACCAGCACCGGTGTTGGTACTCTCATCTGAGGTACGCTTAAAGAAATTATGCTGCAGAGCATAGTAGGGTGTTACGCGTGTTTTCGGATCAAAGTCCAACATTCGCAGTATTAAGTCTTTGAATTTCAGATAATCCGCCACCGAATGTCCAGGTTCATCCATACGCCGGCCGCCAGGTCCACCCGTTTCAACGCCCAATATATCGTGCAACTTTCGAGACCCAGGCGGTTTGTATTTTCGACCATTCTGACTTTTCTTCAATACATATGAACCGTCGGAGACGACCTTGTCGAAGAATTTACGAGTCTTGTGCGCTTGATCCAACAAATATTTGGGTGGCATGCCCAACACTTCGACGATTTTATTCATTTGATCGACTTCATTGCAGCCGGAGAACAACGGCTCGCCTGTATGCATTTCCACCAAAATACAACCCAAAGACCACATATCAATGGCCAAATCATAAGGTATGCCCAGTAAGACTTCCGGCGAACGATAGAAACGAGATTGTATATATTGATATATCTGTGGAGGGAAAAGAAGACCGAACATTATTATTGCCAGATACCAATTAAGACGAGAACCACTTCGACTTACCCTCTGCCCCAGCTGACATGAGCTACCAAAGTCAACGATTTTAATGGCTGATCGCTTGGGATTACAAAGTAATATATTCTCGGGTTTTAGATCACAGTGGATTATATTCAGTTCGGGAGTACTCAAGAAGAGCAAAGCAGTGCATAGCTGTTGAGCAAATTTTCGCGTTAGATTCAACGATACGCCACGAAAATTTGTATTACGTAATAAATCGTACAAATTATAGGATAATAATTCAAATACTAAACATAAATGATTGCGCCACATAAAATGCCTTTTGAGTTTAACTGCAAAGAGAGGCGGAAGAAAGAAACAAATGTTAATCAAATGAATTTTCCATGAAAAGTGGTAGAATGGTTGACGACAATTCGACACTCAATAGCATTACGTTTTCCAACCACCAAACTTACCGATATAATATTTGTTTTCTGCATCTGCCCGGTTCATCATTTCCAATAGTTTAACCTCAATTTGTGCCTGATTTAGGAACGGTTTTTTGTTTTTAATTATTTTTATTGCTACATAACCTTGCTCTTCGTGATCGTACGCCTTGACCACTTGTCCAAAACTACCCTTGCCTAGAATACAAAAAGAGTTGAAATGTTCCATTATTTTTCCCCAATCAATTTGCAATCCAAAAACTCACCAATCAATGAATCGATTTCATAGCGATCCAAGAATTTTTCACCATGCTTTATTATATAATCGTGATTATCGTCGTCATAACCGTCGTTATATAACTTGCGTTCCTTTTTGTTTGAGGAATCGTCTTCACCTTGTGTCTGTTGGGCACGTCGTTTCTTTTTAGCGTAGTAAACCTGCAAAAAGGAAGGTGATTCATGAAAGATGATAACAATCCAATGAGCCATCTAATCGAGAATACTCATAAACACGTAGGGACATTTTTATTTTTTTTACAAGATTACAAGAGCTTTTACAAAGACCATAACGCAAAAATTAATATTAGGAGGAAAATAAACATTTAATAAACAATTTTGACAGACTTTACATGGAATTGGTCATGAAAGGAAATTTGTTTATTTTATTATTGAAAGAAATTATAAATATTTAAAATTGAATGAAACGGCCAACACTAAAGGCCTTATTCTTAGAGAAACAGAAAAAGATCACTGACCAATTTATAAGCAGACAAACTTTTGACAGCAAGAGTAGGCTAAAGGCCTGAATTCGCCTCATGTGTGACCTTATTAAATAGGCCTTGGTTGGGACCTAAAAAGTATATACTTTCTTGATCAGACTGTCCGTTAGATTCAAAGGAATTGGTATAGAGGTCTATAATCTTTAACACAGGTTCGTAATTGAACCATTTTGAATCTCTCACCACATGTTTAGGCGACTTTTCTGAAGTTTGGTTCTTGTAGGTTGTAATTGGTATTCAACCCTTTACCAAAAAAACCCAAAATGAATCAGTGTTGTGGTATAGCCACCATATAAAAGTACCTCCTGACCTTCTCCTACCGATTTTACTCGGATTTGAAGTTTTAAATGCAGTTCGCTCTAATATGGCTTCGTTTCTTTTTTCGGATATTGATTAACAACAAATAAATATCGAATTTTACACTATTATTTTAAAAGATTTTCTTTTTCTCATTGCGGAGGCTATTTGAAGGTTCGGTCCAATCATTTTTTAATTATTAGCAACAAAGAAATCAAGAGTTTTGTCCAAATCGATATTTGTCAAAAACTTAAAGATCCATATACAATATTGCTCTCCCATATCCGTTGTTATATGCAAGCATAGAAGCCGACCACAGCAGAAACATACAGCGTGGAGAATCTCTATAAAATGTGGACATCTACCAACGTATTCAGAATAAGGACGTTTGGAGGGGGCAGAGATGGTGGTTAATGTGGCGCTCACTTAAAAAAAGGTGGCGGTGACACGGTGGTGGTAGTCTACGAAATGTAAACATTACCAAAAGCGCATGTGTCTGTTGGCCATGAGTCGATGATGGGTTGGCTGGCTGGCTGCCTGCCTGCCTGGCAAGGGAATAACAAACCAAACGGCTACAAGAACCGAGAATCAGAAAAAAGAGAACAAATCCAACAACTGTATACAAAACAAGGAAACACATGGAGAAGTGAAGAAATAACGGCGTCCGACAACAATACAAACCCCGAACAAGGCAAATATAATGCAAACATGACAAAATGTTGCATGGCGGTCTGTCTAACCGACTCCCTTCTTAGCTGTACGGCCAGCCAACACATAGCTACGAAATGGTCAGAATAAAAAGCGGACATAAACATTGCTGGCTCGTCGAACAGATATACAATTCCACCCATACCTCTCTCATATCCCCCTCACTTTCGATACAGACAGTCATACCGAACTGCCAGCCAGCCAGCCAGACATCCATCCATTCAGTCCTTTAGCCAGTAAACGAATCGTCCGCCGTGTGCTTGTTGTGTTAAGTTTCATAGCCGGCTCCCTCATTCCCTGTTTTCGAAATGAAAAAAAAAAAAAAAAACGAATGTGGCCACCCTCCCAACTACTCCTCTTTTCAGCTTGCATCGTCCCTTCTCCACACACGCTCTACCTACATCCCTCCTTCCCTTCCTTCCTTCCTTCCATCCATCATCTCAACCCATAGAAGTATGCAATGAAAAATCAAAAATTGCAAAAAAGTTGTTGCTAACCCGTGGAACATTTAGAATTCTGCTGTACAGAAAGAAGATGTATAAGCACAAAAACAACTACAGGAAAAGCAACAACAGCAGCTGCAGCAACAACAATGCCCCGCCACAGACCAAAGTAGCAGCAACAGACATTGGCAGCGGCAGCGACAGAAGGTGTCGGCTGCAGCGCAGCAGAGACCGGGCATAACAAGGCCCCAGACAGAGTTGCAGAGAAAATTATTACTGACGCAAACATTCGGTATAGAGAGGGAGAGTGTACAGCTGAAAGAAATAGCGCCAATAAACACAACAACAGCAACAGCAGTGTAATGCAATGGCTGCCTTGAAAAATGATTATTTCTTTGTTAACAACCATGAAATAAAGTTAAGAGATTAATTAGCTGTCCGGAAAACGCTTTTTCATTAATGTTTCCTCCAAGAATAAAGAAACAAAAAATATATACAAATGCCATTGCCGAGACAATGTTGACCGACCATGCATGTTCCTCTAGGTATGTATACAGCGACAGTATAAGAGTTGCTTGGCCCCAAAATGAGTTGCGCCTAAAAGTCTGCAAAGAAGTTGCTCAGCAAACGCTTAAAAATGGGTGTATGCCAAACGCTGCCGGCGCAACGTTGACGAGCCCGTTGCCGTCCACATCTCCACCGCACAGAAACTTTACATGCCATACGCACACAAACAGTGTGTTCCAGTGCAGAAGAGCGAGCTGCTAACAGATACACAGAGCGACCAGCGACCCGTGTGGAATCTATGTTTGCCGTGTATCTCTCTCTCTCTGTGCCGTTGGCTGCTCTGTAAACGTTAAACTTTTCTCTACCTTTATAGCAGCTGGCCAACCAGCCAGCTAGAGTCAGCCACAACACATCGAGCAAAAGTTTTTCAGGCTTCTCTCTGGGTGTTTGTCATCAATAGGGTTTTGGTTTTAATGCGGATAAATATTCCGAAAAGTTGCCTCAATGCCAGCCAGCTAGCCATAGCCAGGATGGCATGGCGGCATTGCATTTCGAACATCGTGCGGAACTTTAATATCATCAATAGCCGGCAAAAATAATGTGTCGTCTCTGTCTGTCCGTCTGGTTCGTTGTCTGCCTCTGCATCGATTGGCAAAAAGGGTGATTCGACGTTCGCAGTAAAATAACCTTTTATTGTTTTTGGAGAAGGCTGTTGTTGTCGATGGCCCACACATCCTCTTGTTGTTAACGCCGAATGACCAGCCGAACATTGTGGCGTAGACTTGAGCATGGCAAGAGCAAATTAATAGAAATATTCTAGTTGTACTTTTACTCCCAACTTTGCGAGGTTGTGCCGTTTTTCGGGACATGATACATCATGTTGGCTGTGTTTACAGAAGAGAAGTCGAGACTGAATAAAGTTAGATGACGGCTGGGATGGTTGTTCCGTACCAATTTGCCATATGATTGGGGGGATGGGTGGATGGATAGAGGGCTGGTTAACTGTGTGCTAGCTAGCAGAACAATGCTTAGCGCCTGTGACTCCAGCAATAGATGTTGGGAAAAAAGATGTCAAGTCAAAATAGTAGCAATTATTTCGTTATTTTCAAAGTGGCCGGTTTTTACAAAATATCGCCAGAATTTTAAAATAACTAAAACTAAGCGGCGGCGATAAGACTTTGACCGGAATTACCAAAATTAAACGAAAAATGTCATTTGTCGGATGATACCATCAGATACCTTAGAATGTCATCGCTCCTTTCAACGACTCCAACACTGCCATTATCAAAATATTGAAGAGTGTGCTTGGCCTTTGAGTCCTTCAATGGAATTCGAGGAGTATTCATTTTTCTTGGAATTAAAACCTATCCAGAGGGTTTAAAAAATCGCAACAATTGGATTAAGAATATGTTGAACACTCACATTTACTGTAAATTTTTAAATTTTGCCAAACATTTTCGTAGATATTTTTTTTAGACCATGGAATTGATGTTTGGAGAACTTTTCGAAAAACCCCACCCAGCCCAGTGTGAAAGCCTGAATATGTACTTTCCCATTTTTTATGGCCACCAACAGTCGCATAGATATGTATGTTTGGACATAGTGTGTAGTTACGTTTCACGAATACAATAAAAATACAAATGACACAAGCATAGACGACAGACCCACATCAATATCCGTCCATCTATCCATCCATCCGTCAATCCATCAGTCAGTCAGTTTAGAAATAACCTTGACCCACAAATGGGGCAACATACCAAGCGAGGTATGGCAAACAAAGACCATGAAGAGGCAAAAAAAATCTATAGAAAATAATGAAAACAAAAAAAACTGCAGAATTTTTTCCCCATTTGAAATTCTGATTAGCCGCCGTCACAGTTCAAACGAATGCCAGCCAGCAGTGCGAATGATTTTCAAACAACAATGTCAGCAAATTTTAAGCGGAAGACTTTTGTTGTTTGTCTCGGTGTTCGGTGCGATTCGATGGACGGACGGACGGATGGACAGACGGATGGATGACAGTCACACAACAATGATTGGAGGCAATAATTTCTTGAAATTGTTCTTGTTGTTGCTATTGTTATTGTGTCACACAGCAATTCTGGCCAATGTTCTTACTGGCCATCTATCTGCTGCTGCCATCCGTCCATCCGCGTCTGTTCGGGTCTTGGTGGTCTGTCTGCCCGTTAGCCGGTCTATTCTTGGATACGGTCTTGCGCCCAAGCGGCGTCAGTTTTGTTGTTTCTTTGTCGTGGTTGCTGGTACTTACCTCATTTATATGTTTGTAGGTCTTTATTAAATCCACACTTAATTTTCGTAACGGCGCCGTTGCGGGATCACGAAAATGTGTTGGAATTCGTGCTTGCATGGCGCGCACCTCTGACGAAGACGTTGGACTAGATCGCTGTTGGTTGGTTGGGTGGTAAACAAAAAAAAAAGAGAAGAAAGAGAAAATATGTTTAGTTTATGTTATAGATATATAAAATAAAATATATGAAGGTCTCGTCATGAGGACGATGATGATAGATAAAATCAAAAATATAGGAATAATATTTGAAAATGTCAGAGTAGGATGTCAACGGAGTCGAGTCCATCTAAACACGAAATTTTGCTTTCCCCTAACCGGAAAGTGTCTACGACCATTCTTAATAATATCGAGGCCTCCATTCTCATTGCAGTTTGTTGAACTTAATATGGCCTAACCTCCCGGATGTAAACCAGGATTCTAAAACTTTAGCATTGCGACTTCTCGATACGGAACCCAAACTTTCAGTCACTTCTCATAGTTCGCCAAGATCATTAAATGTTGTGCAAGGAAATTGTACCTTTTCCCTGGACTAGGAAACGGTAAGGTCCATCCATGGTGTTTATGGATGCCGTTAATGTTAATATTTGTATTAAACCGCCCATCTTGTCAAAAGAAGCCTGCGAAGGGCGTATATATGGGTTGCCCATATTCGACGGACCTTTGGGCCCATTCCAATCGACGAGGCTTGTCCGCAGGCAACATTCTTTGCGTCAATTGAATTTTGTACGGGAACAAATGCAAATCAATGCGAATAATCCGTTGTAAAGTGGTCCGAGCCATGCCCAACTGCTGAGAACGGCGCTTTTGGGATGTTCTTGGGGACCTCTCAACACTGGCTCGTACATTAGCGATATTCTCGGCCGATCGCCTTACCTTACCAGTCGAAAATGTTTCGTATAAACGCTCAATGATGTTTTTAGAATGCGCACTTCTCACATTTTTTAATGTTTTAAAAGCACATTGAGTTTTCACAAAATCTGCTTGGATTGACGCTTCAAACGCGGTATGTCATTAAGCGATGTGACATCTCTGTCAAAAGTTATGGCGTTGCCAGATGGGTCCGTTGAATATGGGCAACCCTGTAGAAGGACTGACTGAGAGTCGATTGCCTAATTGCAAGAGATGTGTGCCTTCTCCGACGCACCTGTTCTCTTAACAGAGAGCATTTCTCCGGAGACGCTTTTCTAGTTAATTTAAATTAAGCCATGTTGTCCCCATTAGTGATGCATTTTCCCACATCGCTCTGCAACTTCGACTTAATTACTTTTCCTTTATGTAGGCGTGAATTTTCGGCTCTTTAACCTTCTCATAGTTTTACGAGATATATATCTTTACCCTATTCCACCAAGAGTTCTTGTTGAGGCATATGGTGTATGTTCCTACTAATCTCTACTTTATAGCTTTTAGATCTACGCCCGAGTTTCACTCTCTACACGAGCTGAAACACTCTTGGGAGTAGAAAAAATCGATCACACTCTATTTTCTATGTCACTCGAATAGGAGCGAGTATGCTTTCCTCATTTTTGATGGGAAGTAAAATTCACTCGGAAACCAACAGATTCTACTCTAGTTTTTGTCATACCGTTCTATTTGTAGGTATGTGTATTTTCTCAGCCCACACAAGCAAATGAAACCTTCAAACAAAGCATAATACACTGTTGTTGTATATTCTGCTTTTGGTTCCCTCTATAATGTTTCGAACAGGAGTAAATCACGATCTCTCGCGTACTTTTGAGCAATCCCGTTCGCGAGTGAAAACAACAAATCTGACCTCTGATAGCTTCTGTCTCATTGGCTAGCATTTTACTGGAGTTAAAACTGTATATTCTGTCAATCTTTTATCTTTTGGTTAGCATCGTAATAAGGTCAAGTTGTTCATCAGACCGTCGCGACCATTTGCGGTTCCAGTTTGTCCTATATTGTCATTAGCGTCAGCTGTTCGTTCCTGCCATTTTTCGTCATACTGAACTGTTTCTCTCTATTGCATGGTCATCAATGGGGCTTGATCTCGACAAAACATGGCTCCTGATCGCATAAAAACTTTCTTTCTCCTGGAACTGATTTATTTAGGCCCTGCTCTATGACTTTTTTTATTTTAGAAAGTATGCACATAATACTGAAACTGTTATTGTTTTGGGGTGTCAGTATAACTAGGTCTTTGACCCTGAAGGAAGAGGTCCCCGAGATCCAGAGTACATAGTTTGCGAAACACAATATGTATTCATGGAGTATCAGACATATCCAAGTGTTTAATGATACTTACATGATGCATAACCTCGCGATGTGTTGCAGGAAGCTCTTCTTCACCAACAAAACGACCGTAGAGTGGAGCATGTCGCTGGCGACCTCCTCCACTGCCAGCCTCGACAGCAGCTGCCGCGCTGGAAACATAAGCTGCAGATACTGAAACAAAAATAAAGAAAAAAAATTCAACATTAATATTAAAAATTATGCTATAAATTTATACTTAATTATAAAGGTTAATTTCTTTGTGAAAAAATAGATTAGATTATGAATTTACAATAGGGTGAGGGGTCTTTTTGTGGAAGGCTGCTGAGGTCAAATACTATTTTATTCGAGAAAATTAAAACGATACCTTTTCAATTATATATTTAAAAAAATCCTAAGGAGACATTTTAAATCTCTTTCATTCATTATGATTAGTTGTTCCCAATCAAGAATATGTTCAAAATCATTCTTCACTTCTTCGAAAAAATCAAAAATCCCATTTTTGTAATGCTAACTCCTACACTAAACAATTATATTGATTTTATCATTTATTTTTGCATCATATTTGGAATTTGACACCTTGGCCAAAATGTTAAGTACCTCTCCCACCAAAAAGGCCAGCAACAACTCGAACGAAAAGTGGCACTCTTTGCAAAACGGGTTTCTTTTTCATTCGACTGCTGCTGCCATCATCGTCAACATCGTCGAATTGCCCCAGCATAGATCTCAAGATGTAATGACAACAAGCTGAAAAGGAAACAACAACCGGAACATTAAAAGGCACTGAATATGTCCAACGCCGCCACATAGCAGCCGACGACGAAGAGGATGAAAAAAAAAAAAAAAACAGCCAGAACCCAAGCCAAAATAATGTAAATTACCAACAATTTCACCCAAATTCTGTGGATGCCAAAAAGTCTCGATTTCTTCTGTAATGGGACGATAGGATAGGATAGACAAATAAATGACAGGTTTCTTGTGCATTTATCTTGGCTAGATTGTTGTACATTTACACGTATCTATCGCATTGTTGTTGATCGAAAGAGGAGGACGGGAGAGCTAAGAAATCATTGCACAATATTTAAGGGGGAATAGAATAAAAATTATTATACAATGGCGAATTCTTGAAGAAAAGGGTGTCATCAATTGGCAATAGGAAATGTAAACGAAGCCATCACCGCACATGACAAGTAAAGTGGGCACGATGATGGGTATATGGGTAGAGATTTTGATACGTCCACCGAGACTCAAAAACTAAATAATAGCCAAGTTCGTTGGAAAAGAAAATCAAAACTTTCAAAATATTTAAATTTATTCTATTTTATGACCAATTTTGACGAAAATGTTGTTAAAGAAACATGGGCCAATGTTTGCAATTTTCTCTAATGAACCTAAAATCAGTCGGTTTGGGTGGATGAAAATCGATTTTCAGCTTATTGAAGAATAATATAAATCTACCGAAAAGACAACTTTTTATACCCTATACCACATAGTGGGTAAGGGTATTATGTATTTGTGCATTTGTTTGTAACAGGGAGAAGGAAGCGAGATAGGCCAATAGTTGCTTTTGAGGATCTTCATAGAATCACTTTCTGAGACGATTTATGCATGCCAGTCCGTCAGTCTGTCCATGTATTTTTTGTGAACAAAATGCAGGTCGCATTTATTATCCGATTGAGATGAAATGTTTCAAACAATACTTGTTTGGGACAAGGACGAACCCCATTGAAATTAGTGAGAATTAGTTCAAATTTAGATATAGCTCCCATATATATCTTCAGCCGATATCGGGTTAAATGTGCACCAAATGGTCAATATCAGTCCAAATGACCTCAATTTTGGCACATCCGCCCGAATTCAGTCTAGAAGCAGTTACAACAAATTTAAAAATCCGTTCAGATATAGCTATAGCTCGCATATATATGTTTCATCCGATCTGGGGATTTAAGTCCCTCACATGCGCAATATACACTCCACAACAATGATATTTGATATCAGATAACTTATGGAGCTCAAAAATATCTCGCCAAATTTTATCGAGATCGGATCAGATTGGGATATAGCTCCCATTTATATGTCTTTATCCCATTTCAGGTTTATTATGCATCAAATGGCTAATATCAGTCCAAATGAACTGAATTTTGGCACTTCTGACGGAATTCAGCCTAAAAGCAAGTGCTTAAAATGTTAGTGAAAATCGGTTCAGACCAATATGTATATCGGTATATCTATCGTTTCAATCTTATCGAAGTCATATCATGCACCGTACTGCAATGTTATATTGTTCATAGCTGATCCACTTCAAATAAATTCCCAATACAAACTTTTTTATAACGTGAGCTCTACTAAATACGCATAGTGGTGTAGGGCATCATATATCCAGCCCCGCCGACTTTTGATCTTTCCTTACCGGTTTTTGCTTCCAACTACTTATTGCTTGGTCTTGGTACTTAAATATACTTATAAAGGATGATATTCTAAGAACCACTTTCCAGTTGAGGTGGACTAATCACCGACCTGTATACATTTTCACAAGTATCGTCCTATCACAAAACTATTTCATGCTGCCCTTCTTTTGCCCCTCACTGCACCGCGGGGGAGCATCGTGTGAGCCAATGTATGACCATGCAAACAAACATTTCAAAATACAAACCACCTACAATTTCGTAGCAGCTGATGACTGCGGGCTATCTCATGATCGACCAGCAATCGCTCATCGATATTTTTGCCTTGATCGGTGTAAACAAGAGCATCATCATCGCCATAACCATCGACATGGGCAGGTTCATTGTAAGCATTGCTATTGCCAGCGTTGTACTGATGATCCTGTTGATAGTCGTTGTGGCCAAGATGTGTGGCATTTTCAGGGTGATAATAATGAAGTTCGTCATCGTAACAAGGTGGTGGAAGCTCTTGTCGCCCATAGTGATTTCTGTGATAGGATGCCTCATGGCCTGAGCCTACACCACCCCCAGCACTGCCATTTATAATGAAATCAGAATTACTTTTTGTTGGATGATGACGCTGCCGCTGATGCATTTCCCAATCTCCATCTGGCAGGTTGCTGTCATCGTCATCAACGCCATAGCCATTGCCAACGCTGTTCGGTTGGTTGTTAGCGAAATAGTGTGGTTGTTGTTGCTTGTTCAGACTACGGCTGCTATTGATACGTTGAAATATAGAATTGCTGACGACGCTACCGCTTCCGTTAGCCACCGCCTTCGGTGGTGGTAACATTGTCGAGGTGGGACTAGTAGTGCTATCGGGTACAGCTGATGTCGATGTGATTGTGGTAGCGGCATTTGGCGTAACAACGCCAGCGGTTGATGCCTGCCAATAGCATAAAGCAGCGGCAGACATGATGATTTCAAAATTCTTCCTTCACTGTCCGAATTTCTGTTAAATATTTTACACGGTGCTACAGATTTTGGATTCAATGTTTGTTATGAAAAGGAATATCTTTACAACGATGTTCTTCATGTATTAACCCTTTGTGAAACGAATTTCAATATAATTGTATATATAATAGACCCATAAAATATTACAAAGAAGTCATGGACAATGTTTGAAGCTACTGATTCGAGATACATTATTTCCTATCAAAAAACAGGAGGTAATCACTGGGGTATAAATATAATTTTGCAAATTCCTTTTTTGAAGTTCGTAATGGATGCTTTAACCCATGACAGAAACGTCTTGGTAGGTCCTAATGGGTACTACAGTCTCTGACAAAAAATTGCGTGTGCAAGTCCTAGTCTTCGTATAGCCCTCTGTATAACGATTTTCATTTGAAGGGTATATTTCGACGAAATTTTCGTAACATTTTGAAATTTTCTTCCAAGTGGCGGAGGGTATTAAATGTCCAGCCCGGCCAAACTTAGCTGCTTTTTTTACTTGTTGCAGCTAAAACTTGACTAATTTCCGAATTCTCCTTCTTATTAAATCGGTGCCTTACAATTTATGTCGAAGTAAAAAAAAGGCACAATTTTATAGAAAATAATTTAAGTTATTTGAATCGTACTGTGTTCGGAATTATTTTTTTAAATATAATTTAGAATATAACATTAATTATGTGCCAGTAAAAATGTTATTGCCAAGGACAAAATGTGGTGCGCAGAGGGTTAAAAATGACATCAAATACTACATTCAAAGCCACCAACCAAAAGGTAGACCGAATGCTTGGGGAGACAAACTTAGATAACTAGATATGCCCAAAGATTATGGCAAATTCGTTTTTAGTAATCTTTGATATTTTTATCGAAGATTCGTAAGTGTTTATGGTCCTGGTCCAGGGAACGCCACATTTTTTAACCATCCTCTTTAATTGAACATTAAGACTCTTAGAGGTAAAAAATAATCTACTCTGGATTGTAAAAAAATCCGATTCACTCAAATTCAAGTTTATGTAGGAAAGGCAGAAACCAAACCCGGTTCAGAAAGGGTTAATCAAGAGAGAAAGTAAGTAAACGGTTTCATCCTGTTATCTACAAAATGGTTGGAAACACTAAACTCCGCATTTAAAGTGCACCGTATAAGAATTAAAAATGGCGCTGATTCGAGGTAGGGCCTAATGGCCTCAGGGAGTGTATTTGAGGGTAGCGTATGAAAATTAAATGCTCCAATCGAGGAGATGTAAAAACTCTTCCACCAAACAATTGTTCTAGGAATATTTTAACTCCACTACTGATACTTGGAAGTAGCCCTTTATTCGGAGATTATAAACTTGCAATTGCTTCCATCTGTAGCACCGTGTACTATTTTATATTAGCGTTATTAGGTTCTCTTTATTTGCTTTTTTTCACACAAATTCTTGCATCCCCAATACCACCAACACAATTTTGTTAAATGTTTAGTTTTTTTTTTGCTGTTGTTGGATTTTGCCAAGCAAACGAAAAAAAAAATTATATATGTAAAAATATATATGGTTTTGGTTTAGCTATTTTTGTCGAATACAGCATAAATAATTTCGGATTTTTTTTCTTTCTTTTTTTTACAAAATACTTTTGATGGATTTTTGTTGATGTTGCTGCTGTTGTTGCTTTTTATAGACTTTTAATTATAAACAATTGTGGTTTGTTGAAAAAAAAAACACCGAGTAACAGAAGAACAAACACCAGTGGGTACATGGATAATTTGTGTTAATCAGGTCGGGACGGACGGCCCTTGTCGTTGGCTGTGCTCTTTGGAAACGCGTTCGTTGTGGTAAATCTCTTTCCGGTTTGGCAGTGAATTGAATTTTTTTTTTTTTTTTTTTTGGTTTTTTGTTTATAAAATTTGATTAAGTAAGCGTTTTGGGTACTTGGTGGAGACCATACGCGAACTAGTGGTGTAGGTGGTTGCCTGGCTATTGCATATTATAATATTCACACTCACACACGCACGCACGCACACACTTGTTCGAATTTTAGTTTTTATTGGAATTTGCTTTCGACGATTTTCTTGTCATAAATTCTTTGTAAAATTTCAATATTTTCTTCACAAACTAATTTATTTTAGCCAAGTTCCACTTGTTATTGTTGCTTCTCCCAAAACCATCCGTTACCGAATTTCAACGAAAACTGCAACCCAATGCGAAATCTTTTTAGAAAAACATTTCGCTATTTTCTACTTTGAATTGACGATTTCGGCATTTCTCGGTCTCACAGAATTGTTGGTGTGTGAGAGTGTTTATGTGTGTGTGTTTGTGCACGGTATTTCGTTTTTATTTCGAAATTCTCAATTGAATTTGATTGTATTTTTATTTTCAGAATACCCAACAAACCAAAAAGCAAATCGAAATACCCAAAGAACGAAGAAAAACGCCAGAGATCAGTCAGTCGGCGACAATCGGAAAGAAACCAAAACATTACGAAAAAAACCAAATTCACAAAGTGTATTTCTGTTTTCAAAACACTTGATGAATAACACAAAGTGGTGGAGGGAGATGGAGGGACATTAACAATACGTAATATTTAGAAAATGCCAAAAGAAAAAAACTCACAAATAGCCACAGTGGTATTAATGATAAAAGATATTTAGGAAGAATGAATCATTTTGTCCAACAAAATACATCTAGAAACATTCTTTTTTGGATGAGACGCGGATCTTAAATATATATTTAAATATATGCATTGTTACTAAGTGACCAGGTCGATTTGGCATTTTTTCCCTTTTGGCTACAAAGGTTTATTTAAGTAAATCCTTTCCAAAACCGCGCCGTATGTTGATGTTCTGTGAAAGATTTTTTCATTAAAACAAGTAAAAAAGCTGTAAGTTCGGACGGGCCGAACTTTGAATACCCTCCAACATTTGGAATACCCTCCCGAATATCGGAAGGCACCGTTATATGAGGGCTATACTAAGACGTGGACATGCACAGACAATTTTCTGTCTTAGGCTGTAATATCCATTTCGAACTTCGAATACCAAATTTAAAACAATTTCGGTGAATAATGTCGCTAAAATCATCAAAATACGGAATATCGGTAGGAACCGTTATATGGGGGCTATATGAAGACGTGGACCTGCACAGACAATCTCCTGTCATAGGCTGTAGCATTCATTACGAACATTAAATACCAAATTTGAAACAATTTCGGTGAATAGCGTCGCTAAAATCATCAAAATACCGAATATCCGGAGGTACCGTTATATGGGGGCTATACCAAAACGTTGACCCACATAGCCCATTTTCAATACCAAAAGTCCTACAGACATAATATACATTTGAGTAAAATTTTATCAATCTAAATCATTTCGTTAGGAAGCTAGAGTTATTTCCACAGACGGAGAGACATGGCTAAATCGACATAGAATTTTATGCTGAGCAAGAATATATATACTTTGTGGGGTCTTAAATGTATATTTTAAGATGTTACAAACGGAATGACAAACTTAATATATCCTACATACTATGGTGGAGGGTATAAAAAGCAAAACTTAATAATGATATTTAATTAAATAATGCAATATATGGCTATTTTGCATATTCTTTAACATAACTTTAATGTCAAGTTTCTTTCACAATATTTCTCCCTCTCTCTCTCATCTACCATATTTTCAAAAAAATTTGAGACTTTTTGCGATATTGTCCAGGAAAGGGCCTTATATTCCCAAACAATTTCGGCTTAGTTAGAAAATTGGAAGAATTCTCCTAGAGACGCTTAATTTGAGCCCCGCCGGAAAAATTCGATTATGAGAAATCATTTAGGAATATAAGGCATATATACTTACAACGTACTTCTCGAGACCTTTCATTTGAGCACCGCCCCAATGTTGTGTAATTCAACATTTTCCATTTTCCATCAATTAACCCCTTGTGCACCAATAATTAATACGTTTATTAACACAGTCTAATCATAATTAAGTGTTCATTTATATAATTGCCAAAATTTTCAGGCCAGATTTTAAAAAAATCTCTGCCTAAGCTCACACCTTCGCAGCAGAACTAAGGGACTTTGGTTCTTAACCTGGCTTTGGACGACCTGTCCGTGAGTGGGCTTGTGTTTCAGTCACTTACTGACTAAATGCTTTAAATATACATCCGAATAAATCATTGTAGGCAATATATTGCAAAACAATTACAATTTCTTGTTTCTGCTAAAATTGATTTAAAATAGGTATTTACTAACCAAATGGCATGTAAATTTCTAATACTTATTCAAGAGGTCCGCAAATAGCAATATCTCATGCTGTATTATGAGCAAGGTGCTAAAAATTAACAAAATTTCGAAATTTTTGATTTTTATTTGATTTAAATTTCTTCTGACCAATCCTTGGGAAGTTATTTGCCCCCATTGTAAGCTATAATGAAACACGGAAAATTTCTCAAAATTCCTACATTAAACCCCTCTATATTTTCTAGAGACATAAGTACTAACTTTGCCATGGGAACAACGGCATAACATTTTGTGGGGGGAGAGGTGAACAAAACGACAACGACGACGACAAAGATGACAAGCAATTGAATGAAAAGCAACTTTGTTGGTCACTTTTGACAGTTTTATTTCATTTCATTCAAATAAATGTTCGATGTCAATATTTTAACAGACGATAAACTTTTTTTGGACCGTCACAGACAAACAGCCTAGGAGGAGAGGAGACATCTAGTAGCCGAGCATGAGGAGAGGGAGAGAGAGAAAACATTGAACAAAAACGAAAAACTTTCCAACATTATTAGATGTAATAAAAGTGACCAAAGGGTTGCAGCAATGACGCTGCTCTTGTCATTGAAAGTATGTGAGGTTGTCTCCCCACTCCTCCTCTATATCCATCCGCTATTCTTCATCCATTTCAAATTCCCACAAATCGAAAGGGAAATAAAAACAACAAAGGAGATGTCTATAATTGTGTGTCTGTCGCCAGGCGAATGAAGAAAATGCTAACAAGAAGAAGCAGCGGCAGCAGAAAAAAGCACATCTCTCAAATATAGAAATGTGAAATGCAAACAGTGGAATGGCAACGCAGAATACAAGTGGCAAAGAAAAAGTAATGTAAACTATTGCACAATAGTTTGTGCAGAGCGTGTGAATTGCGATTCGAAAGAGTAGCCGAAAATTCACTAAAATATGAATCTCATATCTCAAGGCCCAGCCACTTCATTTACCAAATATCAATGACATAGGGTCACCTATCATCTATCAACAGCTCTGTGACACATGACTTTCTTCCGCCGTGTGACCGCGAGATTAATTCTTTGCTTCTTTACTTTTCACTTTTGGTACATTTTTTTCTCGAAGCTAAAAGGTCTGGTTGTTATGTTTATAAAAAAATAAAAATAATAATAGCAGCCACCACAACAAAAACTGCCAAAACGTTCTGTTTTTCTGTTGGGTTTTCTAGGAAAATGTGAATACATCTGTGTCCGCGCCAATCGATAGGTTTGACGTCAAATGACGAACAGCACACATACAAACACACAGACACACTTGCAGACCATGTGGTAGCCACAAACAAACTCTTGTAAATACCACATTTATGTGGTCTTGCAGTGGGGTTAGATGGGCAAGATTGAGCCAGGCGGCATTTAGACGAAATTACTAAAAATACATGGGGGCTGCATGAAATATTAAAAAACAAAGAAACATTTTCAATATTGCCTTTGCCCATATGACAGTATCAGTAGCAGCAGCAGTCACATACCTACATGTATTCTGATACTGTATTAAACTTGACATTAATAACATTTAGATGTCAAATGTCAAAAGATTGACTTAATGTGAAAAGGTACCTAATATGTTTTGACATTACCACGAAACTTTGCAACCTCCACCTGTGTCAATTGGTGTTTCTATAAATAACATCTTCTTGGAAAATTAGTTTGAAAGAGAAAAAGCCGGTAGGCATTCTTGCAACTGAGTTTTTTTAACTCAGAGAAAAAAAACTCGGAAGCGAAAAACCTTTCAAAAATATCAAAACTAGCCCAAAGAAGTAAAACAGGACGTCTAGCCAAAAGAACGTCATATTTTGTCTACGAGTTTTTATCGTGTATGGGAACGATGCAAAAGTGAACAAGTAGTTAATACCCTTCAAAAATACCGTTTAAATGATGACCTATATATGGGGGCTATACGACGGCGTGGGCCTACATAAGAAATCTTTAGGCACCCATTACAAACTAGTACCAATTTCAAACTTCGAATACGAAATTTGAAACAATTCGTTTGAATTGAGTCGCTTAAATAATCAAAATACCGAATATCGGGAAGTACTGAAATTTTAGGCATAAGCTGTAGTACCCATTACAAACTTCGAATACGAAATTCGAAAAACAATTCGGGTAAAATCATCAAAATACCGAATGTCGGGAGTTACCGTTATATGGGAGCTATACGAAAACGTGACCCGACATGACTCATTTACGAACTTAACCTGTCTACTGGCAATATACGCATGTGTGCAAAATGTTAACCTTTTATCTCAATTCCTTCGAAAGATTGCATGATTTCAACAGACAGACAGACAGGTAGAAGACACACAGGCAGACGAACATCGCTAAATCGTTGTAGAATTTTGCGCTGATCCAGAATATTTACACTTTGTAGGGTCTATCATGAATATTTCGAGGAGTTACAAACGGAATGACAAAGCTAATAGCTTCCATAAAATGGTGGAGGGTATAAAAATGTTACAAATAGTGCAATATAATACTATTTTAAAGGTCCAGGAACAAAACTTGTATAACTGTATCTAAATACTAATTGCTCTCCTAATTTCTCTCTCTCTCTCTCCCATCTAGTTATGAAATATTTTTTAATAAATGCGTGTGGTTTCAGTTTTGTAACTTGCTTTTGTTTTACTTTGGGCGCTAATATTTTCAAGACAAGAGGTTGTGATACCATCAGCCAGCCAGCCTAATGTCCCCTCTACACATTCATCCCAGTATATATCAGCCCATTACATCTACCAACGTTAGATATGGAGTGAAGATGAGGAGTAAGAAGGAGTACTTTTTCTTGTACCTCCCACTCAGCCTATGCTTTCAGGTTCCTCCCCTGTTAAGAGTCACAATTTTGAGCACTCATAAGCTGAAGAAGAAAGAAGTATTAGAAATGTTGTCCACCAGAACATGACAAATACATTCTTTGAATTCATTAGAAAGATATTTCCCTCGTAAAAACCGGTTCCTTGCTACTCAACCCAATTTTGCTGCCCGCTATTAAGCGATTAGCGTTAACGAAAAATAAAGTTCAATATTCTCGATCACGTTCTGTATAATAAGAAATATTTTGAATGCATTCGAGGCCAATCAGAAAATGAACTGGGATGCCAAAATTAAGAAACAGAAATCACACAGCTGTCAAAATAGGATTTTTGCTCTCGAAAAAGTTCAATAATCTGTTGGTTTTTGGTGCAAGAGAAGAATTTCTAAGAAGTGAAGAAGAAATACGCATTTAATTTTTGGCTCACACGAAGAATATTTAAGTGGCATAATTAAAAAAAAAAACAATAATAATTGCAAAGATACAAAATTTATCTATCTGGGTGTACAGTAGATTTTTATTAAATACAAACTATTGGTTTTAAAGATAGGCAAAAGTTTAGGGTGAATATCTGTGTTCGAGTTGAGTTCGTTGCCTTTGAACTCAGTCTGTTGTGAGACAGGTTTTGGCGAAATCTTTGTTCCCTCTGTCTGTTCTGTTCTGTTTTGCAACCACTGTTAATCCCAAATAACCATGTTTGACTGTTCACAAACATCTCCATATACATACGTAGATTTTAATGCATTAATATTGTGGGAGACAGTTTCCAAAATTTTTAAAATAAACCATATGTTTGGTTACTAAGCGTCGCTTGCATACGAAGTGCGGGGTGGGGACCAGTTCTTCACATGCCGGCCTCCAATAAAAAATCCCACGCTAAAGTTTACCACACAAATTAGTTGCCGCTATTTTTGTGTCAATTGTAAATGTTAGCAGCAACAACAACAACAAACAACCAAAACGCTGGCATAACGGACGACAACTTTTGATTATTCATAGCAACCAACATACAACCAACCAACAAACCATCCACCATGACGGTGACGAGCTCATACCACATACGACATGTATGGATCTTGCAAAGTCTCCTCCTGTAGGCATGTGTCCCCTTTTTTTTGCATTGACCAAAAATAGCCAACCAATTAGCCAGACGTGAGCTATTTAAAGCAACCATGACTAGTCATGCATGGTTCATTTGGTAGGACATTCCTCTTTCATTTTGGCCAAAGTAAAACGGGTAACATTTTAGCCAAATTATAATTAGTCAAGTTAATTATAATTGAAACTCAAAAGAAATTTAAAGGTGACGACGAATGGTTTATTTTCGGATTAGAAAAGGTGATTTGTTCTTACAACTATGGCCCTGATCGTCCGATTGTGACATTATTAAATCTCCAAGTAAAAGAAAAAAGATTTGAGGCCTCGGGTTACCATTTGAAGGATTATATGTTGTATGAGAGTGTATTGAGACACCATAAACTTTTAATTATGTTTTTGTTTTTTTGTTTTTTTTTTGTTTTTTAAGTGGGATATGGGACATGGGTGAAAGACGAAAAAATGGAATGAGGACAAAGTACCTAGCTGCAGTCAAAACCAGTAAAAAGGTCGTAGGTTCGGCCGGCCCAACTTTGAATACCCTCCACCATTTGAAACGAATTTGGCAATTTCCAAAAAGAAAAAAACGTTAAAAATTCTGTTAGTATCTTTAAAATACCAAATGTAGCCATTATATCAGAGTCTCTAGACGGCGTGGACCTGCATAGGCAACTTTTGTCATAAGCCATTACAATGTTCAAATGCGAATCTTGAAAAAAAAACAAGTTAAAAAGCAGTAAGTTCGGCCGGGCCGAACTTTTAATACCCTCCACCATTTGCAACGAATTTGGAAATATTCAAAAAATAAAATCCTTAAAAAATTCTGTTAAAATTTTAAAAATACCGAATATAGCCGTTATTTTGGGGTCTATACGACGTGGACATACATAGGCATTGTTTGTCATAAGCCATTACCATATTCAAATTCGAAACTTGAAATAAACGATGAATAATGTAGCTAAAATCATCAAAATACCGAATATAGGGAGGTACCGTTATATGGGGGCTATACGAAGACCTGGACCCGCACAGACAATTTTCTGTCACAGACTGTAGTTTCCATAACGAACTTCAAATACCAATTTTAAAACAATTCCGGTGAATAATGTCGCTAAAATCATCAAAATACCGAATATAGGGAGGTACCGTTATATGGGGGCTATATGAAGACGTGGACCTGCACAGACAATTTTCTGTCTTAGGGTGTAGTATCCATTTTGAACTTCAAATACCAAATTTGAAACAATTCCCGTGAATAATGTCGCTAAAATCATCAAAATACCGAATATAGGGAGGTACCGTTATATGGGGGCTATATGAAAACGTTGACCTACATGGCCCATTTACGAACTTAACCTGCCTACTGGAAAAATAAACATGTGTGCAAAATGTTAGCCATCTATCTCAATTCATTCGAAAGATAGCGTGATTACAACAGACAGACAGACAGACGGACATCGCTAAATCGACTTAGAATTTTACGCTGATCAAGAATATATATACTTTGTTGGGTCTGATATGAGTATTTCGAGGAGTTACAAACGGAATGACAAAGTTAATATACCCTCCATAGTATGGTGGAGGGTATAAAAACATTGAGTAATGTAGCTTAAATCATCAAAATACCGAATACAGGGAGGTACCGTTATATATTTTCGGGCATGGAAAATTTTCTGTCATTTCCGGTGAACAATGTCGCCAAAATACCGAAAATAGGGAGGTACCATTGTATGGGAGCTATACGAAATCGTGGACCTACATGGGCCATTCCCAATACCAAAAGTCCTGCAGACATAATATAAATGTAAGTAAAATTTTATCAACTTACTTAACGTCGCTTGAAAGCTAGAGTGATTTCCACAGACGGACAGCGCTATACCGACATAGAATTCTATGCTGATCGGGAATATTTATACTTTGTGGGGTCGAAAATGTATATCTCGAGGTGTTACAAACGGAATGACAAACGCAATATACCCTCCATACTATGGCGGAGGGTATAAAAATAAAACCAGACTCTATGGGCATATTAAACACATCCTACGAACATCAGCTCTTGAAAGGGATATTAAATAAGCCGATCTTTTAAAAACAATAAGCCCCACCCCTGTATATTGTTCAATATTTTCTTTTGCCTGCCACAAATCGTGGGTATTTTTAAATAGGCACACAGCACGGATATATATAAATATATGTAGATATATACTTACATTTTTGTTTGGCTTTGTCCATGGCGGCGCCGCTTGTATCCTCTAGTCTATACATATAAAGACCGTTCTATTTGTCGTGGTATGCGCGGGAAGTGGGAGCAATGTGGCAACAGCAGCTGCAGTAACGCTAACGGTGGCTCTGTTGGTTACAAAAAAAACAAGTGCGCCTAACGGGGATTCACCGTCCAGATTTTTCCAAAGAATTTAAAGTGTCGCCGGGGTTCGTATCAAAAAACCACAAATTTCTTGGAAAAAATAACTTTTCCAACGGTGTTTGTTTGTTTGTTTCGGTGTGTGGAAATAATGAACGAGAGGGGTTGTCGGGGGGGAAAGGTAACAACAATGCACTAATATATTAAATTACGTTGTTGCTATGTTTGTGGTTATTATTTTCTTTTCGTTTTTTTTTTGTTTTTGCTTTTGCTTTGCTATTTATTATGTATTAATTTCCAAAAGTAGTTGGTATTATTTGATCTGTTTTGAACACACTCTGTACATATTCTTTTTTGTTTGTATTTTTTTTTCTTTTCAATACAAATTCTTATTACGGGTTGCTCTACTATATGTTTGGTCTTAGTTAATACTTTTCTAAGACTGTTTTTTTTTTTTTTGAAACTTTTTTCAGTGGTTAATTTGAAACTTTTTCACTTAACTTTTGTTGGGTTTTACAAAATTATGTTGTTATTGTTGTTTTTATAGTTGTCAACGTGCATAATAATATTGCTGTTATTGTTGTAGTTGGGTCTTTCAAGACAAGTACTTTGAACATTTTTCACATTCAAAATTAACGCCACAAAATTTAAATGACAACGAAACATTTTACAAACTTTTTTCCTCTGGTCTGTTACGGTGAACAAAAATGGGGCATTTCTTGTTTCTTTTGCTGTTGTTATTTTATTACTTTGTTGCAAAATGGTATACAATTGTTATTATTGTATTGCAATCTTTTTGAAATTATGACATTCTTGTTTCTCTGTTTCACAATATTTTTTTAAACTTTTTCTTGGCGTTTTCTTTATTATTTAGAATCTATTCCGGATCATTTTGAAGCCGCATTTAAGATTGGAAAATCTGAAAAAAGAATAAGAGAAATATTGATTAGATCAAAATGGTCTTTAATACTAAAAAAGAATTCAATTGATAATTTAAAAATTATTTAAAAAAAAGTAGTAAAATTTGCAAAAATAGGAGTCTCTAGTAGGTCCGATTATTTATAAGAGCTTCCTGTAATAAGGCAAGGAGGCAATTTTTTTTAGAAAACCTAGGTTTAATAACAAAAATTTATTTAACAGCTCTCCAAATGTCTTATTGTTCTACGAAAAAGTAAAATAAAAACTTTTATAGAAGAGAGAGAGAAAATATTTGTCATTTCATATTTATATAAACAAGAATTCCGCCCCTTTCTTAGTCCATGACATGGCATAGTAAGCCCATCTGAAAACTAAGTTTGCTGTCAAAAGACATATTGTGATTTGAAATTGAAAGAGAGTCAAATCACAATGGTGCAAAAACTACCAAGTTTATTGTTATATTTTTGACAACAGTACTCTTCCTGGCCGACCTTATGTAGGCATTGGTCCATGGTTATCCATTGTTTTTAGTTCAAAAATATAGTTAAGCTATTATTAAATGTGGATATATAATTTAATATTATTATTTTTGTTAAGAAAATTCATAGAATACCAAGTAGGCGCATTTAATTATAAGTATAGAACACACAGGTGGATTGAAATAAAAAAGAGAGGTAAAGGGGAACAAATATGCCTCAAAAACATATTTTGTTGCTAATACATTCCATCATTTAATATATGTCATTGAATGGTTGAAGCGTGTGTCTGTCAAAACATGTAAAGACCACCGGCATAAAATACCATAAACTACAAACTTTTCATATTTTGCCGCATTTTACAAACGATGAATAAGCTATTCATGCGACCAAACACTTTCACTTGGCAAATACCACAACTAGGGAGAAATAAAAAAATGCGAAGAAAGTCAAAAGAAAACATTGAAAACCAACTAAAAAGCGCTAAATTACTAAAGCGTTTTGCTGTTAATCACGCCAAGGTGGTAAAAATAGGCTACACAAAACTCAACAGCATACACACGCAACGCTCTAAAAGCTATCACGCGCCCTCACAACAATTGGCGCACACATGTGAGCTGAAGCGATCTGGTAATGTTTGTCATCCTAGTACCCATAATGTATTCACAATTGGGTTGAAAGCAAAAAATTGGAAATAAACAGAATCAATCAAACTTTCAGCATTACTTTAAACACAACTATATACCACAAGCATTACTTGTAAGCTTAAATGTAAAGTATTTAGTACTTGCTTTCAATGCGAAAATATGGGGTAGGATGATGTTTGGTAACTAGTTACTGTTGTCAAAATGTAGTGTCAATGTAAAACCCATCATTTGTTGGTGAGAGAGAGAGAGTTTGCTGTATCATTAATCAAGTTTTTTACAGAGAGAAAAAGTTATATATTTACTTGTAAAATTTAAAGGAATAACCCATTATTTTTCTACATCCAGGTAATTTTGTTTGCATTACCTTGTAATGAATTATTCCGCCGAGGTGGTTCTCAAAATGCTGTTGGGAAAGGTTTTGACATATTTTATCTAAAAACAATTATTTCAAAATAAATAGCCTACAACTCGGCAGTATTGGGGTTTGAAGTGGGTATCCGTATATCTAAATAAAAAGCTACAAGTCTTCATTAAGTCTGGAGATACCATTTTAAAAAGCCCTAAGCTAAAGGCCCTACTTAAACAGATTCTTTTCTGGAAATGTGTAACTTATGGTTTGTTTTTTGGATGGCGATGGGTTGGTGTGTAGCTTTTCAAAAAGAAAAATCTACTTCCCATCATAATTTGTCTCGCTTAGCTACAGCTGAGCGTACTTTGCTCAAGACACATTTACACACGGCTACACACACATACTTTTGACAGAATATTTACATACAGGTCGCATATATGTATGTGTGTAGGCAACTAAAACCTTGTGTTGTTGTTTCAATTTGCCAATGTTGTTGTCATAGGAAAATACGTCATATTCTTCTGACCTAAATACTGAAGAAAATATTAGCGTTTTTTTGTTCTTGTTTTTCATTTAATCTGTCATTTTTGTGACAGCAACAAAAACAACTACATTTTATCTCTAAAGACTTAATTATAGAAAAATTATGAAAATGAGAAAGAAAAAACCGTTGTTTAAAAATCGAATGGGCTCGACATTGAAAACTTGAGAAAATCTCCGATATTGTCACTGTTGTGTACCAAAAAACAACTTTGAGTTAATATTTATTTGCAAAAAGTCTAAGCCCTATTGCCTGTTTGAAAATGTTGTTTTTTACTTTAATTTTTTCCTTCCCAGAAAATTTGACAAAAAAAATTATTAAGCCCGGCAATCGAATTAAATGAAGCGCGCCAAAAACAACTATTTAATCCTGTGATGGTGGCTTCCAAACAAAAAACTTTGGCATACAAAGCGACAACAGAATAATTATGTCATGGAGAAGTGATGCAAGTCTCCTACAATGTTGCAACAAACCAAAAACTCGAATCGGTTGCGTATTGTAAAAACGTTCCAGATGATAAAAATATTGGGTTCTGTTACTGACCCAGCCGGCTGTTCAGCCGGTTGTTTGTTTGTCTGTCTGTCTGCTAAGGCTCCTGATGTGTGCCATCATCACCGGCCTAAAAAAAGGCAACAAGGTGCTGACTGAAATGAAACTTTGTACTTTTTTTGTTACACCATACTCCACCCAGAGTCCGTCCCTCCGTCCATCCATACAGCCGGTCGGTCGACCAGTCAGTTATTTAATGTTATCTTCATGGATTGTAGTGTGCAGAGTAATATGCAAGTTCGTTTGGTGCGTGTGCACAGCCTGCGTGTGGAGAATGTGTGACTCCAAATCGTTGCTAAGGCGCACAGTTTTTGGCAGGTGCATATTTGTGGTAGGACTACAGAGCAAAGGGCAAAGACACACTGTAAACTAAGACAGAACACATTCTCAATTCTTGAGGAGGGAGAATTTTGACTTCCCTTAGCACCTGTTTTAACTCGAAAAAAAATCAAATTGAAAAATATCTAAAGTTCGTAGCATCAGATCAAATAAAGTATATTATTCCTTCCAAATGCAAGGGAATCCGTTCAGTCATACGAGGCCTCCGTTCACTTATCCCGAATTGCATGAAAATATTTTTTGACACTTTTCTGGCAAAACTAGTCATTCAGGAGCAGTCGCTGAGGGGTAAGTACGAATAGTCACAATCGATTTATTCTCAATGTAATAGTGTCTTTGAAAGATCCGGGATCTCACTTGCAGAGCTGGCAAATTTTTCTAAGAGATTGATCTGCCATCAAAAAGCTATGACTTGAATAAGTCGGCAGAAAACCGGACTCCTGGCCTGACTAATATTCCTCAAAATGTAGATAGATGCGCCTCGGGTAACAGATATTTTCACAGATGACATTTTAAGTCTGCTTACATTTTTCTTGCAAAAGAGCATACATTTTTATGCCGTACTCTCTGAGAAGGAAGTTGCTCGATAATTCTTGCTGGGAACAGTAACCACAACGATCTATTTACACACATTCTTTTCTAAATATTTGCCACACGCTCTTATTCGAAATGTTTTCAAAACAAGTTCAATGCTTCACAATATCTTCATGGCCTATACCTATCTGCCTTCCTATTTTTGTTGTAATTTATGTTATTGATATCATCTTGTAATTGTTTATTCTCTCTCAGCGAAACAAGTTTCAAGTGCGCAAATTACTTTGAGAGAGAGAGAAAAGAAAACAAATTGCCAATGGAAGCAATCACTCATTCATCCAGTGCCTGGCAAAGAAAGAAACAAAGCGTCATAGAAACATTCAAATTCAGCTTTGCATTTGTGCGCATTCAATTACTCAGCAAAAATGAGGCGGCGGACGCTTTTCTTGTTGCAAAAATTGTGAAATAAAAATAGATCCAGAAATGAAAAAGGGAGGAGAGGAAGTTAAGGAATATTGTTTCTGCGTCACATTGTAAATTGAACGCCCACGTCATCAGCCGCATTATCATCACTTCTGGCCTTTGGTATCTGTAACTGGCGCCTAATCGTCACGTGTCAAGCACCTAGATGCACTCACACCTACGTATGTATGTGCGGGATATTTGTTTGTTAATAACGGAGAGTCTTTCGAAACCAATACCGCAAAATGCCTATTTAAGTTTTGTTTTACAACAACGACAACGATAACAATGCTGATAATTATCTATCCCTCCCCGGCTGCCTAGAACAGAAAACGCAGTGTCTAAGGTTGTTAGGAGCGAAAGGGGACATGAATGATTTGGTGGAGGTGCAAGTGAATGTCTAACAACAACAAACTTTGTTTGCTTGCATTGTTTTTTACTTTTTTTGCATTCTCTTCCGGCAACAATGTCTGGCGTGCAAATAAAATTACATTTCAAATGAACCAGCCCCAAATGTTTACAGGGTCTAGTAGTGTAAACACAAATAGATAGGTACTATTTTTAAGAGAGAGGAGGAATGGTTTCCCTAGCCAAAGGTTACTTCGCTAAATACTTAATATTTTTTAATTAGATTGCTTATGATTGAGCAAGGTGGGAAGTAGAGATTTGGGCTTTCTTAAATATTTGCTTAGTTGTCCAATCCAATCCAAGTTTTATTTCAAACTTAAATGTAACATTTTCTGACAAAGAATGAGTAACGGCAGCACAGTGTGAGCAACTCTGGCTACAAAAGCTAAGATCGAAGAGTTTGCAAAGACACACCATTAATGCTAATACCGTCCAGTAGAAATTTCCATTACCAAATAATGGGTAGCCTAAACTTTCTGGAATAGCTTAACTGCTTACAAACCTACCTTCTAATCCATTTTTTACAAGGGCACGTCACCCTAACCGAGTAGTAATGATTAGCGACGTTAATTATTACAGTGCCGACGTTTCTCATTACTGGTAATGTGAAAAATAAGTGATGATTATATTTTACTATATTTACACTATATTCGACCTACTGTTGGAAGGTGTGTTTACTCCGATTAAAGGAAATTTTTTTTTCTTGGGGGAGGGACCCGGGACCCAAGATTTTTTACCCGAAAGTTCGGGTTCAAGACCCGGTTCCACTTATCCGATACAGACAATATAGATATCGTTTGATGCCAAATTATAGCTGACACTTTTAGCTTTCCAAAATGCAACATTTTGTGATCTTTTCTGGGTCTAGAGATATTCTCTTCTGGGTATGTTCAACCTGAACTCGGACTTTCTGGTCAAAAATCTGGGGTAAAATCTAAGAGTATTTGCTACACTTGAGTTGTTTTTAAGATTTTTTTACCGCGTAAATCTATTTCAGTATTATTTTATAATTGCATTTCCCCATTCGCACCCAGATAGGTACTCCAGCACACCGCACCCCTCAAAATCAATCACAATCTTAACATTTTAGGAGCTAATAATAACTACCAATGAAAAGAGTTATCTTCAGCTTTTGGCTGTCATTAAAAAAAAAACATTGTGTTTTGCTTAAGAAAAATACCACCAAAAAAGAGTGCAACCAATAAATAGACGATAATTAGCATCACCTTTTTTAGCCGTACGGCCAGTCAGCCCTTGCTGGATATTTTTAGCACTTGGCAGCAAAACCAAACCAAGATAACACTTGAATTTCGCACAGTTCATTGTACAATTTTAGACCAACGTTTGTTTGTTTTTTTTTCTATTCTTTTTATTTGCCAACTTCAATCTCTTCCCAGTTGAAATAAAAGCTCTTGGTAACGGAGCAACAAAAAACAAACTAAGCCAAAAAAACGAAAACGAATAATAGGTAGGTCGGTGGTAATAAGAAAATCAAATTCATAATAATGAAATGCTATTTTTTGAAAAAGACGAAGAAGAAGAGGAGGAACTGCTTGCTGCTTTTGGCTGGTGTTTGTTCAAACTTAAAGAGAGCATGACGTTTTTAAGGTACAATGACCCACGACAGGCACAGCAACAACAGCAAGGCAGCGACAGAAAGTAATACAAATAAATATCAAACACACAAGAATCCCACCGAAAAGCAACAACAACAAAAGCGGCGACGACGGCGGCAAACACTCTCTCTCACACATGACATCACAAACATACGCACACACACACACACACCCAAACAGAGCAAGAACGAACCAATTTGACGACCGACTGACTAAATAAAGTTGAGCAACACAGAGAGAAGATACAGATACAAATTAACAACAACAACAATAACGCAATTTCTTTTCATTATTTCTAACGGCTATCAACAGCAGTCTTCCAAAAAAAAAAAACAGAAACAATAATGAACTCCAAACATGGTTGGATGTACCCACCAACCAAAACAAAGAAGAAACAAAAACGAATGAATACAAATCAAAGTAAAAGCAGAAGGAAAAAATATTTAAAAACTCAAAAATCTACACACACTCTCTCACCCCTTGCCCAGTTAGATACCCACAGCGTCAAACACGCGCCCGTCACAGGTACAATCAGAAATTAAATGTGTGTTGCTTTGTGCTTCTCAATAAAAAAAATTAAAAACAACGAAGTGCACAGACACACACACACTCACTTCAATATTTAGAAAGCTTTGTCAAAAGAAAGCAGTAACAAAAACAAACAATAATAAAAACATGACAACGACGACGACGACGGCAACGATCACTTGTGATTGAGGGGGTTGTGTTTGGCATAGAACACGGGATTTGTTGAGAGAGTCAATGACGAGTACGAGAGCAGCAGCTCAAAGTAGACAAATACAAATGAGAGCCGGCGGAATGAAATGACTTGCAAATTTGACCCTCAAAATGGATAATCGATTGTCATAAAGTCATAAACACTTTGCCATTATTTATTAACAAAGAATGAATAATTTTGTTGGACCATTTGTCGAGTTCAATTTTAATGATCAGGAGATTTATATGAAAGAAAAATCTCCCCTTTTAAATGAAAAGGATCAAGGATGGGTGATTTACGATAAAACTTGGTATAGCTCCCTGAGAAAATGGGGACAAATTCGTAATTGCAATGCGCCCAATAATCATTCGTTATATTGAAAAACAGAGAATTCTCAAATGTAAGGCTTTGTGGGCTCCCTACTTTTTCAATTTACAACAGTCTTTGACATTTTAGTCATCAATGTGAAGACCTTGAGGTTATTTCCCTTAAAAAGTCAATACTTCAACACTCACACAACAGTCTCATATTTTGTCTCGTAGTCTTTGTTCGACCATATAGACCATACGTTCAGATTTAAATTTGTTTTCCGTAAGTTTTGCCTGAAAATTTGATATTTTCAAAAGCAGATTTTATTGCTTGGGTAGATCTTATGGTCAAATGACCAATCATATGGGAGTGCATATGAACTCCACAGGCCAATAAGCGAATTGAACCAAGTGATCTGTGGGATTTAATTTCAAAAGAAATTACCAAATACAATATAGAAATATGTAATTCGAAAATTCTACCATTGCATTGATTCCCAATTAATATAAAATAGGTAACTTTTTTGAAATGCCATTACCAACAATGCCATTACAACACTTTACAGCATTATATGAAAACACTTTTCAAAAGAAAAGCAAGCCGACGAGAACAAGCAAGAGCGTCGACTTTTAATTTGTAAATGTATGAGAAGAACTGATCTTTGTCAATAAAAAAACTTTGGAAATTCAAAGCATGCGTCAGGCAGCATTGTTCGCAACGATGTTGCCGGCAAGTTCAATAAACGAAACAAGTTTGACGGACGAACGACAAAATGCACAAATGCTGACTCACAAAGCATGCAGTGAAGTAAAATAAATTTAATTATTTATACATATTTAAATAGCTCCTCAATAAAGTGGACAATGAGCAAGACGGAAATGAAAAAAAGTACTCTTATATTAATAACTATATGAAAAAAAGCAAATAAAACATCAATAATGGAGAAGAACTGTTGCTTTGTTAAAACGCCACAAGCTACCATTAGCATGTCATCTGCTGCCCCAACCCACATCTTCTTATTTAATACTTAATTTAAGATTTCTTTGACCTGTTTCCCAAAGCCGTTGACAGCACAATGTCAATGAACACAGCGCATGAATTAAATAAACGAGCCAGTGAACAAAGCATGCATGCACATGGTGGTACCTGACTACTCTGAGTGTTGAATGAAAGTATAAAAAATATGGTCTTTCATGGGATACAATGAATGACAAGCTTCTACAAAAGAAGATAGCTTTAACTTATATATCCGTTAGCGGGGAGAGGAAAGTTAAAAACAAAACTAGTTTCCCCCCTTGTATTAGGCCCCCCTTTCCTACCAACAACAATGTTCTTTATTTGTTCCCTCCTATTTCCTTCAAGATTATTAAGGTTCCTATAGGTACCTAGCAGGACAAAAATATATTATTGATTTCCCCATTTTCAAGTATTCATGGCTTATTATCCGAAATGTATTAGCATGGGTATTTGAAGCATTAGTATCACAATGATTATTATAGTCTATCGAACCACAAATTCATTTAGAAGCGGAAGGTAGCCCAATAAGCAGACAATCAACGAAGAGATAAATGAGGGGTACATTAGATCCTTGTGGTCAAATTTATCGAAGAGTGCCAAGTTAGTGAGTACACCTTTCACAAAGATACAGGTGGATTTTCGAGACTGAATCCACGACAGAAATGTCCTCAATTTGTCTCATTTTCCAATGAAATAGTATTTTCTTCAGAGTCCCGGACATTAATTTTATAATAAAGAGCCAAGTTAGGACTTTTGAAATCGTAGAGTATTCGAACTAGTCCCCTATAAGCCCTCGATACAACACACAAAGTAGTGTTGCCAAATAATTTGCCAAGGACCCACTAAGAGAAACAAAGAGATATTAGAAAATTGACACCGCTCACGAAAAAGAACAAAAATGGAAATCGGCGTTTCTACTTACTTTTCATATGGTGTTGTTTTGATAGTCCTTTTCCGTGAACGTTAAAATTCCGGGTGTCTTGCTGATATTAATTCGTAGCATTTTCAATTAAAGTTATTCCAATTTAACAAAATTATTTATTAAATGTATTTTGTTTTTGTTGCTATTGTTGTGTCGTGGTGTTGGTGGTGTTGTTATTGTTGTTTGTGGCGATGGCAATAACACAAAACTAAACAGAAACAGAAAAAAAGAAACGAAACGTTGTTATTTGAGTTCTTTTGTCTGTTCACACGGTACTGTTTTTGTTGTTGTTGCTGTTTTTGGAAGGGGACAGAGGGACAAAAGAACACAAAAAATCGAGAGAGAAAAACACACACAAAACAGATAAAAATAAAGAAACCAAACAAACTCTTCGAAAATTGAGAATAGAGAGGCAAAAAGGAATCCAACAGCGACAATAATGACGTTATTGTTCTTTTTGTTGTGTATAATGTGTTGGTGTGTGTGTGTGTGTGTGGGAACAGTTCGTTTTCGAAGAAAAATGCAAGGAGCAGTCAGATCAAATTGTAGGAAATGGAATTTTGATTTGTTTGTATTGTTTTGTACTCTTGGTTCCGTGTATGTTCTCTTATCTTCTCCCACCAGTGCGAGAGGTGGTGAACGAAAATGTTGCTATTTTTCAGGTTGGGAAATGCCAAACAGACGACAATTACTGACTTTGACTTGTCAATTGACGACTCTTCTGCTACAAAAACATCAGCATCTCATCTCCTACAACAACATGTCGGTCGTTGGCGTTGCCATGAACAAAAAGAGAGGAGAGCCCAACGCCATCCAAAATGACGACAACGATAATGATGATGACGACGATAATGAAGATATTAGACTCCAATATGACTTGTAGTGTGTATGCTAAATATTTGCAGTCAACTAACTAAGCCTTCAGCAGACGTCGACGGCTCAGTGCCGAGGTCGGCAGCGACGTAAACGACTGCGCTACCGGCAGCAAACACATTTTTTTGCACAAAAACACTATCCTTTCTTCTCTCAGATTCTCTTTCCACAGATTATCTGTATTTTTTGAAAATTATTTTTACTTTTAAAAAATATATTATTTTTTTGAATTATGTACACACTATTTTGATTTTTTAAATTAAAATTTATTTGGTTATATTCACATTTTCTGGGCGCGACGTTTGTCGCTATTGGAGGGGGAGACACACTGGCAAACACACACCAGCAGAGAAAGAGAGCGACGGCAACGACGACGACAAAGCACAACCGCACACACACACAATTTACCCCGATTTTGTCCGCTTTAACAAATTTCCGTGATTTTTTCTTTATTGTGTTATTTTTTATTTCATGGATTTTTCATATATTTGAGTAATTTTTATTTTTGGAAACGAACTTTGCGGACAGGCAATATTGAATTACTTGCTTTTCTATTCCGAATTTTCTCCACCGTGGATGATTTGCGTTCTTTTCGTTTAGTATTTTTCGGCTTGAGAGAATGAATGAGGAAAAAGAATGAACACAGAAAGCAAGCCTTTTTCCCAGCCGTATATTTGCTTTCAACACAATTTTTTTCTTATTTCAAAACAATTGATATTTATAATTTTGTTTTCATTTATTGCAATTACATTTTTCAGCGTTTATTATTAAATAATTTAATCTTAAAAACGTTTTAATCTTACAAAGTTTTTCGACGCGACTTTTTTATTTGGTCAAACAGCAACCAAAGTCTGAAGACGGTGTTTAGTAAGTACCGCCGTTGCTGGAATGTGTCGCAATGCTTGCAATGTTGACGCCGACAAAACTCTTTGTACCCCGGTTTGTGTTATCAACTCAAGGTACATGCGTTACTTTTGTTGGCTTCATATATCAGGGAATAGAAGCTTCTTTACACGGACATTTAAAGTCGACGTTTTACGAAAACGCATCATTTATTTGTCGTGAAATCAAAGGATTCGACAATTTCAATAAAGTGTTTTATAAAAACATTTTTAATATATATTTTAATATATGACACATATTTTCTAATCTTATTTTTATAGAATATTTTAATGGCAGCTATTGTTAACGTGGACCTTGATTTATATTAATAGAAATGTATAATTTGTTCTTTGTCTTTAGCTTTATATATCAAATTGTTATGGAAATTGGAAGATTTATATATGTGTTAAACTTCTAAAAATAAAAATAACCTTGGGTCATAAAATGTGTTTACATTGAGCATATTTGTATTATATAGTACGTTGGCAATAATATTGTATATAAGTCAAATTCATTTTATTTATAAAAATTTTCTTGCTAGAGCTTGGCATAAACAGTAAATGATTTCAGTTTTAAACGTTAGAGATAAATTATGCGAAAACCCCACATTTTTTACAAAAGAGGAGGATGAACAAGAAAACAATTAAGCAACACACCAATTTGGTCACATAGATAATATTTGTTATCCTGATAATAAATATATGGTCGTTTGGAATTGTAGGGTAGGAATTAACAATAGAAAAAGTCTTATTAGTCTTCATTTAAGCGTTTAATTTTTTTGTTCCATTTTACCGATATTTTATGGATAGATACCGCGGAACCAATAGGATGTGACAAGGGTTCACAATCCCTACTAAGGCATTTAAATAATAAGGCATTTAAATTATAGAATAACGATTTATATTACTAAGACACATGCTTGATTTCTTTATGTGGGAACATTGTATGCCAACCTTGATTGATAATGTGTACTCTTCATTGTGTTATTAAGGTTTGCCAAAAATTTGGCATTCCAAGTAAAATGATAACAAAATCATTGGTTTGGCTTATTTCTGCATACATAGCGCATCTTAATTGCTGACATGTTGTTCTATTTGCTGGTAAGACATTCTTAAAAACTAATAACAATACATTTTAAAAATTGAATGAAATTAGATATTTCGTTGCTTCTTCTTGCCAAGGGGTTCTAATGAGTGGCATTCAAAGTAAAATATTAACAGCATTTCTAACAAAAACATTTCATGTACAGTCTGCCACGCAAGTATTTAAAAATACAAATTAATAATTAAGGGTGTGATAAGCTAGTCTCCTCATTTATTTTGTGAGGGATAATTCGTTTCAATATCTGAACATGACCTCTTTTGGGTATAATACTAAAAATACCGTATTTTGCTTTAATATTTGAATATATATTTTTCATTTATTTCGATTTATATTCATATCGAAGGTTATGGGATTTGAGTTTAGCATAGTATTTAATAAAATATTTATTATATGACTTACATACATAAGTAACGCAATATTGGTAGCTGACTTTAAAACAAAAATGGATGAGATCGAAGGGATTAAGAAATATTCTGTTACTTGTAAATTAGATTTAGTTATTTGGGGATGTTAAATTATTTGTATTTTTGTGAATATTCTTGTACATTTCACTGCTTGCATTTTAATGTTTCATATCAATAATGAATCAGTCTATCAAATGAATATTGTATTGTATTTAAATTATATAATTGCTTGTTCTTAGTTTGTAAAACGCATTTGCTCTTATAACTAAATACATACATACACATAAGAAACTAATATATTTATTCTAAATTCATTCATAAATAATTGGACATTTTTGCATGTTTGGTTGGTTACTTGAAGCGTGTGTATTATATAAGGTTAGAAAATAATTTTAATAAATATTTACATTGCATTTCGTCTTCGGGTTCTGGGAGATCAGTAGAGGCTTTAGAAGCTTTCCCTCTGTTGTGGGTACAAATTTGAAAACGATAAAAAAAATAATCAAAGCCATCAACAAAAGTCCAATGTGTTTTTTGAACAACCTTTGTGGAATTTATGAGTCTAAATAATACTTTAGGGTATAATGCATCTTTGGAGGAATACACTTGGCTAGACTTGGCCATTATTTTTACGTTAAATTTCCACGGGAAGTCGTAGCTCAGCTTTTCTACATTTACATGCTAATAAATTGGTTAACAGCACTTGCACTACTAAGCGTTTCCCTTGCGAAAACCCCCGCATTTTCAACTGCCTTGGTTCCCTTGGATTTAGGTACAACAATGATAACTGGTTTGTCCACCTCCACCGTTGGCCCCACTGCTGGAACCATTTCTCACCACGTAATCATTGTACATGAGTGAATTTGTAGAGGACGTCTTGCTGTAGCTGGTGTGAATTTGCTGTGACGTATTGTCAATGGAGTGAATGGTTTTGCACGAGAATTGGCGATGATTTGAGTCCTGAAAGAAACCCTTGTATTATGGCTGTGGAAAGTCAATATTTCGCTCGAACAAATTACCTTCGGTTGTATGGGAAAGCAGCACCATAATATGAAGGCAACAAAAGCCACAAATGTGCCCACCAACAAAATGAAATCTTCAATTGTCTGGAATGATGGAATTCAATAAACCAACCTATTTTGATATTTGGTTAATATTTTCGGTGAACTTACCGGTTCCTCCCCAAGTAACACGAAATTTATTAAATAGGAAAAATCGTCAAATGGTGTCATCTTTATAGGACTCCGTGTAAAAGTGTATCAATGATAAAAGGATCTCCGATGGATGCGAGTGAACGTCTCAATGATTTATTGTCTGGTTGCTCCAAAAAATACCAAAAATGGCAACAAACACTTTAATAAATCCAAAGAATTGACGAATTTGTTGTTTGCAAATGCAATGTCAAATAAGACATCCCTCAATGACAGCTGTATCCTTTGTTTACATTGTACGAAATAAGGGATGTTTATGATGATGTGTCATTTAAGTACAGAAATAAATGTCCGTTATTTCAAACTTGTGTTCTCATAGCATTCAACCTTTGGAAGTTTAGTAGTAATTAGTTTTAAGCCTCAGAACTTTTGGGGTTTTTATGTTAATTTTGATTAATTTTTGTTCCTGTTCGATTTGGCGCTAATGGCTATGCCACGGGAATATTTTGTATCCCTAGCTACAATTTTAAGTTCGAATACAGTAATTCACCACTGTAAGTATGTAAGATGAATCCCAAATAAGTAAGACTCTGGTCAAAAATGAATGAAATGAATCTTTGGCAGCATTTAAATTTTTCAAGCAGTTGTTCAATTTGTTTTGAAACTATTAAAAACATTTGGGATTAACTGGTTCTGAATAGTTTTGGATTGGACAATTTCCTGTTGTTTTAGGTAAAAGCACAAGTCAACCAATATGACTTGAAATTTCCTTAGGCAGACTTTTTATTTGATCTGCCATAAAATGAAAATAGTTCTACTTGCTGAAATAAAAACATGTTCACTCATTTAATTTTTATATCATTTGTTTCGTTGTGTTTTATTCGCTATTCGATCTAAAAGACTAAATAACAATTAAATACGATTTATTACAAATAGAAAGCGTATAAAACTAATAAGTTATTAAATAAGAAAATTAATCTACTATTATATTTTAATTAAACAATATAAATACACTTGAGTATACAAACTTACTTCGATAGCTCGGAACAAGTCAAAATAAAAGGTTTATAAATACTTTACTTTCTCACTTATCCCCCATTAGCACCATTTTCCCCCATTTCAAATTAAGGGACAATCGAAAATGATGAAAATAGGGGGAAGGTGTGTTTCAAAAAAAAAAAAAAAATTGTACTTGGTAATTATTAACGAAAAACACAGCTAATTTTTGGTTTGAAAACATTTTTAAACTACGTTTTAGCACTCTTTGGAAATGTGGACAAATTCCGTTTCGTTTTTGCTCGCTTTTGTCAGGCGATTTTGTTTTTGTTTTTTTTTTTTTTTATAAACTAAACAGTCTTAATTAAATTTATAATCAATTTAAATCTAAGGACAACTAAAATACTTAGATCGGATCATTGGTGTTAGCATTTCTTGGGGAAGAATACATTCATTTCGATTAAGATCTGCAAAACAATGAAAACGGCATAGACGGTCAGGAGAATGCCGCCCAAACGTTTGGTGAGACGATACCCGGTAAAGCTGAGTCCCAGAAACAGGGAGAGTGTGCAGAGCATTAAAATAAATATGCTATACTCGATGCCCTGGGCAGCAACATTGATCATGTTCTGGTCTTCGCCAAAGTGGATGCAGTTCTTAATGAACCATGGTACACCCAGAGACAAGAGAATGGCCAGAGAATTGGCACCGAGAGAATTTGATACTCCAATACCGCTCTCGCCTAGAAGGGGTGTTAGCAATTAGCAATTTTGAAAGAATTTAAGGCACTTTATACAATACTAACCACTTCGCAGAGAAATTACACTGGAGACAGCTTCAGGTGTGGTTGAACCGGCCGCCAAAAACGTAAGACCCATAATAATTGTTGGCACTCCAATGGCAACACCTGTTAAATAGTAAGTCTTTTAGAAATCTGCTTGCAGCATAACTCTCTTTCTTTACTCACCGAAGGCCGTCAGCGTCCAAACAATCATGTAGGCATTGGCTCCAATGCAAATGATGCACATTATAAACGATAGGGGATACAATTTGCGATGCTGGGCCGGATGTGGAATAATGCATTTCAGAATGAATTTGATCGGGAATGTAAATGCCCACCAGAATTTCATGAGCTTTGATTCGCCATGAGGCAAAGCAAATAGTTTGGATGGCATTTCCAAAGCAGCTTCCTCACCATCCCCTAGTAAAGGAGAAGAGGTTTAACTATTGCAAATCTCTAGATATTTTATTTAGAAAATAATAACTTACAGCTTTTGGAGTGAGCCAGATGCGTACGTGATGATGTGGAATTTGTATTTTCCGGCAAATTTACCACAAACAAACCGTTACCAGTCAATGGATCCTTTTTCAAAGGCAATTTGGCCTTGGCACTGTTCTCTGGCGGCTCGGTGAGATCTAAAAAGTCGGCCAGACAACCCAAAAATTAGAAACCAATAGCCATATTGTGATCATATAGTATCATACCGTATCTTGTCGAGATGCAGCAATTCAGTTTGTCTTCGACAAAGACTCTTATGGCGGGCATGAATTTGTTGTTGTTGAAGGTGACCAGATAATAGATGACAAGGAAGCCCATCATAATACAGGACTCAACAAATGTAATGTTACCACCCCAGGCCAGGACAATCAGAATAACTGTATTCAGGCCATAGATGAAGCAGTCGCGGACAATGGGCCACCAATCCAATTGGACAGGCTGTAAATAAAATTAGAAGCAATTAGGGTGTGTGAGATTAGTAAAACTTCTGGAAACAAAACCTTTTGTGGCTTACCTTATTGATTGCCAATGCAGCCACACTAGCAACGCCCAGGGTGTTGAACATGAGCGAACCAATAATTGTACCCAAACCCATATCTGAATTTGTCAACAGCGTGCTGATGGTATTGGTAAAGAACTCCGGCATGGATGTGGCAGTGGCCATAAAGGTCGCAGCAGCTACATCCTTGGAAAGATTCAAATCCTCGCAGATGCATTCGACGGTGGGCAGGAAATAATCATTACAAATAGTGGCCAATAAAATAAAGAAATAAATGGCGCCAATGACATGTAAAACTACCCAGCCCTGGCGCAATTGTTCCTCTGTAAATAAATTGACATTGAATTCAAGATTAAATGATATGAATATTTATTTTTGCACGAGTCTAGGAGAGCTTAACTAGCTGTCAGTTAGTGAGCCCCTATCAGAAATGAAATCTTTGCCAAATGCTTATCTAAGAATATTGGACCTCTTGTGATTTATTTCCACCCCACGGTTATTATTTTATTGTCAGTAGACCCATGTTGTCGCCATTTTAAATATTTCCAAATATAATCGAAGTCCAAAAGCAATACAAATGTTCTTCTGAAAGCAGTGACGAGCTGAATATTGCCAACACTTGACTCCAATTGACTTGAAAATAATCAGGGTTGTGATACGTTATCGACACAGCGATAACTCTAACCTCTTGAGAAGTTTTTTGTTTTTTGCTACGCTGAGACCAGAATTATTGATGACTTAAACAGGGGCATGTCTTTAGTTTGTCTGAGCAGTATTTGACGCAATTCATATCTTTAGAATGGCAATTCGTGGGCATGGAAATCACACATCGATTGATTTTTAATTTAAATATTTGACTATCTCAAGTGGCAACGTTTGAAATTATCAGAGGGGCACAAATTTGTAGTCAGTTCTTTTACCTGTAAACAACTCCGGAAAATCGTCCAACGGTGATGCTTCTGGTTCGTCGGGACACACATCGCGGCTAACACCATTTAAGGCCACAAAATCTTCGAAATTTTGCAAAAATGTTTCAAAATTGTTTTGTGTGTGCTTTGTTAGGGATCCATTGTTTTCTGCAAGAAAAAAGAATAGAGAAAAACGCATTTAGTTATTTCAAAAGTTGATTGAGAACAAATGGTATCTGACGGTGGAATTATCATCAGCTCGTGTACATGAACGACAGCAGAATGTTGGGGGGTTTATGGCGAAAATGATGGATGGCATTACATTAATAATGGAGCTATGATGTATCATAAAGTGGCACAAGGGTAGGTACTGATATGTTCCATAATTTATGTGTGAGTTCGATTCCCTCCCTTACAGGTGATTAGCAGGTTGCTGGGGCAAACACTTGGTGAAATGCGTTTTGAAAGGAAAACAAAAGAGTAGAATTTGAATGGCCGTATTTGCGAGATATGTTTGCTGGTTTACTGAAAATTGTCAGCCTAGCTACGAGACAAGCTGTTATCAAGCTTTAGTTGTTGCAAAATTTGTATGTGCTTCCGCAATATAGGTTTTCATTTTAAGGGTATCCCAGAATAACTGACAATTGAAATAATCTTGTACCAATCATTCGATCGAAGTCATACAGTTGCGTTTGACTACTTATCAAATACTCTCTCTCTCTCTCTCTTCCCCTCACTCTGCGTGTGTGTGTGGCAAAGGAAAGATAAACTTAAAAAATTTAAAATACCTTTGATTGAATACCTCACCAGTGACACATAAAAGAATAATTGCTAAGAAAATGTCAATTATTGATTTGTTTTTGTGTTAATTTTTAATTCGATTAGCTATTAATTTAATATGAATATGGATATATCTGGAACAATTATTACAGAGTAATTGAAGCATTCCCAGAAATGTGTAATGTAATACGAACATTTTACAATTAAAAACAGAGATATTAGAGAGGTTTTGTTGGACAAATAGATATGTTCTTTTGTCATATTTCAGTTGAATTGAATATTTTAAAGAATCTATAATCTCTATACATTATTCTTGGGGTTTGTAAAATATTTTCTATAGCAGCTCCTTTAGTCAAGAGTTTTACTTCAAATTACTGTCTCTCTATTTTTCTCACACACATCAGTTTCCCGCAAATTTTTCATAATGGCATTTGACGTCAAGTGTCACACATGACAAGAATTCTCTTCTAATCACACATGCGCACGTGGTACGTACACCCATTGCGAAAGTTAACCAAAAGCGGCAATCTTTGAATGCACTCTGTTCATAGATAGCTTTTAAACTGAACAATTAACAATTTATCAATTACCAAGAAGCCGAGCATTCCGCAAATGTGTCTGGAAACTTGCTGTTGTTTAGTTAAACGATTTATTGAGCAGTATTAGCAAATTAGCAGTTTGATAGATATCATCTGTGTGTCCATACACTTTACAGACTTTTATTTAGAATTGCATGCGCGACTTTTATTTTGTTTCGTTTTTTTATAAAGGTAATAAATTTAGTAATAAAGACATAGGGGGTAATAATATTGGCGTTTCTTCTGTTACTAGGAAAAGCAAATAATTTTTGAAAATTCTGAATTAATAAACATTTTCTTAAGAAAGTAGCTTCCTATAGTTCGTTTGCAGTTTAGCGGATTTAGTTTAAAATTTAAATTAAATGTAAAATGTGGAAATATGTCAAATGAATCAAATGACTAAATCATGGCAGAAGAAAACACGACCACATTTTTATCTTATTCGGCTCAGGATACAGCCAACTTTGCCTGATTAAAAGGATAGACTTTACTTTTTATTTTAAATGTTTATTTTAGACTTTCTTTGGAGTAAAAACTTGATTAATCATAGGTTTTTTATTTCCTTGTTTTTAATAATTAATAACAATTAACAATCAAATTGCCGATTAAAATTTTGGAAATGGAAATATTTGCAATTTCTGAGTTTTATTTGTTTATCAATATTTGCGCGAAAAAGGTTTTCAAGAGATATTCAACAATTTCTGACAGCCACAGTCTTTAACTCAACAGTTGATAATACTTCAAGGAATTTTGGAAACCATTCATCATTTTTTTTTTCATTAAAATTATTTGTAAAATTTTATAATTATTTGCTGACAGCATATTTATTGACATTTAAAGGAGAATTGCTTTAGATAAGTTAATTGTTCTTTTTAAATGGCTCATATAAATAGCCGTAAAGTACTAACAAGCGAATCAAATTAACAAAATGCTACACATGTATCTATCATACACACACATACACATTTCGACACTTTACCGATCAATTATGAGCTTGAGAATACCAAAAACGAAATAAAGAAATGTCTGAGGAAGACTAATTTCCCCGATACCGGGTTTATGATACTCGATAAAAAAATAGCTGAATTCTATTGCGCAAAGTGTGAATTGTTTTGATATTAATCACGCCATTATTGAAAAGATTGCTTAGAAAGGCAGGTCAGTTTTGTTGTGGAAAATAAACAACAAAAAAAAAAAAAGCACCACGAATATCTACTACCAATAAGGAACTCAAGCGATATGGGTACTTTACCGTCACCACTCATTACCATAAAAATGTTATGGGTACTTTTATGCTAATAGTGGATAGGGTGTTTTTTCGGCTACTTGTAATAAAATAATAATAATTATTTTAGAGGAGGTTTATAAAGCACTGATTGTTTTTTTTTTGTGATTGGATTAGCAAAGAGAAAATGAGATTTGTTCAGGCAGGGAATCCCCAATTGGCGGGTGTCCAAAAAAGTTATGCCCATATAGAAAAAATTAGGTGACGACTCAAAAATTTAATTTTATTCGGAGTTTAATTGTACAAAATCAAAAAAAAAATTTTTGTACTGTACTGTTTGGTACTGTATATGCTCTTAAGGCAGGAATTCATAAAGAGCTTATTTGGCTGGCTTAAGTCATCGGCTGGGTTTTTTCGTAGAGGGACAAAGGAGTTTTTGGTTGACTTAGGTCAATTTTGACCCTAGGCTCCTTTGTTCGAAGAAGCCAGCCGATGACGTAAGCCAGCCAAATAAGCGCTTTATGTATTCCCACCCTTAAGCCATTCAAAAAAGTGTTTTATTTCATGGTAAGAGAATACTGGTAGATGCATAAACGCTTGGATATATTGATATGTCAAAACTATTCAAATGTGTTTTCAAAAATAGCTAAATGTTTATATATTTTTTATACACCGCCAATCGGAGGTTGTTATGATATTCGCTTTTCAACAATTTTAAGGAATTTCAATATTTTTTCATTCAAAAATTACAATTTCAAAATTGGTTTGACATTTCATTGTGCCAGCAGTTGTGTCGATACGGCTACCTGTATTCTTCTATCATGGAGACTTTTAAAGGACAATAAATTTATAGAAATTTGACCCATGATAGCTTTGTTTCAGATCTTGCAGAAAATAAGAAATCACAGAAATTAATCTTTTTTTTACAAAACAATCAAAAAATAGTAAAATTTGTGGGTGGTAAAATTAAAGAGAAAAATACATCCAATAAATGACGTATCTCATTCCGATTAGATTTAACAAAACCATGATCCATTACAATATATTTCTCAATTTTTGAGGCAAATCAATCATCATGTTGTTATATACATATTTTGAGACTCAAAAATTTCGTGTAGTCTTCAGGCCACCATTGAGTTGTGACCATCGCTGTGGTCATTAACATGACTGGTCATATATTTTTATAAATAGCGTCGATGTATTTTGAATCGGCGCCAAAAGTGTGTAAGTAACAATATAATGTAAACAAAATAAATTTTAATGTTTAGAAATTACCTCCAAAGAGAGGAAAAATGTCATGGTTATGTGGACACGGCAGGGGAATGAAGATCTTTAAAATTTATGAAAAATTTGGAAAACTGACAATAGCTGTGTTCCAGTATTTAAATGTTGAAAAATTAAATAATTCCCCATCCTAAATCTAAACTGAGACACATATTTCTTTTACCATATTCAAAGCTAATGCATCGCTTGAAGTTATTTCTAATTGGAATAAAACCTGTGAAGATTCCCAGCACTTAATTGAAGCTGATTATAAAAATGAGGAATTATAACTGATATTGAAAACATAAATAATAAAAATGACAATGTCATGGGTATTTTCCATTGCTTGCTTGAGAATATTTGTCTCAGAGAACTGGTTCCATGTGATGCAGCCGATTATGTGAAGATCAAGTTCATTGGAATTTCGCTATTTTTATTAGAACCAATTGTCTCAATTCTTTGTTCAAATGTTATTTTACAATGATCTGAAAATTGGGACTCGAGGGTCTTCTTTTCAATTTGGATTCGAAAATATTTACCTACAAAATACCACCATCGTCTCCATGGTAAATCCATTGCGAAACTTTAAAATGATTTATTGTTGTTAAAACTTCTTCTTCTTCTTTTTCCTCCTCCTTTCTTTGATTTCATCAAGAAACCACTTTCACTAGGATGTCGTCTCGTTGCAAAGACTCATGTTTCTTTTTTTTTTGTATTTTAATTGACTTGAATTATTAATAAAACACACAGACACAATGGCGGCGCATTAACATTTGTTTATATTTCTTTTGTTTTTTGCTTTGTTTGGTTTTCTTCTATTTTTGCCTTGTTGGTATTTTCTTGAAATCTATCAATTGTTATGCTTTATTTACAATTTTTTTTTCATTACCACAAAGGCTAAAATTATTAAAAACGATACGCTCAGGCAATCTCACACCGCACTAGATACTCAAATACCCCGACAACTGACTAACTCAGTTTCGATTAACTTTGTTTACACGGCAAAATTGAATTTATGTTCAAAACTCATGCCAACAACGCGAAGTAAATACTTCAAGTTTTTTTTAATTTGTCTCCACGTTTGTTTCAGTATTTTGGGTAAATATTCCAACTCAATTCGATACGATCCGAGTGAACGAGATATCGATCGATCCGCTATCGTTCTGATTGACTGTTGAGCATTTCAAGTGTAAATAAACCTTTTCTATAAACTTATCGTTAGTTTTATACTTCGATGGCAAAACAAAAGCAGCAAAAAAAAAGTATTAATGAAGAGTAGAAAAGACAAAAGTAAAAAAACCCGAAATTCAAACTCAAACTGAACTTTGTGCAAAGTCAAAGCGTCAGTACACCGGACTAAGCTGAGATACATGCGCTGGCGCAAGAAAACCCAAACAAAAATAATAGCAACAAATAAAGAAAACAATTGAAAAACAAATGTTATTATCTATTAAACAACCAATCCACAGAGCTCCACACCCTCCCTCCCATCTCAGATGCGAGTTTCTTGAAATTCTACAAATAAAAGTACAAATATAAAAGCTTCTTTTCAAGCAACACCATAGAAATTGAAATAGAATTTTTGTAAAATATTAGAAAATTCTTTTTTGCAATTTTGAAAAATGTAAAATGCAATGTTTCGGTAATGGTAGAAAAATACAGGTATATGCCTCGACGCTTGGGAACATTAATATGTCAACATTCTTAAAATGTTTTGTCAAAAAAATAAGTAGATTTTTATATGCTTTCTTATAACACGTAAATCGGAAGATGTTCTGAAATGCATTTTTCAACAATTTTTACAAATTCGAATTATTTTTCATTCAATCCCTAAATTGGTTTGACAGTTCATTGTCTCGATGCTACTACCCGTATTCTTCTATAACGGTTTCTCTAATGTAACTAAACGTAGTTTAAGGAAACAGATCACAATATGCGCCTTCATGGACAAATTTCTTTGAAAATCGCATGGCGCAATAACAATGTATTCCCGCAAATTTTAAAAACCCGATGAAATGTCAAAATTTGTTTACACTTTTTGCTTGTTGTTTATGTTTTGTTCTGTGATTTCAATCATAATAATGCATTTTGACATTTCGTTTGGTTGTCAGCTGGATTGGAAGGGGGTCCTATCACTTGCAACTCTTCTTCTTCTTTTCCTTCCGGTGACTTATAATTGGGTGACATATAATTGTAATTGTAAAACATCTTTATTTTTAAGGTCCCTTATTGTTTGGCATTCCTGTTCCTGTTTAGTACTTCATTACTTTTTGAGAAGGAGAAATTGTTTTGTTTTGACAAATCAGCTGATTACATGCAAAACTTTGCAGGGGTTCCGTCTGTTTAATTTTCATATTTTTCTTGCAAAGATAATAAAATGAACTTAAGGTTAGAATACATAAAACGCTTTTCTGACTGGCTTAAGTCATTGGCTGGCTTTTTCGTAAAAGGACAAAGGAGTTATAGGTTGATTTAGTTCGATTTTGGCCCTATGCTTCTTTGTTCTTTACCGAATGACTTAAGTCAGTCAAAAAGCGTTGTAAGTACTCTCACTTTTACTCCCTCTCTCTCGGAAAGAAGTTCCCACAAGTTTTGGATTAAACGCTTTTAACGAAAACTTTTTTAAAAAAAATAATAATTTGAGGTAATTTATCTGTTGGAAACAGTGTAACAAAGATGTTAATGTAATTTTCATAGTCATTGTGATTAGTTTGATTTCGGGGGAATTTATTTACCAGACAACACAATTTTGATAATTCATTTGCTTTTGGTTTAGCCGTAAAGAATCTATGCTCCGATATGTTTGTGTTCATTAAGGTGGTTCACTTTTTACACAGGTTTGTAATTTACATTTTTAATAATAATTTTAATTGTCATTTGTTATCATGACCAGTCGTGGCGTTCAATTCAAAATTGTGATTGGGAATACAACTAACTCTTCATAGACATGATCTAATTTTCAAAACCAAAAAAATGGAACGATTCTTGAAAACATTTGTTGATTTTTGCGTTAAATTCGAATAATAAAGCATTGTTTATTTTTTGGTCTTTTGTGTTGCCATATATATCACCGGTGATTTGCATATTATTTGTTTGAATTTGAATTATTAAAAATATATTTCAAGTTCTAAATAATAAAACATCTGTGTAAATTCCAAAAAAGCGTTTCGTTTTCAAATGAAAGTACGTATTCCTTTTCATTCAATGATAAAGATGACAATATTCTGTTTTCGGAGATCTCTAGGGAGTATGGGAATAAAAGAGTATAGGCAGAGAGAGAGAGAGAGAGAGAGGAATTACTGCTGCGCTTACGTTATGTGAAATGTCAAATCATAAGGAAAGACCAGATTCAGATGGAGTAGTAAAGGTGAGAATACATAAAACGCTTTTTTTGACTGGCTTAAAGGTGAGAACATATAAATCGCTTTTTTGACTGGTATGAGTCAAAAAAGGCTGGCTTCTACGTAAAAGAACAAAGGAAATTTAGGTTAGGCTCTCCCTACTCTCTACTGTTCTTATACAAAGATGCCAGCCGATGACTTAAGCCAGTCAAAAAAGCGTCCTATTATTCTCACCTTAAAGGTGTGAGAACCTAAGCAGCTTGGCATCATGGCTGTGCATATAAACGTCAAATTATAATGGAAAACGACGCCAAGATTCAAGTGTGGCTCTGGCATTCCCATATGAAATGCCAAAAAATATGACATGCGAAGACTCCATAATCTCCTCTCCTCAGAAGCCACACTGCAATCCCCAAATGCCTCACTAAAACCATCCTAACGTCTTCATTTGATTTATTTTAATTAGAGTTTACTGAACTTTGGATTGTTTAAACAAAACAGCTCGAAAGAATAAAATTTCCCAACAACATCAGCCAGCCAGCGAGTGCGGGTGCGGGTGTGAATAAAGCTTCTATTTTCTTTTGTTTAAATTCGTAATCTTTGCGGCGGGTTTGTTCGAATCGATTCGATTTATCAAAGACTTGTTAAAACAAATAAACACAACATGACTATTGCGTGACACGTGCTGTGGTGAGAATTGGCGTCGGCCGATCGACGCAACACTCAAAGGTCTGAAAATACTTGAAATATTCAAAGTTCAATTGTTTGAGGGTTTTATTGTTGCCACTAAAAGATCTTGAAATAATTGTTGTTTGAAAAGAATGCAACCAACATTGAATTTCAAATATGAAAAACATAATTGTTTGAAAATCCATTGCAATTGTTGGCCAATTACGAGCGTAACACAAAAAACAAAAAAGCAAACAAAAAATCCCTTATCACGAAAATGATCATCAATAAATCAATAAGTGGGATTTTCTTTGATTACTGGAAATCGCTGTTACATTGATCAAACAACTGCCATTGACATTCACCATTGAATCGACAAACAAACAAAAAAATGGAAAAAGTTCCCCCCAACTTCCAGTTATTCGGTTGCTGTTGTAGGCCTAGCTAGCCAGGCAGCCAGCAGTTAGCTTGCTACTGACATAAAGCTGCTACATATGTCCGATAGCTTATCAGGTTTTTGTGTTTTTGTTTTTACGATTTTTACTGCTGTCCTATCTGTTGGTCGCTCAAGTTCTATGTAATGGAGCTATTTAATTTAATTGTTAAGTGTTTTATTTCCACAGTTGAACAAAAAGTCCCCCTCGCAAGCAAACTTTAGATTGTATCCTGTTTTAGGAGTGATAGCAATTTCATGTTTTGATTTACAAATGAGACCACACTTATGGAAATTTTAACAAAAAAGGCATCCATAACAATCGAGAGAGAGGGAGAGAGAGAGAGAGGGAGCGAAATCAACGCAATCAGATAAGGATGTTTTTAAAAAGAAAACAACATCTAGGAGATAAACTCGCCAACCAAAACTATAGATTATTGCTGAGATACACAATTCTGGAATCGAATGGGTAAGTACATTTTAATAGCTCGGAACACGATGAATACAAATCCAGCAATGGTAAAAACAAGATGCGTAGATTTGTCCCGGTCTTAGAATATAATTAAAGGTGAAAATACATTAAACGCTTTTTTTGACTGGTTTTTTGAATCGGCTAGCTTCTTCGTAGAGGAACAAAGGATTTTTAGGTTGACTTAAGGTGGGAATACATAAAGCGCTTCTCTAGCTAGTTTCTCCGGAAATTAACAAAGGAGCCTGGGGACAAAATCGAACTAAGTCAACCTAAAACTCTTTCATCTACGAACAAGCCAGCCGATGACTTAAGCCAGCCAAATAGGCGCTTTATGTATTTCCACCCTCGTTTGTCATTAATTAGCCTTTTCATTACACTATTTTTGAAAAATTGCGTTCTCTTTTAGTTGTGTATTTACACCTAAACAATCATCTGCTGAGCGGCATTTAAATCCTTCAAGGGTGTATTTAAACACACAACGTTAATCCGCTAGATATATTAAAGCCACTGGTGAAAATACATAAAACGCTTTTCTGACTGGTTTAAGTCATCGGCTGGCTTCTTCGTAGAGGAACAAAGTAGTCTTAGGTTGACTTAGTTCGATTTTGGCCTTGCGGGTTTTATATATTCTCACCTTAAGAGAAGACAAATAACATTAAATAGCAAAATTTTGTGGCAATTATTTTCATAAGTTCCGATCTGTGATATAGAGTTAACCTCTACTGCGATATTTTTATTAAACATTTCTAATGATTTTTAAAAACTAAGAACTATAATGGAAAGTAAAAAATAATAATTGTAAGTAGAATTAACACATTACAAAGTTTACAATAAATTATATATATATAATTATAAATTATAAATGCGGTTGTAAGATTTAGAAGACTTTCCAAAAGAATTTTAGTTTTATTTAATTCTTTGGTTCCTCTTCTATTGAGCTTACGATCTCGTCACTTGGGTAAAAAATGTTTTTTGTCATAGAAGTTATTTTTTAAAATAACTTCTGGTGAGAATATCCCAGACAAAAAATAAGGGAACTGATGAGGATTGGTGGCTCTTTCCGAAACCTAGGTATTCCCTGCCTTACCCCCTGGTAAACATTACCATCGTTCTCCACTAATAAACAAACGTTGTTTTTATAAAAACAACAATAAAGGGATAAGCCTGACCATTTTGCAACAACAAAATACTACGGTATCCCGAACAAACAAGCCACACTGTTCTAAATTATAACCGTAAGGTTTTTGTGGTGAGGAATTTCTAATAAAATTCCAAGAATTGAAAATATGAGCTAATAATGGAATTGATTAGTTTTATTAATAAATTATTTGTATTACTAAATTAGTATTATTATAAAAAACAACTGACCAAATCTGTCCGATGCAAACACTTCAAACATGAAACACCTCAAAAAGTAGACACACATTTATTATATATTTTTCAAATCATTATAAATTCATTCGCTTAATTTGTAAAGACCCTTTATTAAAGGGCTTTTTTTAATGAATTCAAATTGAAACTTTGGCAAATAAAATAGAAAAAACTTGTAACAATGTTTTGTTTTATTTAGCAGTGAACGTTGGAGAGACGTTCAACGCCGCAAAACGTTCTTAAGTGATGGGAATTTTTGTAAAGTAATTCCAATTCCCAATTCGTTCGTTTAGATAACCAAAGCAACTAGCAATAAACGTTGGGCGCCAAGACAAATAGTAAACGTAATGAGTATTTACTATATTCTATGGAATCTCACACAATGCAATTGAAAAATGATTGATAAATAGTTTGTTGTTGGTGCTGTTGTTGCTTATTTCGTTTCATCTTTATGAACTTTGAAATAAAATCTTGGTTGGTTACAAGGCTAGGCAATTGAAGGTAGATAATGAATGTAGGCGCGTTTTTCTCTTTTTTTTTTTGAAAATTTCAATAATTCAATGGAAGAACGATGGCATCATGGCATTCCATATTTGCCAGATCACATAAAATCCTGCCATTGTTTGTACTTTTATTTTGACATTAATATGCCATGTCATGATGCCACGCTGCTTATATATCATCGCCATTACCTATAACTCCTATGGTTATGGAACACATCTTGATTTTAGAAATTGTGTAAATGGATCCATTGACGTATTTTTCTTAGAATCCAATTGTAAATATTAGTTAAAAAAATATTTTATGATCCAATCGCCTAACGCTTTGTTAATTGCTAAAGTATCAATTACAAAAAATGTTTCAATTTTTTTAGATAATTCTAGGAAAGTCAGCATTATCTTTAAGGGGATGTACCCCAACTCGTTTTGAAACTCTATTTTTTACTCATTTCTTTTGTTGTTCTAATAATTATTTTTAACAAATTCAATAAAAAAATTAGTGATTTAATCGTTTACGTTTCATTAGAAATTATTAAGTTTCGGTGTTTGCCATTATTTTCAAGCATTTTTATAACACTTCAAAGTGCACATAAATAGAAATTGAAATTTTTGCTTTATCATTTTTATCAATGGAGGTGTAGAAAAAAGCTAAGAAAAAAAATACGAGATTGTGAATTATTTTGTCATTCCGTGTTTTCGTCAAGTACTTGATTTGGTATTATTTCTATTTCGTTGCTGATTTACTTGGAACCGAAGATAAATTTGCAATTGGAAAAAGTGGTAATTTTGAAATACCAACTGTTTTCTATTTTTATACTTTCTACGAATCTAATTTACTCGCATCATCCATTAAAGGTAATTGGAATTACCGATATTAAATAATATTTGAAAAAAAGCTTAAAACTTTTATGAAATTTGGATTTCCAATTGCGTAATTTTTCTTTTTGTTTGTCATTTTTAATATTGAAAAGAAGACTCTTGTCTTACATTACAAAATCAATTAAGGATTACAAAATCAATTAAGGGTCATTTCTACAGCCACAAATGAGGGAACATTAATCAAATGCATGCAAGTATAAAGATGGCACATTACGTTTTCAAAATATTGACTTAATTCTCGTCAAATGAAGTATTTTTAAAAGAAAATATATATTTTTTTAAAAATACAATCCCAATTGATATTGGATATGGCTTCTTCGTTAAAGAACAATGGAGCTTAGGGTGAACAAGTATAAATTACGGCCCAAAATTGAACTAAGCGTAGGGTCAAAATCGAACTAAATCAATCTAACCTCAGGTGAGAGTACATGACCTAAGGTGAGATTACATGACTTAAGGTGAGAGTACATAAAGCTTGAAGTTATGGCTAGGCACATTAATGTCAAATTATAATGGATAACGACGGAAGGATTTTAGTATGGCTGTGTAATCCCTTTATTACAGAAGTCATGTCTAGCCATTACTTCAAGCTTTTTTGTACTTAAACCCTAAAGATTGGCTGGCTTCTTTGGAAAAGTATAAAGGAGCCTGGGGCCAAAATCGAAATAAGTCAAACTGAAACTCCTTCGTTCCTCTACGAAGAAGCCAGCCGATGACTTAAGCCAGTCAAAAAACCATTTTATGTACTCTCACCTTTAAGTAATCGACTAGCTTTTTCGTAAAAGGATAAAGGAGTTTTAGGTTGACATAGTTCGATTTTGACCCAACACTCCTTTGTTTTTTCTTACGAAAAAGCCAACCCATGACTGCCGTTTATGCCACCTTAAAATGTAATCTAATCTTCTTCATCAAACGTTTCTTATTTCCTTTGAAGTGTCCCATGAAACATTGTTTTTCATAGAACAAACATGTTCTTAAGTTATGTTTACATTTATTCTCTTAACCATGATTAAGGGAGTGGAATAGGATGAAAAATGTCTTCACTTGCTATTATTAAGTTACATAGGAGATAAAGGTAAGACTACCCAAAAGACCTTTTTAACAGGCTTAAAGGTGAGAATACATAAAACGCTTATTTGAATGGATTAAGTCATCGGCTGACTTCTTCGGAAAAGAACAAAGGAGAGCAAGGCCAAAATAGACCTAAGTCATCCTAAGACTACTTTCTTCCTCTACGATGACTTAAGCCCGTCAAAATATCGTTTTTTGTATTCCCTCTTTCAGACTTTAAACTGCTGCATTTTGTTTTGCTGATTCGGAAATTTACTCATTTTGTACTAATTCACATAATTAACATTTGCCGGAAAGTAAAATGCTTTCCGAAGAAAAAAAATCCAAAATTTACCTCTATCCTTTTCCATAAAACCAACTTCTCATTTTCACAAACATTCCCCATCTGACAGTCTATTACTACAAAATGTGACAAATTCACACACAGATATTTTACCAAATCAGATATTTCACCAAAACTTACCATTCGACCCAAGAACCTCGGTTGGATGGGCAAATATCAAAAGAAGCACTGCCAAGTGCAGCATATATTTTTTTATCATGCTTTTGTTTATTGTTTGCTATTGTTTCTTCCTCTTCTTGTGATCGGCAACTCTTTTCAAGGTTTTTTGTTCGGCTTTTGTGTTTTTAATCTTTTTTTTAAACCCACAGAGCGAGAAGAGAAACACAAACAATTTAAATTTGTCACCGTATCGGTCGGTGGTAGCACAAATTCGTTAACAAGCTTTAGTCTCAGCTTAGTGTAGTTATACACCCGTAAATTTAAAGCTTTAGTCAAAGCTCATCTCATGAACGCTTTGTTGTTTGTCGTTGCAAATTGACACTAAACTTTTCACTTCCTTTGCGGAACCGGAAATTCAATTAAATTATTGTGTTTATTTCTTCTTGTCTTGAAATAAACATTCACAAAGTCCGTTTAGAGTTTGGCGTTGGTGGGATTCGTTGGCTTTATCACCGACGTATTCAAAGTCCACGAATTTTTCGAACATAACCAATTTCATTCAATTTGCAGTTATTTTTTATTTTTATTTATTTATTTTGTTTTTGTGTTTTTGGTTTTTTCTTTCTACCACACCGCGTCCATTTCACACACAATCAGGACAAACGTCTTTATGGCCACTATTGACGAGAATAAAATCAGACCGCGTTGTTTTATTAATTTTATACTCGGCCAACTAACTAGCCGTGGTATCGGCAGCGTTAATACTGAGTAGTGAATGCTGGTCGCCGTGGTTGGCTGATATCTGTCTGTCAGCGTTTTTGAGAATTGATTACGCACCGCTCGTTTATTCGTAAGCAATACATGTTCGGCCAGCGCTTTGCCCCGCCGCACACCAGTTGATCGGTAATATCGGTTGGTCCGGAGACATTTTGTCCCTATCAGCCGGAGATAGATTGGGTCCGCAACTACCTACAACAACAATTAAAATTAGCGGCAGTAATAATAACAATTACTACGGCCACTACTGGGAGAGTGGAATTATTTGCTCGCAGCAGAGCACTATCGGCAAATTGATACTCCATTTGTGATAAAAGAGGCCCATCAATCCGAGTGCCATAGCAGATTTAATTATTGATATATGTCCCATTCACTTCCCCAGTCAAGATTCGCCATTGACATCGACCGACCAAAAAGAAAATAGAAAAACACACACACACGCACAAAACAAACACTCCAAAGGAATCGAAATATTATTTTGCGATATGTCAAAGACTTCAAACTATGACGCATTTCGATTGTTATAAATCACTGACGGCTGGAGGTGTCTTCGTATCGGATGTTATCGCTTCGTGGTGGTGGTTTTGAACGAAACCTGGGAGCATGGGAGCTGCAGCGGTCAATATCTGCGTAATTGCCAAAAAATTTGGTCTACCAATAAATCTCGCATTTTTGAGTTGCAGTTTTTGATAAAGAAACTGTCAGGGGATTATAAAACGGAAGAGTAATTGCCGAAGATCGCTGATATACTGTCCCAAAAAATACTTTTTGTGGGGTAGAAAGTTTGGGTAAAACTTTTTAACTAAGTAATTTGTTAGAAATAAAATATGTTTCCCCATAGCCAAGGAAGAGAGCAGCTATAAGAGAATATTTACATTAAAAATGTCTTGGTTGGAGTACTCATTGAATTTAAATTTATTTCATTTAAATTGCCAAGCTATTTTTGAGTTTTGTTTTGTTTTTTTTTTAATTAAACTCTAAAGGTGAGAATACATAAAACTCTTTTTTGGTCGGCTTAAGTCATCGGCTGGCTTCTTCGTAGAGGAAGATAGGAGTTTTAGGTTGACTTAGTTCGATTTTGGCCCTACGCTCCTTTATTCTTTTCCGATGAAGCCAGCCGATGACTTAAGGCAGCCAAAAAAGCGTTTTATGTATTCTCACCTTAATGTTGTCGTAGCTTAACAAATTATTTATACTTGCACTGATCAAAAGTTTTCCTATAGGAAATTATCTAGCTGATTATATAGTGGGGCTAGCAAGCTTAACTATTTTTGTCAAATTCACTGGATTTATATCATGTAAACATGCTTTTAGATATTGAAATACAAATACAAGTCATGCATAAATTGCTATCGGATGCTGTTTGGTAGCTCAAAATTGCATAAAAATCTCATTAAATATTGCATTTTTCTTATATGGATGAATGTTGTTCTTATATTAAATTTGCTCATATTTATTCCAGCAAACCTAACCTGACGTTTACAAAGACATGACAAATTCTGTTTAATCAGAGTTGCATTTAATTTGAAAAACGTAGGGTAATATCAAAAAACAATATTTTTAAAGAAATAAATATTTGTATCTTTATTTGGACTAATTGATATTCCCAATGTTTTCAAAGTAATTTTATGAAAGGTCGCAAGGATGACTCATTCGCCAAGGATTTACTGCCTTATTTTACCCACCTCGTAGTTTGATAAGACATTTCATTTATTTATTACTTATATTACCATTTATGGTTCAATTTTTTATCATTTATTCTAAATAATTTATGCATAATTTTAATTTAAACATTTCCAGTGAACACACTCTATCTATGCCAAAAATTATAAATAGATTTATGATGAGAGAATCATCTGCTGACCGCACTACCACCAGTACGGTTTGTTCGAAGGAGGTAAGATTAGTTGTTAGTTATAAATTTCTATGAATAAATCGACTTAGTCGATGATTGTCCACATAGAAGTGGATAAATTTAAAGATCTCAATTAGATTGCGGTCACGTATGAGCATGATGACTCGGACATAGTTATATATAATTTTGCTAGTGTTTCAGAGTCGAACTTTGTTTTTATTGAAAAGCAAAAAATGCTCCACCATGCTTGTGGCTAATGTGGTTGGATTTTTGCAACAAAGCCCTTGGCATAATTGATAGGTTCCATCCTATTTCACTGCCTCCATTGGCTACATTATCAGCAGTACATACAATCATCCATGGTTTGATAGATTGTTGTGCCAATAATCTAAATTAGTAGGTTCCTCGAATCGAAACGAGAACTGATCCCATTATCAGTTAATGCCAATTTGACAAATCATAAAAAATAATAAAAGAATTACATTTATTATTTTGTTAGCACTGGATGGAGTGTCGCCGAAATCCCTTGAGACCGGTGAACAAAATTAAGCCTCATGGGAAATAATAGAAAATTGTTTTTCGATATCATCAAGTTTTGGAATCTTGTACCAAATAAATGGAATTTTCTTTTTTATTTAAAATTTTTGCCTGAAATTTGTCACTGGACAATTTCTCTCTCTTTCACTTCATCAATCAGCAAGATTTGTCCACCAACTTCTTTCTCCGAGAGTAAGGTAGTTTTATTCTCTTTTGTAAGAAAATAGTTAATAGTAGACAGAGAGTCAGAAAAAAATATAAAAACAACTAAAATTTTTCGATTTCCAAAATAAAAATGTTTTCAAGAAAAAAAAAAGGAGAAGAGTTGGAAGTGATGCCAACACCAAAAATGTTGTCCGGCAAGAAAGAACTTTTCAAAATCTCTCTTGAATTACTCTCTTTTGCAGAATTTTTGTGTTAACAGACGACAACCAGTAACAATTTGTAAAAATTTTTACAAATTGTTGATTAACCAGTCCAGAAACTCATAATTAAGTGTCCCCTCTTTCTCTATATCTCATCCTTCAGTTTGTGTTGAGTCATTGTTTTTGATCGAGATTAAAAGGTTAAGAACACATTTCTCACTCCCTTTAAATGCTAAACTTACAGGTATATCGCTCGGAAAAATCACACCGCATTACTATCTAATCTGGTTCATCGATCGAAAACTTCTCGACATGTGGCATTTTCAAGAGTTTCAAAATGGCCACAGCTGATTGAGCAAATTAAAGCAGTACTTCTCTTTTATTAACTTTTTTTGTTGAAGAAGAAGGCACGTGCGTTTTATGGTTTATCTTTCCATTATTCCCTTTAAATCGTCTGAAGTATTTTTCTCTTCGGTAAATTATTTGAAATCTGATTTTTGATTAAATTTTTAAATACTCTTGAACTTCGCCAATGCCATTGATAAAATTATATAATGAACGTAGCTACTTAGAAAAATTAAATATATCTCTCTTTATTATCTCTTTTGAATTATTTACTGATTAAAATGATAAATTTATAAGACATTTTTTCGTTTTTATAAAAAGTTAAATTTATTGAAAATATTGTAAGCTATTCGTATGTAAACCAATAAAATCTATTTTACAGATATAAGATATTCTGGGAGTTAGAGTAGGGTCGGATTTTGCATTTGTCCCACAGTCTTAGGGTGGGAGTACATAAAGCTCTTATTTGGCTGGATTCTTCGGAAATGAACAAAGGAGCCATGGGCCAAAATCGAACTAAGGCAACCAAAAACTCCTTTGTTCCAAATAAGCGCTTTATCTATTTCCACCTTTACCTCACTTTTTACTCAATTTTTCAATTGTAACTTTAAGTTTCTGCCATTGTTGAGGAATATTTACTATTATAACACTAGATTTACTTATAAAATAATAGCACGTTTACACATACGAAACCAAGTGAATTTTAACTTCTATTTGACATTTGAAATCTACTGGATTCCATATGTGTAAACCTGCTTATACTCGTTTCTTAAAGCTATATTAAATTACCAATTACGAAATCACACACGTTTTCATCAATTGTCTCTAAAACTAATGCGGACAAACTGGCAAATTAACGGGGAAAAATACATTCAACTGCATTAGAGTAGTTAGAGTTATTATTACAATATACAGTACCAGACAGGTTAGACCTACTCTCCGGTTTAATGTGAATTTATTGAGAGCAAAAATCAGGTACAATGCCAGCAGTGATGTCAATAGGGCAACACCGGTAAATGTTAATCCCTCGGCATTTAAAATTATCGAAAATTCTTGTGGATTGTCGGGCAGAAAATAGGATTTGACAAACCACGGTAGACCCAAGCAAAGTAAGATGTCAAATGTATTCGAACCGAGCGAGTTACTGAGACCTTTCGATGCCTGGCCTTGTCGTGTGACGATGATGCTGCAAATTGCTTCCGGTATACTTACACCGGCAGCCAATATGGTAAGGCCCAACACAGAGTCGGGAATGTGTAAGGTGTCACCTAAAGAGAGATCAATTGAAAAAAAATTTTACAAGGTCAAATAAAAACAAAAAATAGAATTTGAATTGGCAGACATGTATATGTGTTAAAGGTGGGAATATATGGAAGTATATTTTTCTCGCATAAGACACCGAATGGGTTTTTCGTAAAAGAACGAAGATAAAAGGGTACCCTAGTTCAAATTATGGGTGAGAATACATAAAATGCTTTTTTGACTGGCTTAAGTCATCGACTGGCTTCTTCGAAAAATAACAAAGAAACATAGGGCCAAAATCGAACTAAGTCAACCTGAAACTAATTTAATACGAAGAAACCAAATACGACTAATTTCTACGAAGAAACCAGCCGATGACTTAAGCCAGCTTTTTATGTATTCTCACCTTAAGTCGGCTTAAAAATCCTTTGTTTTTTTTGAAGAAAAAAGCCAGCAGATGTCTTATGCTTTATGAAAAACTTACACAAAGGTCCAGTAAAAAAAGTGTGTATTGAGAGATACAGTTTGGACAGTTTTAGATTAAGACAATATTGACTGAATTAGTGCAAAATGTATGGAAAGGTTATGTGAATGCCCTTGAAAACCTTTCCTACATAATAATCAAATGCGCATCCATAAAACTCTTCAAGTTCCATACAATTTAAATTGCAGGTTATAAATACGAAAGAAAAAAAAATATCTTAAAACTTAATAAGCAATAAAGTTAAATCTCTCGAATTCTATTGGTTGCATTCTCTCTTTGGGGGTGTGTAAAGCGATAACATTTGAAATGAAATGTGAAACAGGGGCAACTTTTTATAACACTTACCTATAATGGTTATGGCAAATGCTACCACATATGACATAATACCCGTCCAAACAATGGCCAAAACAAAGGTTAAATACCGCAGAGCATTTCGTTGCCGGCAATTCGGCACGGTCGACCATAGAATAAATGTTATTGGCCAACGGAAAATAAATTCCACTTTGGAGTATCCTTCACAAGACCAGGGGGAACGGATGTTTTCTTTAGAAGAACAAAAATTATTTCAGTTATTCGATAATATTTTTTTAATTTTAGATTGGAACATACCTTGTTTCTCTTGTTGCTCCAGGTACAACATTAAGTGGGATGAATGCAGACCCCTTTCAAGGGATACATACGCCTCAGTTGCTAGACTAAATTTGGACTCGTTTTTCGTTAGCAGTGGCGTGAATTCTGTAACTTCCCGATATTGGGCAGTATGAAGGCCACATTTGAGTAGAAGTTTTTTAGCCGTTTGGGATATTTTTCGATTGTGATACATCACTTGAGGAAGTAAACAAAAAAATGTGAGAATTGTGATTCTCAGTTAGAGCAAATGCCAATTGTAATAGCTCTTCGTACATTTCAATACGTTTTCATGGTTACACACTTACTCAACATATAAACGAAATAGGCAACAATTAATCCAATGGCCTCATACCACATCACCTTGCCGTCTCTTAGGATACCGAGTAGCGTTAAGACGGCCAAAAGATATACAACACAATCACGAGTTATGGGCCACCAATCCAATTTCAAATAGCTAAGGGCAAATAGACCACAACATGCTGGCACAGCCAGGATATTAAACACAGCCGAACCCACAATAGCACTCACACCAATGTCTCCCTTGGTTATGAAGGTACCCACGAAATTCATAAAGAGTTCTGGGCTAGAGACAGCAGCTGCCATGATTGTGGCCCCGATTACATCTTCGTCTATTTTAAAATCTGTAAAAGAGAAAAAAATGGGGTTTTAGTAAAAATCGAGTAAAAATTTAAATAAATAAATAAATAATAAATAGGGTATAGGAGGTCACAAAAAACGTCTGATAAATGCACTGAGGACATTTCTTATTCGCCAGCATTTCTTCGTTTTATTTTTATCGTATAAAAGTATTAAAGTGGAGTCATCTTGTGATGCCATTTTGTTTTGATATTTTAACTTGCTTTCCGTGTTCATACTTTCTCTTCACAGTAGTTCTCTCAGAGCGAGATTTAAACACCTCGCTCTTTTGCTTACTCTTGGTAAGGGCACAGTAAGAAATCATAAAATATGTCAAAGTCAATTGTATTTTTTAATAAATGAAATAAATGCTTCCGATTTCATTTAAATACTTTTCTAATTGTTTACTTCTTTTTAAATGTGTAGGGATTAACCATTGGGAGAGTAAATAAATGTTGTTCCAAAAATAGGCTCGAATTAAATATTGGAGAAAACGGAAATATGAGTGCAATTTTAGAGGTTTTCCACAAAATTGAAATTAGTATCGGAAGAAAACAGTGTATCAAAAAAATTATAAATATATTACAACTGATACTCTATTCCAGAACCTGCAAGAATCTACAAGTTTTGCAATTTTTTCGATATTATAAAGACAAAATCTGTAATCGTAATGAAAAGTTTCACATTCTTGCAATTCTGGAACAGACTATGAGTTTGAAACATACACATATATACACACATTACTGAAAGTAATAGACTTAGAGACCAAAAAAAAAATAAGTGATAGCTTTTGGTCTGTTCCGGAACTGTAAGAATGTAGAACATTTTATTACTATAGCCGATTTTCCTTTCATGATTTTGAAAAATTGCAAAACTAATAGATTTTTGCAGGTTCTGAAACAGAGCATTTATTCTACTTCCTGTTATTGTACCATGACTGGACATTAATTTTCCTTCTCATTCATATTTCAAACCCAATACCAACTTCACTTACTCGAACAGATCTGCTCAATACTTGGCACCATGTAATCATCACATATTGCAGCCAGAAACCAAAAACCATAGAAAACCACCAGAATGTGTAGAATTATCCAGCCATGGATGCGTTGGTCCCGCGTTAAGCCGTCCGAGGGGAATTCCAAAATAGCGGGAGGAGTACAATTGCCTACATTCGATTCATGGGGCCAATAATCCACAGATAAGATTTTACGGCTATACCGTGTTTCGATCCATGCTGTAGAATTTGTAAACAGATACATTTTTTTTAAAGAAACACTTTCAAACCACACAACAACAAACAAGTCATACAATTTTCATTTTCATCGAAATTTTTCACCGCGTTTTCCATCAACAGAAAACGTAAATAGAAAAGAGTTAATATTCCCAATATCAACACCATTCTCAATTTGAATATGATTTTCGTTAATTTCCATTTGGAATGGATATTGGATCGATTCGACAACGTCATTTGGAATTTATGCTGCTGCAGCGGCTACCTCTATCGGAAGAAGTTCGTGCGTCACTAAATGCCTGCTTGACGGCGACTGCAAGCCCTTGTGCCAATTGCAGTCTCTTATGTACGCATGTGATTTTTGTTGTTTTTATTTTCAGGGAAAACAATTGCTGTGTGCGTTCCTCTGGAAGGAAAACAAACTCCCATCGAATGACAAATAATTGATAAGTCGCGTTACAGAATTACACATTTGATGGAAAATTTCCAAAAATGTGTGTGTTTTCTGGCTGTTGTGTTTAGGAATCGAATTCTGACAGCAGGTAGTTTTGAGTAGCAGGTATTGGTTCTTGGGTTATGGGTAGATTTGTTTTAATGGGAATATTAAAAGTCTTGGATATACCTGCAATATGGAATCTTCCAGAATGACAAAATTGTTGCTTAGCAACTTGACTAAATGGAATATTCTTCACTTTTATGTCTTAAATTTGCCCTGATTTGTTAAGTTCCTAGCCCAAATCTTTGCCGACACCATTTTTTTCAAATTTGGAATTCCTTTCACAAAATTAAATTTTTCCAGTTCTGTTTGATATTTTAGTAAATGTTTGGCATAAATATTTACGTTTGCAAACATAAATATGTTTGCCTAATATTTGGAGCTAAATTTGAAACCTGTTTATAAATCAATCTTTTGGGGTGTTAGTAGGGGGAGGCCCTTATCAGTAGTGAAACTAATCAAATCAAAGGCTACATGTCCATAAAAACGTAGTTTATGTCCAGCAAATTTGACTACGACCCAAAAGATTTGGGTTTTTGCAAAATATTTTATTTATTTTTAGAAAAGAAAAAAAAAAATTGAACAAACATTTTTAAGATAAGCCTCGGCATTTTGAATGAAGAGAAAATTTATTGGTTTTCGGGAAGAACATATTTTATGTAAATCTACTGAACTTGAATGGAAAAAGAAACTAAACAAAAAATGATTTCAATCATTAAAAAAAATATGCTCAAAGACTTTGAAATACTTTTATCAAACCCAGCCGACGGATGGAAAATTTTGGAGGAATCGTCAAAGTTAAGACCTGTCTGTTATGTTCCTTTATTTATCCATGGTAGGAGAATAAAGGTAGTTGCTTCTACGCCTTTGTCAATTTTTTTAAAAATGTTATCAAAAATAAGTAGATTTTTATATGCTTTCTTATACGAAGCCAATCGTAGGTTATTATCACATGAATTTTTCAAAAGATTTTACAATTTTCAATCATATTTCATGGAAAATTTTCAATTCCAAAATTGTTTTGACAGTTCATTGTCCCAGCGGCTGTGTCGATGCGACTACCTGTATTCTTCTACCATGCATTTATCTAAATCATAAATTGTCAATACTACTTTCATAGATTTGCGCGCCTATTTTGAGTGAAATGTCACTTTTCAATCAAAACTTCTCAAGATTCAAGATTCTGGCGCCCAAGGGCGATAAAATAATAAACAGTAAGTACGACCTAATTCAAATGCGTTTGCGGTAATCAATTAATTTATTTAAAGCATATGTAATGGATATGATTATTTTAATACAAATCCAGTGGCTAATAATTTATGTATTAATTTATATGTAAACGTACTGTAAGAGTAATTTTTAGAAGATTTCTTTTTTTTCATTTATTTATTTGTGTGTTTCTTACAATGGCATTTTTTCATTATTTTTATTATTTATTTTAATGATCATTGATATCTTTAATAATCTCGAAATGACAATCTTCTTCAAAACAGTTAGCCATGTTCCAACAACTAATCCCTTTGGCTCTGATAGCTACCACCTTTCTAATTAGTCATGGTTGGTTTCACATGCCTTTCACATGTCCAGACCCATCAGGAATCCCCTTGCCGAAAATTCCAGGTCCGATATTACCACTTCATATCTAAAATCAACTTCAAATCTAAATTCGAAAAGTAATTCCCTCTTGGCGCAATCAAAGAAAAGTACCCGTCGCATCAATGGCATTGTCTGTGGACTTAATTAATATGAAATTACCATATCTTTCGAACAGCGGTCAGTTGAAATTGTGTTTCAAAATAATTGAGGAATGAACCAAAAACAAAATATTAAAATTTAATCGGGATATAAATCAAAATCGTTGATAACCAACATACATACTTGAAATTGCTGGAATAAACATATATATATTTTATTGTGGAAATTGCCTCTCTTCGCCCTCCCTTTCGTCGAAGCAGTCACACTTGCCGCACCTGTGTGTGGGAATGACGTCAATTAAGAAATTCAATGACATCAGTAGTGAATATCAATCGTCCAAATGAAATTAATCACCAAATGCCATCTTAAAACTGTCGCAGATAACCAAAAAGCAAACTGTAGAAGAAAACAAAAAACAAAGCAAAACAAAATCAATAAAATCGTCGAAAAGACAATGGGAAATGTTCAAGGGCTCGAAGTGTGCGCAAAAGAAAAATTCACACTTATAGCATGGGTCAAGTGCTTAGGGGGATTTACAGTTGAATGGAGGCCTTCCTTTTACACTCAAGCAAACTGCACAATAATCTATAAGCTGACCTAATAGTAAAAGCTAGCTATATTTCAATAGATCAAATAAATCACTGGACTCATATTTATCCCCTTTTCTTTTGATAATTTGCATATGCATGGTAAAATGTAGAAGGTAAAGTCATTTCAAAAAAGCATTCCCATCTCTGCATTTTCTGTAATTTACCTTGTCACATTTCACTACATAAAAACAGGTTCCCATCTCTGATTTGTGTATGTACCATGAATTTATATATACAAATTTTGACAATGAGATGTTGTCAAATAAATAATTTTTGAAAAAAAATGTAAACATATAATTGCATGACTTTACTTCCTTGATTCTACAAACGCTAGAAAATCAAAAAATTATTTAAATCCTGACGGTTTTCTTTTTTAAATTACTGAACGCTTTGCGCCTTAAAGTATGCTCTGAATTTAACTCTTATAAGCGAAGTTGCTTGACTTTAAATTGACTTCATTGGGCAATGAAGAATAACTTTATTCCTTGACGTGCAAGAATCTAAAACTTTTTCTTTTACTGCAACAAATATGGCGTTATCTTTCACTACTTCTCTGGAAAAAAGTTCACCCTTTCAAAAATTATTTCCAATTTTTGCCAACTTCTAATTGATATGTTTATTTTGAATATTTACCTTATATTTTTGACATTTTTACTAGTTTTCCGTTACCTCACAGTCGGAGAAAAGAGTTTTTCTCTCAGAGCGAGTTTCAATCTTTCACAAGGTTCAAACAAAATCCATTAATATTTGCCTACCCATGGCCTGACCTGCGAAAATTTATTCGTTTTTACTACGATAACCGATTTTCCATTTTTGGTATGGAAAAAAATGCAAAACTGGTAGATTTTTGTAGATTCTGGAACAGATCAGAAGGTCGGCCAGTAAGCCCATCTGACAACTGAGTTTGCGGTCAAAAGACATATTTGCTCTGTTTCAGAACCTGCAAGAATCTACTAGTTTTGCATTTTTTTTGATATCCTTGTAAAAACGTTTACATTCTTGCAGTTCTGGAATAGACCTAATAGTGCGAAAACTACTAAATTTATTGTCAAAAGTAGTCTTCTTGGCTGACCTTATATGGACCTTGTGCCAACTTTTTTTTCTGAGTGTATTCCGATTTCTTCGAAATTGTCATTAGCAATAAATATTATCGAATAAATAAATTATTTAATAAAATTTTTGCGTATGGCTTTCACAAAACACAATGAGGGCGATGTTTCTTTGAGTAAGTGATTCCTATCGGTAGATCCATGATTCCAGTTTTATATATATGTTTGTCTCCTCAAAGTCCTCACGTTTTTCCATCGAAATCATGACAACATTGAAAATTGTACCATCAGTGGAATAGATGCCTTTCCCAATTGGTTTACCGAGGAGGGTATCCGCTACGATTATGTCCTGATATGTTTTGTAATAAACATGTATCTGTTTCTGGGCGTGGCCATTGTCTGTGATGAATATTGTGTACCGTCCGTGGAGAGATTGTGCTATAGTAAGTTGGAAATTCGGATTTTGAATTAAATCTTGAAAATGAAGATGTTATTTCCGTAGAATTGGGTATGTCCTACGATGTGGCTGGAGCCACATTTCTTGCCGTGGCTACGTCTGCACCAGAGTTCTTTGTGAATTTCTATGCCACTTTTTTGACTGAGGGTGACATGGGTATTGGTACCATTGTTGGTTCTTCGACCTTCAATAGCTTGGCTATCACTGCATTTTGTGGCTTTTCGGCTGGCATGGTGGTAGGTGGCATTAAATTAAGGACACATTGTTGGCAGTTATTTTAATTGTTTTTCTCTCTTTTAGGGCTTCTCCTTGGATTGGTGGCCTCTCACCCGTGACTTGCTTTGGAATACCTTAAATATTATTCTCCTGGCTGTATTTATGTTTGATGGTTATATATTTTGGTATGAAGCTGCAATACTCTTTTTCTGCTTCCTAAGCAACATCATCAACTTGTCATTGGATGGGGTTTTGCAAAAGCAAATTAGAGGTAATACGTAAACAAATAAATCTGAATAACTATTAAAAATCTTAGGGTACTTATTTCTGATTATTTTGGGACTTAATTCAAAATTTTAAAAACCTATTTGGAATGTTGGTTCTTAAGTTGAAAATACATAAAACGCCTTTTTGACTGGCTTAAGTCATCGGCTGGCTTCTTCGCAAAAGAACAAAGGGTCCGTTGGCCTTTGAGCCAAAATCGAACTAAGTCTAAATAAATATCCTTTCTTCCTCTACGGAGAAGCCAGCCGATGACTTAAGCCAGTCAAAAAAGCTCTTTATGTATTCTCACCTTTATTGGAATTTGTTATATTTAAAAAGGTCCTTAGTTATATAAACCCCCATCCCGCTGAAAACCCCTTCATGTTTTCTCAACTCTAACCCCCTAGATCCCGAAAAATCATGCCCATGTGTGTGTTTTATACCCCGTGGACCGGTACAAGACTTTTTGGCAATGCTTGACCCGGATAATTCCGAGGAGAAACCATTCAATTTCTGTCACTGGCCAATCGATGAGAACAGCTGGGCAAAACTCATTTGGTGTATCTCGTATCCTTTGGAGGTGTTAATGTTTCTCACCATACCAAATGTTCGAAGGCATTCGCAACGTAAATGTTATCTCTTGGGTTTGGTTATGTCCATTGTGTGGATTTCCCTTTTAACCTATTTAATATCCTGGATGCTGACCGTCGTTGGTAAGGCGTGGAAATATCACTTTTATATAAAAATATAGGAAATTTTTGGATTAGGTTATTATTTGCAAATTCCCGATTCGATAATGGGCATAACAATTCTGGCAATTGGTACCAGTATCCCAGAGGCAATATCAAGTGTTATTGTGACCAAGAAAGGTACTCAGATTTGGTCTATAGATCTTTTCAAGTATCATCCAATTTACTTTGATTTTTCTTTAGGTTATGGTTCCATGGCCGTTTGCAATGCTGTGGGCTCGAACAATTTCAATATTTCCTTTTGCTTGAGTGTTCCATGGCTTTTCAAAACCATCTTCATGTCCAGTAGCAGTGCACAACACCATGCAGTGGCCATAAATTCGGCGAGTATATTCCACTCTACCGTCATTTTAGTGTCCACATGTTTCATATTGTATGGATCATTTTTGATTACAAGATTCCAGTTGGGCTTTGGTGTTGCGATCATATGTCTCTTGTCATATTTAATCTATATTGTTTTGGCTATAACACTGGAAATGTACGTTTTTGGTAGTCACATTGTACCCCATTGTCCACATAAATCGTGAGAAGTAAAACAGATTATATATAAAAATTTTCGGAAGGTTGTGTTTTCCTAGGCAAATTTGAGAAGATCGCATGCATATTTCCGGAAGGTAGAAGAATGCACTTCAAAATCTTTGTTGGAAATCAGCTTATTTGCTTCGGGAGTTAGCCATCTTGCTCTTGATAAATTATCAGAATATTAATGAGTAACTCCTAAAGGTATGCAACATAATGTGTTATTTAGGTTTTGGTTTACATCAAATTCAAAGTTATTTACAACAATTACAAAGAGGACTCAAGCTCAACATGGTCTTCTTTGCCCTCTAATTATTCCAAGCCCGTTCCCTTGACTGTGGTTTCGCCAGATAGTAGATAGGGACAGCATGAATCTCGTTAATCTGTCCTGAACTGATATCGGTATGGATTACTTTAAATTAAAGAATTGAAGGATATGTCCATTGAAACTCATCAGAGTCAAAGTGTATGACTGTCTGATCCACATTCTACAAAAATTGAGATTTTTTTAGATTCCATATACAGATCCTATTCAGATTGTGAACTTTTTATACCGTCAGCCATATGGCTACAGAAGGTATATATACCACTTGATACGGCAAAAACGTGTCTCATCGAAATAACGGTTTTAGACCCTAGGTCTCTTTGGACCAAATCTGTTTCAGGACATTTAAAGTCGATCTAGAGATGTCCGTCCGTCTCTCTGTCTGGCTGGCTGGTGCACGTGATAACTCTCGGAGGGAGTGTCTGATTTGGTTCAAAAACTTAGATTTAGTTCGGAAATGGAAAAAATTGGTCCACTTCTTCTGGCACAAAAGTTCAACAAAATTTACCGCATAAAACACGAAATGATCATCCAATTTTGTGGAAATCCCAATATTTTTATCAGTTCTAGGTCAGGTGCGAAAATGGATCAAATCGGTCCGTTCCAACATGTACCTCCCACACAAAGGGTCAACATTTGGAATAATTACAACTCTTATAAAGTGCGAAATACACACCCGATTCGCTCCAATTTTCGCACATTGCAGTATTTCTACTAAAAACCAGTAAAGAAAGCCTTAAAGTCGGGCGGGGCCGACCTTATGATACCCTACACCACTTTGCTAATTTAGTAGAGCTGCGCAACACAATTAAAAGTTTTTATGGGAGAATTCAATCATACACGCTATGAATATAATTATAATTTAAAGTTCAAAGGACTTAATATGCCGAAGCATTTGTATCTTTTAAATTCGGACTTGTATTGCTTATTTGATGCAGAATTAATTTGAAATCGGATAAAGATATATATGGGAGCTATATCCAAATCGAAACCGATCTCGATAAAATTTGGCAAATATATTTCTGAGCTGTATTTGATATATTTCCTTGAATATCGTTGTTACGGAGTGCATATTACGGCTGTGGGTAACAAATACAACAAATCGGATGAACAATATATATGGGAGCTATAGCTATATCTGAACCGATTTCGATCAAATTTGGCTTACATATTTTCAGGCCTAATTTGGGTGTATATGCAAAATTCCATACAATTCGGGCTGATATTACACGTTTGGTGCACAACAAAAGGCAAATCGGACGAAGATATATGGGAGCTATATCTAAATTTTGACCGATTATCTCCAATTTCAATAGGGTTCGTCCTTGGGCCAAACAAAAGATCTTTGCAAAATTTCATCTGGATCGGGCAATAAATGCGACCTGTACTTTGTTTACAAAAATACATGGACAGACGGACGGACAGACGGACGGACGGACATGCATAAATCGACTCAGAATGTGATTCTATGCAGATCATCAAAAGGAACTATGGGTCTATCTCGTTTCCTTCTGCCTGTTACAAACAAATGCACAAAGACATAATACCCTGACCACCTTGTGGTGTAGGGTATAAAAAGATTAGATGTAAAGATGGAATATGTCGGTCCACTCCTTCTGGTACCTCCCCCACAAAGTGTTAACATTTAGAATAACCATGAAGATCATTATACCCGAAATAAGCATCCGATTCCGATTCAAATTTCACACATCCCAGTACTTCTACTTAAGCAAAATTTGGTGTGAAGATGGGAGATAATGGACCACTCCTTCTGGTACCTCCCCCACAAAGGATCAAAATTTAATTATAACGCATATAAAATTTGAACTAAAAAAAATTATAACTCTCATAAAACGTGAACTTTTCGAAATATTATCAAATATCTTCTTCTTTCTTCTTCTTCTATATCTATAAAAGAGGAAAATGTTTGTACGTTTGTTTGTTTGTTTGTTTGTTTGTTTGTAATTTATGGACTCGAAAACTGCTGAATAGATTTTTCTGAAAATTTCCATATATACTGCAACATCGCCTGAAAGTAACATAGGCTATATACATTTTTGAATTTCCACTTGGAACTGGAGATATAGCATCAGAATCGGAGGTACCTCCCAAAAATTTAGATTTTATATGCACATATCTATTGATCGGTTAAAGATACAGTCTCCAAATTTGGAATGTGTAACGGAATTTGGAACAAAAATAAGTTTGCTAAATTATATTGTAATCGGTTCAGATTTGGATATAGCTCCCATATATATTTTCGACCGATTTCGTTCATTTGATGCCTCAAACACAATATGAATGTTCGATTCCAATGAAATTTGGAATATGTGACGGGATTTGATCCGAAAATAAATTTGTCAAATTATATGGAAATCGGTTCAGATTTGGATATAGCTCCCATATATATTTTCGGCCGATTTCAAGCATTTGATGCACCAAACACGCTATGTATCCCCAATTTCAATGAAATTTGAAACGTGTGATAGATTTTATCTAAAAAAATTTATTTCCCAAATTATATTGAAATCGGTTCAGATTTGGATATAGCTCCCATATATATTTTCGACCGATTTCATGTATTTGATGCACCAAACACGCTATGTATCTCTAATTTCAATGAAATTTGAAATGTGTAGCGGAAATTAAAACAAATATACATTTGTCAAATTATATTAAAATCGGTTCAGATTTGGATATAGCTCTCATATATATTTTCGACCGATTTCATGTATTTTATGCACCATACACGATATGTATGTTCGATTTCCAAGAATTTTGGAATATGTAACGGGATTTTGATTAGAAAATAAATTAGTCAAATTATATTAAAATCGGTTCAGATTTGGATATAGCTCCCATATATATTATCCGCCGATTTCACATATTTGATGCACATTTGACAAATTATATTCAAATACGCTCAGATGTGATTATAGCTCCATATATATACTCAGCCGATTTCACATATTTGATGCACCCAAAGCGAGAGAGACAAAATCTGGCACCAGCAAAAATTGCACAATTATATTGAAATCAGTTGAGGTTTGGATATAGCTAACATATATATTTCGGCCGATTTCATACATATTATGCACCAAACACGATATATATGACCGATTCCAATGAAATTCAGAATGTGTGGCGGAATTTTGTTATAATAATAAATGTGATAAATTAATTGGAAATTAGTTAAGATTTGGATATAGCTCCCATATATATATTCTCGGCCGATTTCACATATTTGACGCACCAATTTCAATTAAATATGAAAGGTGTGGCGGAGTTTGGTGTAAAAGTAATTTTTTTTAAATTATATTTAAATCGGATCAGATTGGGATATGATTTTAATAAGAACCATTGACCCACAACGCCTTAGGCTAACACTAAAAAACAACACAACAATTTATTTGAAATACGCTTATTACGGCGAAGTATGTTGCTATCTTGAATTCACTACTTGCAATAGAAATGCCACTCTACTTAAAAAAATTGCAGTTTCCTGCACGCTTGGTATTTGCTATGAAATAAATAAATCCAAAGGACAAACCCTTCGTGTATGCATGTCATGTTACTGCTTTTGTAATGATTTTGTTTATTAACGCATTAAATTAGTGCAATATTTTTTTTAATTTTTAAATTTGTTTTTCTTTATCCAACATATATTCGTAAATAAAATTTTGAATGCATATAAAATCAAAAGGGGTAGCGAAGCGCACCGGGTTCAGCTAGTTTCATATAAAATAAGTCAAGTAGCTGATATAAAATCCAAATGTGATACGTTTTAATATTTTTAGCAGACTTATGTCAGATACCAACACCTACAACTTCTTCTTGAATCATCCATAACTAATTGTTTTTGAAAACAAACGAATAAATACATAATAACCCTGCAAAAACACCTCTATATATGCATGCCAGAAGTAAAAGTGGATAAAAATAAAAAGAGCTCAATAATTTTTTATTTATTTATTATTTTTATATTTTTTTTTTGAAATTTCTATTTACATTTTCTTTCCATATAAAAGTGCTTATGCACCACAAATATTCACTTCAATGGAGAATTAAATGAAATTTATTTATTTCATGTGTAGGTGTGTGGGCATGTGTGTGTATGTGTGCGGGGCAACAATAAAAGTCAGTTTCTACTGGCGACAACCGATTTATATGATTGACCAGATGTACATATATACCTACATATATTCTGATATATTTATTCATACAAATATCTCAAATAGAGAAGATGTCGAAGACGAATGCCACAACAACAGCAGCGACAGCCACCATCGCCATCACCACCACCAAATCTTACTTAATTCACTTTGTCACTTTAATCTTCTAAAGATACACTTTTGTCCAGTTGCCCTGCCTTTACGGAGTGGAGGATAGGAGGAGAGAAACTCAAACTTTTTTCCTTGTCATTGTCGTCTTTTTTCCAACAATGAAAATTTAGCTTTTTTCCAAACGAAAAAATAATAATACACACACACGCACACAGACATACATGCCAAGCACCCATCACCCACACCAAGCTAGCCACCAACCATACCTTGCACAGCATTGATTGTGATTTAATGTATCTAAGCTGGCTGTACGGACGAAGACGGCAGTGTAGAATCCAAATGTTATTTTGTATCAACCAGCAGCGCACGTTTGATTCCGAATGGTGGCTGGAGCTCCTTAAAGTAAACCCCACAAAAACATTCGCCACCATAGCCACTAAGTTTTACTCCCAGGAGGAGGAGATGGCAAAGGTGCTGCGGGCATTATGCGGTCGGTATGTGACCGATGATGTTGTTGTCGTCGTTTAATGACAAACAAACGATTACATTTGAATTATTCTCTCGTATAGGACACACGGTGTCCCATTGTATTCAAATTAAAGTAGAAAAATGATTTGTGAAAAGAAAGAAATTTTAAGTGATAATATTGCACAGATACATGCACACACACATACACACGGTATGAGTTGTAGTCGTACAAATGTTCAGATCATACATTTATACAATTCCATGGCAGTGGGGGTAAAGTGTGGCGAAGAAAATGTGAAAGCGTAAGAACAGATATTTTGGGAACTGAAATATTCTAGGGGGTTATTAAAAAACTAATATAAAACAAGTAAAATAGTATCAGTCGGTTTTGCCGACAGATGTATGTGGCATATTTGAAGAGAGATGGACGCTTATTTCGCTTTCTTTGAGAGTTTAGTTTTTAAAAATTTTGAACCCTATGTGGGACAGGTACCAGCAGAAATGGTCCGATCTCTACCATCTTTATAACAGATCTTGTGCTGATAAAAATATTAAGATTTGCCAAGTCTGAATGGAATCGGATGTTAATTTCGCGTTTTATCTGCTTCATGAATATACAAAATGCTGACCCTTTGTGGGGGAGATACCAGAAGAAGTGAACCAATATATTCAATCTTCATACCAGACCTTGGGTTAATATTAATATTGTGATGTGTGTAATTTGAAGAGAACCGGATGCTTATTTCGATTTTTTTTTATTTTATAATTTTGGTAATTCCAAACTTTGAACCCTGTCCGATCTCTACCATCTTTATAACAGGTCTTTTGTTTATGGAAATATTGAGATGTACCAAGTATGAATGGAATCGGATATTAATTTCGCGTTTTATGAGCTTCTTGAATATTCAAAATTTTGACCCTTTGTGGGGGATGTACCAGAAGGAGTAGACCGATATATTCCATCTCCACACAAGACCTTAGATTAAAAAAAAATATTGTGATCTGTGTTGGAGACAATTGGACTCTTACATTACATTTTATATAAGTTGTAATTATTCCAAATTTTGACCGTTTGTGGGGGGAGGTACTTGCTGCAGTGGACCGATATTGTCCATTTTCGTACCTGACCACGTTGCAAATATTAGGATTTGCAAAATTGGAGTAAAATCAGATTATTCTCTCTCTTTTTTGTAAGGGAGTTACAAGAAGGAGAGGACCGATATTGCCCATCTCCGAACTCGAGCTAATTTTGACAATAATATTACGATGCACCAAGTTTGAACCAAATCGGATACTCCCTTCGAGAGTGAGCACCAGCCAGCCAGACGGACGTACATTGCTAGATCAACTCCAAGTGTCCTGAAACGGATTTGGCTAAAGAGACTCAGGGTCTAAAACCTTTTTTTTTTTTGATGAGGCACGCTTTGGCCCTATCAAATGTTATATATTCTCACTAGCCATATGGCTGAGGTTATGAAAATTGGAATTGAAAATTGTACTCCCTTGAGAAATATATTTCCAGAAATGACAAGTTATTTAGACAATTATATTCTACCGATTAATAAAAAAAATAGCATCCCTTAAAAGATTTCAAATGAAATAAACTGTTTGGCTGCTGTTTCAAATGAGGGGTTTAGTTTGGAGAGAGAAAAAATTAAAATGAATGAGAAATGAGATCCATAATGAAAGTAGGTGAGAGTTAAAAAGAGAGTTGTTCTCTTCTTTTCTCAATTCGTATACAAATGACCCACATTTACAAATTTCTGGCCAATCGATCATCAATTACTTCTGGAATATGTCACAATTACGTGAGCATTGAAAACGCAATGCCCACAAATAGAACAGAATCTAAGCAGCATTTGACCCGCATTAAAACTGACCAAAAACACACACACACACACCTACATATTAAAATTCTCTAAAAAAAAAGATGTTTTTATTCAATTTGTACAATAAGTTTGCTACGTTTTTAAGTTTTGGAAAAACTCACCACCATCATCGCCAACAGCGACAGCAATAAAAAGCGATCTCCAGCAATCATCACACATTTCAAATTATTTCACCAACACCAACACAGTGACGATTGAGCGTGATCATATTGCACTCAGCCGCTCGCACAAATTACTCTAATGCTCACACATAATCATCATTTTGAATCTGACCCCAATGCCCTGCCCCGCTCTGGTCATGTACATTCCTCATTGTCATCATTGCCACCGGCCAGAGTACTTTTCGTCACATTTTCACCGACTGGCATCAAATTGTCAGCGTCGTTGCTGTTTTTGTGTCTGAGCTTCAGGCATTAGCTCCCAGCTTAAGAGAATTCAGTTCGCGAAAATACAGCGGTAACAGAACACCACAATCAAGCCAAATTTCGTGTGTTTTGAAAGCGTTTCCTTTGCAAATGCCTACATAACCTACAAAAAGCAAAAGTTTGCCGCTTACATCGAAGCTAAGAATGAAATTTCAAGATCAACCAATTAAAAATATCAGCGACACAACGCTTTTGATATTCCGCCGACAGTGACGTACGAATAGAAAATCGACAGAAAAAAATCTACGGCTAAAAAACGCAATAATTAAATTCGCCACAACAACGGAAACTGAGCGTTTCTTTCAACTAGACCGCCGTCTTCGTGCCGGAGAAACAGTTACATTCGATTTTTCCACTGAATAATCCCGGTTTCGTGAGCGTCTTTCGTCCATCCAATCCATGATTCGCGCAATTCCCCAGCATAAGAAGAAGCAGATCTTAAGCTACACCCCGGTGAAGACGGTCCTACATCCGATTCTGGTCGTCTCCATTATAGCCGTCACTTTTATTTTTGTTTAGAATGCGGCTGCCGTTGATGATCGCCGCATCTCATTTGTTCAACAACGAGCATTCGCACTCACACTAAGGAAAATGATGCTGGCTGGCTCTGCCACCGCTGTCATTGTATGTGTGTGTGCGCTGCCCATGTAGTGGTTAAATAACGCCTGTTCTATTTTCCCCAAAAGAATAAGAAAATCGACAATTTGTCATAGAGTCGGTCGCCTTTAAATTCACCGAGTGTGTGTGTGCGTGCGTGAGTGTATGTGTGTGTTTTGCTGTGGGGAGCGAACGTGGCTGCCGTTGTCGCAATTGTCATATGTGTGATGAGCACATTTTTTGAGGCTGAGCACAGTTTCTGACGAGCGGTGTTCAAAATATCAACCAACGTAACTACGATCGCGCTTACGATCTTCCGTGAATTGAACAGCAAAAAAACACAACAACAAAAAAAACAAAATTTACAATAAATCACAACAACAAGTTAAAAGTGAATTAAAAAAAAAAAACAGAAACAAAACAAAATAACAAGCCTTTAAAAAAACAACATAAAAACCAATTGAAATTGGGAAACAACAAAAAACCTCGAACTCGAACAACAGACGGGGTTTGGAGGTTTTTTTCCATTTGTTACATTTAATTTTGTTGTGCTAAATATTCGGAAAAATCAAAACATTAAATGAAAACCGTTTAAAAAGATTGCTGTTTATTTTTTTTTTTATCCCCACCAACAAAAACCAACACCAACAACAAAAACTCCATTACCGCAGACGATCAGACAGTCATCCATTCCACGGCAAAATGGAAGATTACTGGGGTTTAAGTGACACAAATGGTATATCCCGCCAGCTAAACATAAGTTATATTAGCTAGATATATATGCAACAACAAGAAAAGTGTTTCTAGCATTTAATTGTTCAAATTTTACTGGATTTCCCTTACCTCGCCTAGAAATCAATTATAATTAATTTTTATTTTTTTGGAAAATCAAATCGAAGCTATTGAAATATTTATCTGGAGCTTTAAAATATATGTACAGAATTATAGTATGCTTCGTTTCTTACGAACTTATCCTACAATTAGAAACATAATGAGGAATAACTGCATCGCGCTGTTATAAAATTGCAGATAGATTAAAGTTGCTGTCACAATGACAGTACTCGAGACCTTCCGGGTCGTAGACCGTAGTCTAAACTATTGAATGAAAACTTTCTTATTCAGATTTTACTTTCAATTTTTTTTGTGAACAATTGAAAATCTAAAAATATAAGAATCACAACCAAAAAGTTTAACTACAAATAAATTAAGAAAAATGCAACTCTGTAGAGGGTTTTAATTCTGCCAAGTAGACTTTTAAAGTATGTGATCATTTGTGTGGATTATTTACTTATTTTTGACAAATGTTTACATTTGAAAAAAAAAAAAAACATAAAAAGAATGCTGGGGTTTTCACAAATTTTAATTCATGGTGGGATTAAAATATTGCTTCATCCCAGAACTCTAAAATGTCTTCCCCATTAAAGGATAAAATTAGTATTTTTTGATACGAGTGAATTTTAAATAATTTAAAATTGTTTTCCTTATTATTCAAAACAATAAACGCCAACTGCATATTACTCTGTTCCAGAACCTGCAAGAATTTATTTGTTTTGCATTTTTTTTCTTTGATATCATAAAGGAAAAATTTGTACATCATATATATCATATCATATTAAAGAGTTTGTTTATTTTATCCACCAGTTGTCCCAGATTATTTTTTTTTTCTTCGATAGAACACCTGTAGATTGTCTCGGACCTTTCAACTCTTTTTCCTACTTAGCTAAATATTGTTATTATCAACATGTCCAAAATGGAGTTATCGATATTCAATTGTAGGCATTGATTATAGTTATCAACATTAATCTGATTAACCGCTAAAGTGATAATCACAGACATAGCGGCGGCAAAGCAGTTGCTCAGGAGCATTTTACTTTTAAATGGAATTTATTGTTGGTCTGTTCCAGAACCTGCAAGAATCTGCTAATTTTGGAAAATCGGTTATCTTAGTAAAATTTGCAGTTCTGGATATCCATATTTCGATTTTTTTATCGAATCTGGTGGTTATTTCTCCCTAGTGTCTTTTTGTATACTATTGGGCGCCAAAAACAAATAATGTGGAATATCTAAACAAAAATAAATACCGGACTGCCGGTTTGCAGTTAAACAACTGAAACTGGAATCTCTGTTATAAACTATTTTTCAAAACAGCAAATGATACCCATTTCATTGTTTTTGTTTAGATTTGATGCTATACTTGGAAATGTTTGTAGCGTCGGTGGCGATCGGGGTTTCAATCAACACCGTCGCATGCCACCATCGCCACCATACAAATTAAAACGAACCATGCCAGACAAATCTGTTTTTGTTTTTGCTTTAATTTTTCCATTTTACTCATTTGTAATTAAAAGGGGTAAGCTGTAGCTAAAAAAAGAAAAACAGAGAAACGTGCAAATGTTCTGTGTCATTTCATTTTAAACATTCATGTGGAGGCGAGTGACATATGCTCTGTTCCAATATCTGTGAGAATCTATTACTTTTGTCATTTTCTTCGATATCATAAAGGAAAAATCGGTTATCGTAGTAAAACTGCTTGCAGTTCTGGAACAGACCAATAGTAGCTTTCATAGTACAACTAGTACAAGGCAGGGAAGGTTGGATTAAAAAATCCTCCATTAACCATTATTTCTTTATCTACTCCCCTGGCTCAATCAGAAAGGTTGTTCAACTTCAGGGAAGTAGGAAAATGCAATTTTGTACCGGAGTCTTATAGTATTAAATAAACTTTTAAATATACAACAATTGGTTTTGATTTTCTTTACCAATATTCGAAAAAATTAAAATTATTTTATTTTTGTATTCAAAACAATATACACTCAGACACAAACTGTGTACATGTTATGACAGGATGGGGCTCCAAAAGAAAAAAAATTGTATTAGGAGGTATATTTGTTCTACCTTCTGCAATTGTGTCATGAGTATGCATCTGTGACAGAATTTAAACACTGCTCAGCTGATTTTTTTAGGTGCGTCCTGATAAGGGCTGATTTTTTTTTTTTTTTTTTGAATAAAAAATATTGGTTGGTTGGAAAAATTTGCAACATTTCAACGAAGGAATACTACAAAGTATTAGGAAATTAAATTATGATCAATCATTAAATCAAACATTTTTGTGCTGAGTTTAGGAAATTGGTACTATATGGAGTGATATAATATATTATTGATATTCGGTGTTACGACAGAAAAGCATATTACGTTTAGGGATGACAAAAAATTAAAATTATATTTTTAACTTGATATTGTAAAAAATCCGATATTGTGGGATTGTCAAATAAAGAAAAACAAGTAAAAAATCAGTAAGAAATTTTTTGAAAAAGATAAAAATCGCCAAAAATTCTGTTAACAATTTAAAAATACCGAATATAGCCGTTATATTAGGGCCTGCACCGACATAGGCTTTGTTTGTCACAAGCCATTACCATATTCAAATTTGAAACTTGAAATAAACTGTGAATAATGTAGCCAAAATCATCAAAATACCGTACAATTTTCTGTCACAGGCTGTAGCTTCCATTACGAACTTCAAGTACGGCATCTCAAACAATTTCGGTGCATATTGTACCTAAAATCGTCAAAATACCGAATATAAGGAGGTACTGATATATGGGGCCTATACGAAGACCTGGACCTGCATAGGCAATTTTCTGTTACAGAGTGTAGTTCCCATTACGAACTCTAAATACGTAATTTGAGACAACTACGGTGAATAATGACACTAAAATCATCAAAATACCGAATATTGGGAGGTACCGTTATATGGGGGCTATACGAAGACGTGGACCTGCATAGACAATTTTCTGCCTTAGCCTGTAGTATCCATTTTGAACTTCAAACACCAAATTTCAAACAATTCCGGTGAATAATGTCGCTAAAATCATCAAAATTCCGAATATAGGGAGGTACCGTTATATGGGGGCTATATGAAAACGGGGACCCACATGACCCATTTACGAACTTAACCTGCCTACTGACAGAATAAACATGTGTGCAAAATTTTAGCCTTCTATCTCAATTCATTCGAAAGATAGCGTGATTACAACAGACAGACAGACGGACATGGCTAAATCGTCTTAGAATTTTACGCTGATCAAGAATATATATACTTAGTTGGGTCTAATATCATTATTTCGATGAGTTACAAACGGAATGACAAAATGAATATACCCTCCATACTATGGTGGAGGGTATAAAAACATTTACTCCCTAAATATTCGTAGTCGACACCATAAAGTATGTATATTCACATTATTTGACGTAGGTCCCCGTTTTCCTAAAGCGCACATGTAACGATACCCACCAATATTCTGTATTTTGATAATCCTAGTCACATTAATCCACAAAATTGTTCTCATTTCTTTTCATTTTCTTCGGGTCAATTGGATAGGAAAAAGGAATTCGCAGACTTCTTGTTTATAAAAATGGCTCCGACTTTAACTATTTACTTCCTTTCACGTCGTTAAAACGGTTTTTTCAATGATGTATCAACAAATAACAGATTTCTTTTCTGGATTTTCAATCTTCCTTGTCCCTTAGTCTTCTAATTCCAATGCATTTCGTATTCTTTATAGACTAAATGCTTCCAAAACTCTACATAACTTCATTCTAAATTTCTATTATTTCCAGCTAAATGATTTCTCTCTTTCGAATAAGTTTTTTTTTCTTAAATGAAACTGAGCACCTTTTTATGCAAATGATTTGTGTCTAACAATAAACAATGATTGCACAACAAATTTGAAGAAAGGAACCAAATAAAAATCATTTATCTCATCAGAGTCTGTGGACTGAGAAAGCAAGTGAAATTGCTCTTTACGAGAAAAAAAAAAAAAGAAAAAAACAGATCCCCAGGTGGTGATTATCCACGGCTTAGGAACTCACCACGCAGCAGAGATTCACCCATACACACACACACACACACATACGGCAAATGAAATCACAAACGTCTGAAAGATTACCTACAATCTCTGTGCACATATGAGTGTACGTGTGTGTGTGTATGTGTGTGCTCATAGAAAACCATGAAAGATCCGTAAAGTAGAGTAAATGCCTTAACTAGAAGCGCGATAATACGAGTTTAAATTAAAGATGATCATAGGTTGTGGTCCATAGATCTCGAAGCGAACGATGAGTATGTAAAAGATAACAAATAATAATAGCAGTCAACTGCTAACGGCATCAAGAGCAAAATACAACAGCAGCAACAACAACAACAACAAAGTGATGTGATGTGATGATTAAGAACATCACACCCAAAGCAATTTAGAATAAAATATCAACGATCATCATCAGCATCATCATCTGAAGCCATAGAGTGATTCAAGTGGATTTTGTCGGTATACAAGAAAAGTGGATAAATGAACTTATCAAAGAGAATTAAAACGAAAGAAATACATTTGAAGAGTACAAGAAAATGTAAAATTAATAAAACAAATTTGTTCGTATGTATGGATGTATATTACGATGATGATGACGTTGATAGTTATGACGTCAATTTTGGACTTGGAATAAGGTTGAGGATATTTCTTATGTAGGAGTATGTGTGTTACATGTTCAATAAGACAAATGCTAAATCTGTGTACCACCTGGCGTATGATCAATCAATTATTGCTGTATGAATATTGAAGAGTAAATGTCAGAAAATTTCAAAAAAGGAGAAGAAAATTGGTATTTTTTCGACCTAAATATGTGAAAACTTTCTACGGCACGGTTTTTTTGCAGTCACTGCATTTCAAAGAAAAACTACATCTATTCACTATTTTATATCCACCTTTTTGGAATTTTGTTTTTTTTTTTTGTTTTTGGTTCAAACCTAATTGTTGTTTTTTATATATCAACTATAAATAATTAATTGTAAATTAAATTAATTTAAATGATATTTTTATGATCATTAGTCAGATGACATCGCATTTATCGCAATCATTATTCAATAATTCTCAACGCTAAATTTCGTTTAGCCTAATTTGATGAGGCACGCAAGATTATCGTCATATTGTTTTTTTAAATCAAAGAGATAAATAAATCATAAATTAGATGTTACAGTTTTGAATTTATTTTTTGTTTTTGCTTATGAGTGAAGTAATTCTCAATCAGAGATGGGAAAGTTATTGAAAAAGCAAGTCAGATATTAGAAGAGTGATAGTTATCCCTCTCTGTATTACAATCTGCATCCAAATTAGGGAGTTATTGGGATAAAAAAAAAAACTTGAGATAGGATTTGCCAAACATGTGGTACCCTCCACCATTGAAATGGTGAAAAATGTTCTATCATTAAAATGCGAACTTGAAATACCAAATTTCGTTGGAAAATGCAATGTGAGAATTTTCCAAAAAAAAAGTTATTCGCGATGAGATTCAGGCCTGATAGTGTGATTTCTTTATATTTGGTTGGAAACCCCCACTGCGTTGCAGTGATCTGAACATATTGAAATATTCCATTCGGCAAATATTGAAAAATGAGCTCGGGGTAAAGCCATTGAAATTCCAAATAGTGCAAGAACTTACACCGCAGCTGAACGAAAATAGACTTAAACGAGCTAAAGAGTTGCTTAGCTTAGCCGAAAGTAGTGAACTGCCGAATTTGATTTTCTCCGATGAGAAAACATTCGTTGTCCAGTAGTTTGTAAACAAACAAAACAAGAGGTCAGCTGAAAATGTGCACCTTCGGTTGGCCACCAGAACTCAAGCGCCGGCCATAGTGATGTTGTGGCCCGCCATAACAGCCGATGGTCGCTCTCCGCTCGTATTAATCGACCGTGGCATCAGAATAAATGCCAAAAATATTACCGCGAAAATATTCTGGAGGATGTATTAAAGTCTTGGGCACGAAAATATTTTGGCCGCAGACCTTGGACATTTCAACAGGACTCAGCACCATCACTCACTCAGCGCGCGCCACCCAAGAATGTTTACAAAATTAGGTTTCTCGCTTCATTTCCAGCGCAGAATGGCCACCAAAATCTCTGGATACCAAGCCGTTGGACTATTGTCTGGCCAAAATGCCGAAAAATGAAGAACCATTCAAATACTTAAAATTCAGTCCAAGTCCTTTGAATAAGCATATCCTTTGGGAACTACTAAATTTTTTATTTCTCATGGAACTATATAAGTTTTACGCAGTGGATGTGAACACTATAAAAGATGGCTAACCTGCGACGTACGAAGACTTCGCCCTGCGACGTACTAATCAAATCAAAGTATTTTTACATATTTAGATTTATTTCTAACTTCTCTATTTTAATCACGACCGATGCTAAATTATTTTCAATTTTTGGATCACATCAAAAATGAATAATAAACACAGGGAATAGGAAAAAAACAGAACCTTAATTTGACTAATTTCAAAGATACATTTTCCCACGTGTCCCCGACATTATCAGTAGCAATTTTCTGAAATAATATTGGACAGTGATAATGGCATTTAAATTTCGCAAATCTCACCGATTATCTTTCCAAAAAACGGAGATAATAAAACACAATACCCCAAACGTCAATCATTTTTCAAGGTTCCATTTAAGAAAGAGCATTTACTATAAGCTTTTGTCAATGTCGTTTTTGTTGTTGTAGCTTTTGCAAAATAATAACTAAACTAGTATGCAAATATTTTCCAAATGCATACGTTTTTTTTTTTTTTTTGTTCTCAAATCAATTGTTAGAATTTCAAAATCAATTTGCCATCGAATTCTCATCATAAACAAACGCTCAGAAACCTAACAACACCAACAACAGATTTTCTTCCCCCCAACAATGTGTAAAGAGAAAAGAGACAATAACTGTCACACACACACACACTCACACTCAGAGTTCTCTCACATTAGTAGGCAAACATTTCAATTCAATTCCGCGCGTATTGCAAAGTCAAATAAATCTACAAATGTATATTTGTATGTATGTGTGCGTATGTGGAAATGTGTTCGCACCAGAGTGGAGATTTGTGATTTTGGTTTGTTGGCCAGGCCAGGCTATCCATCCAGCCTGCCTGTCTATCTGTCTGTCCGTATGTCTCTCAGTAGCCAGTAGTTTGCGATTTTATTTTATTGTTACTTATTTTTTCAGACTTAATTAAGCAATTTAAGAATCATTTAATTGAGAGAGAAAGCATTTTACTTGACCGTTGAACGAACGAACGAACAAACAAACAAACACAGAGACACAGGGTGTTTCAAAGGCGGTCTTTTTGTTGTTTCTTTTTTGTGTTTTTACTTGAGAGTAAGAGTGGGGTGTGTGTGTGTCTGTGTGCTTTCACAACGAATGCCAAAATCCAAAACATTAGAGAAAATCCGCATTCTGACTTTATCTGCCTCGTATCGGCGAGGCTCAACAGCATTTAATTATCCATAATATTTCGTTTCGTTCGCTACATTTGGATATCTTCTCTGGTGGAAATGTAAGATCTTTATCGCTCATTGTTTATTGCCGCATTGAATACTTAGTTTATAGCTTCCGTTTATCATTTGGCTTGATGCTGCTGCTATTGTTCTTCTTCTTGTTGTTGTTGTATTTTTTCGTTCAATCTTGAAACAAATTTGTTATTGTTCTTGGCAATCATTGCTATTGAAATTATTTTTAAGTTGCGTTTTTAATTTTCATTTTTTCTCTCTTCACAATTTTCTAAATCAATTAAAATTGTTTGCAATGTTGTTGTTGCTGTTGTTTTTTTTTTCTAATTTTAAATTGTGTAAAAGTAGTACCGCCGCTTTATAATAGATATAATTTAAGTTTGTTTATTGTGTTGTCGTCATTTTTAGTAGCTGACAAGTCAGGGTTTTTTTTTTTTTGCTCTGTTAAGTCGGCATTTGTTCCAATTTAGAAGAATTGAAGAATTAAAACAGTTTGCCGCCAAATTTAAACATTTAAATGGCATTTCGATAAATTAGTTTTTGTCGTTGATGTCAAAAGGATGAATATGCGGTACACCTGTGTGTATGATCAATATTTGCAATACGCATACGACCCATGGTCCGATTTCCGCTTTAATTTTTTTAAGCATATGTGTGGGAAAAATACGCTAGTTTTAGGCAGACCAATATTGAAAACCATTCCAAGACTACAATAGACGTCAGAGATTGAAACACATTTTGCAAGGAGCATCGCCGGAGACTCAAAATAGTAAATTCCATCATAGTTGACAGAAAATGTAGGTTTTAACAATTTGATCATTGGGAATCCTCCAGAATTTTGTAAAAATACTCTACTTAAATAAGAGACTTAACAGAGACACAAATTGACAACTTATCCAAAAAAAGAAAAAAAAAACAACAAAAAATATAACTTAAGAATTCATTATTTAATTTATTAAAGTAATTTAAATTGAAAATATAAATCACGTTTGAACTTAGGATGTATACCCGTGAAATTAATTGTTTACCAATTTTTTTTCCAAATTTTACCTTTGGCAACATTTCATTCTCAAAATGTTTATTCCAAGGCCTATATAAGGTCGGATAAGAGGACTACATGTAATAAATATTTGATATTAAACTAAGTAGTTTTTGCACTATTGTGATTTGACACCCTTTGAATCTCATATCACAATATGTTTTTTGATAGCAAACTCTTTTGGTGATTGTTTGCAAATTCTTGCCGGGCAATTTTCTTCTGGCACAACACTTCGTCTTTCTTAAAATTAAATTATTTTATGGACATCACAAAACTATTTTTTATAAAACTTTCTTTTTTATCTTTTGTTTCTATTATGGCGCACAAATGTGTTTGTTTCGGTTAATCAGCTGATTGGTTACTCAGGAATGTTGACTGTTTGCATTTTACTGTACAGTTGTTTTGTAAAAGAGAATATAACTACCTTACTCTCTGAGCGAGAAGTTGGTGGGCAATTTGTACAGGAAAGTTTTTAAGGAACCAGATTTAGAAAAATAAAAAAGAAATATGGCAATTTTAAAAATATGAATATCATGCCAGATCGATTATGATAATCCAGGTTTAAGAATTATAAATTTAAATTACCCACTCGGAATTAACTCATTTGCTATTAATCCTTCTATTTTCTTCCCCCTCTCCCTTAGATATAAATTGTACACAGCCTGCTATAGATGATTTTCCACGGGATTTATTCACCGAGGCCCAGAGACAGTCGGGTGCTGTTGTACTTCATGTTATAGCCAGTTTATATTTATTCGTAGCCTTAGCTGTAGTATGTGATGAATATTTTGTGCCCGCCGTGGAAAAAATATGTGCAGGTAAAACCGGCCAACCTCTTGCAATGCCAAAGAAACCATCTTCTAAAATCGCATCTTTTCAGCCCTTAATATGTCCAATGATGTTGCGGGAGCCACATTCATGGCCGCTGCTACTTCAGCTCCAGAACTTTTTGTAAATGTGATAGGTACATTTATTACAGAGGGTGACATTGGTGTGGGCACCATTGTGGGCTCAGCTGTCTTTAATATTTTGGCAGTGGCGGCCTGTTGCGGCATTGGAGCCGGAATGGTAAGCTTTTATTTTACATTCAATATTACGAAACTATATTCGGATATTTATTCATTTTGCAGACAATACCCTTGGATTGGTGGCCATTGACACGCGACAGCATAGCTTATGGTTTTACCGTGGCCGTTTTGATCTGTGTAATGCACGATGAGCGCGTTGAATGGTACGAGGCCTTGATATTGGTGTCTCTCTATGCCGTCTATTTAGCCGTTATGTATTTTGACAAGACCTTTCAAAAATGTGCCAAGGGTAAGAATGGAAATTTTAATTGATAATTCTGGTCGCTGATATTGATGATTTTGTTGTAATGAAAAATAAAAATAAAAAACATGGAAACAGGTGGTGTTAAACAAGCTCGTTCACGCAGCCGCTCCTCCAATTGTAGCATACAGACCAAGAACAGCAATGACAAAGAACCAGGTTTACTTAAATATGATTTAAACTTTTGCCTAATCCCTACTCCTGTTTTGTTCCATAGCTTTTCGTGTAACAAACAAAATTCTTGTAAACTGAGGTCTAGCCATGGCATTAATTGCAAAATTGCAATTTAATTAAATAAGCTAATCTTTAAATGTATGTCGTGATTAGATCTCGAAACACAAGGAAGCTTTTAATGAAAATTTATTTAAATAAACTACATTTTCATTTAAAGTTCCCTTCAATTTTTTGTGTAATTACACCTTTCTCTCTTTACCAACCTACTACTAGATTCTTCTAATTTCCGCAACAAAAAAAGGCTCACCTACTGCATATTTATTGCCCTCCCCCTCTACCTGTTCTCTATCACTATTATCGAATAAAAACATTCCAAGAGATATGTTTTTCAAACGTCAGATTGTCTTCTCTAACTATTTTCAATAATTCGCTGCTTTTCTGAAACAAACAAGAGATTTTCTGAGAATGTCACCAGTTCGAATTTTGCCTATCCATCACACTAATATCCCTAATATCCACTTGTAAATATGCTCACACGTGTAATGTTCTATTCTATGTTTACTTCCTGTTTGTTCGGCGCCTTTCACGTCATGCCACGCCTTTGTCTATGTCGTTGATGTTATTTACTTTAGCATATTTGGCTAATTCTTTTCCCTTCCCCATTTAGAAATTGTGGAGAATCGCATATGTCACAACTTATCTACAATTCAATTGAACGGTGGGGTGAACAACGAATCAGCCAAAGCACCGACATCCACAACACCGGCCATCGCCACCACCTGTATAAGTAACACCATAACCACCACCATTTCCACGGTGTCTACAAACAATTCCGGTTGTGTTGTGAAATCTCCACCGGCAACAACACCAGAAAACACAGATGTTGAAGCTCCGACTGCTACAGCCAACGACACAGCCTCAACAAATGGCGAGGAGGAGGAAGAGGGCTATTCCCTGCTAACATATCCTTGGGGCAAGAGCTGCTTTGCCCAGTTCACATGGATTATTATTTGGCCAATACATTTGCTATTCCGCATTGCCATACCGGATTGTAAAAAAGCCAAGAACAATAAAATCTTTCCACTGACATTTGTGATGTGCATAGTTTGGATTGGATCGCTGTCGTATGTGGTTGCATGGATGATAACAATAATTGGTAAGCGGGGCGCAAGAGAAGAAAACACAAAAAAAATCTCAAATTCTTCCTTCCCCTATTTCAGGCGATACTTTAAAAATTCCCGACTCAGTTATGGGCATTACATTCTTAGCGGCCGGTACAAGTGTGCCCGAAGCGGTTTCCAGTGTCATTGTAGCCAAACGAGGTATTTTACTAACATTTCACATTTGCTCATATCCATTACGCTGAATTTGTTTCTCTCTTTCAGGTCATGGCTCCATGGGTATTTGCAACTCAATTGGCTCCAACACCTTTGATATCCTACTGTGTTTGGGTGTACCATGGCTCATCAAAGCTGTCTTCTTCCCCATTCAGCCAGGTCAAAATTATGTTGGCATTAATTCCGCTGGCTTGGAATATTCTGCCATAACATTGCTCTCCACCCTGTTTCTTTTGTATTTGACCTTCTCCTGCAACAAATTTAAACTGGATCGAAAAGTGGGCACTGCCTGTCTGGTGATATATTTGGTATTCCTGGTGTTTGCCTCCTTGATCGAATTGAACGTCTTCTTCCGGGTGAATTTGCCAACATGTGGCAGATCGTGAAAAGCTTCTACAATGCTCTGAACATGGCAGCTCGGAGTGTGCAGATACTAATGCTAATGTCGTTTTGTTAAGTTAAGGTATCAGTTAAAACAAAATCGATTTAAGTCCATTTATTTGCAACAACAACAACAAAAGAAGAAGAAGAAGAACCAAATCATCTGTAGAACGCATAACACACAATCAGCAGAAGAGCAAGTCCTTACAACAAATGACGTTTAAGGTCATCGAACAGGAATTTCACGTAACGCGCACCCAAACCTAAACCCACACAACACCAACACCAACAAAGATATAATTCTAATCTAAAAACCGAAAGAGAATCATTGTTTAAGTCTATTTTAAGTATTATTATTATTCCATCTTGGGATCTTGTTGTAGCAACAACTTTTTTCTTGTCTTCGCAGATGTCCTGATTATGCACCTGTCTCGAAATTTATCATTTATTATAAAAAATACATGAATGCATATTAAATAATATATAGACCGCCCCAAAAACAAACACTCAGTTCGTGTCATCGTGTAAGGAACATTTTAAATTTGCAAAAAATTCTCGAGAAAAATAATAATGTATAAACATTTTTGCGTTAAATATAAACAATTTAAAGAAATTTAATTTATTTTATAAGATTTTTAATTTAAATATTGAATAAAAACAGATTTTAAAAAACGAATTTGGTTTTATTTATGAAGAGACCCCAAGAAAAGTATTTATATATTTTTAATTAATTCTTTGCTTAATCCCATTGGAATTTGTTGGGAAGTTTTTTCTTCCAAAAACGCTATTTTTGAGGAGAGAACACAAAAATATATTTAAAATGGGAAGGAGTACAGTACAATTTTCAGTAAAAACTCCAGATTTTAATATTTTTAAAGCTTCTATTATATAAATCCACATTTAAGGTATATTTGATTCTCCATAAAAATATTGTAGCATCGCCATTAACGTTACTTTCCAAATTGTTTTTGCAAATTTTTCCCTGTAGTAGCATTCATATTGTATAAACTTACAATATTCCAGAAGTTCAAAGGACAGGGGTCAAATTCTTTCATCGAAAAAATTTCGATCGAAATAAAGTTTTGGAATAAGTACCTTCAACTCTTAACATTCGATATGAAGACTTTTTTATCAAAATTTAAATTTACATCAAGATAAACTATTAAAACTAGTATCTATTGAAAAATGTTCAATAAGGAATGAGAGAATTTGGTCCCTGTTTTCACCACACTAACTCATTTTAAAAGATATATATTCTTTTTCTTTTGAAGGATGCAGAAACGTCTGCAAAGTATTGTGTATCACAAAAAAGCTAAATAAGTTATTATTTCTTCAAACGTTTGCTCGCATGATTCCACTCATTTAAGAAAATGAATAGCAATGCATTTTTTCGATTGTTTTCCTTTATTACTTGTCATTTTCAAAAATATATACGTTTATTTATATATGCTCTAATGCAAATAACTAAAAATTTAACAAAAGAACTATATCTTTTATTGTAAAAAAAAATTACTTTATCTTAATACGTGGGATCTGAAGAGAAAAAGAAAAACGTAACAAATAAAACTAATCATATTGTACCGTCGTCAATTCAAAATTCAAACTATAACAACTGAAAAATAGTTGCAGAGGATATCTTAACTTCGTACTCGAAGAAGGCGTCATAAGGAAAGCCTGGAAATAAAACGTTGGGTATATACATTGCTTAAGTAAACACAATTGTATGCTGCCTCCAAGGTATAGCTCTTCATAGGCATCGGTACAACAATGTTGCACTGCAATATTATTGCGGATTCTTTAGGCCTTGTTGGAATTGTAGAGTCTGCTGTTGCTTCTTGATTTCTTCTTGCATTTCGATGGCAAGCTTCTTGTACTTTTCTGCTTCCTTTTCATTCTTTTCGGTGCCATCACCGCGCGCATACATTTGACTTAGATTGGCGCAAGCATACATATTGCGTAGTTCACATGCCTTAAACGCAAACTCAAATGCCTTTTTCATGTCCTTTTGTACAATATAATCGCTGTCCTTGACAGGTTTCTGGGTTGTTGGTGGTGCATGGGGATTGTATTCTTCGGGTTTACTTTGGACACCCGAAATGTGCATTCCAGACAAGTAAAAACATGCTGTGGCATTGTTCATATCACAACTCTTTGTCAGGTAAGTCAAGCCCTGGAAAAACGTAAATGTTTCACTGATCGTATGGAATGTATTCATTCTCCATATTACTCACTTTCTGGACATCTCTGTCGATTTCCTTTGGCATAGAACGAGACACCAACAAAAGACCAGAGTGCAGACAGGAATCAGAATCATTCAAATTGCAACCCTTTTCGTAGTAACTAAAGGCGGCTTTAGGGTCTCCTTTGCTTCCGCTCTTTCCCTTACCCAAGAAGCTATAGTTACCGAATTTAAAGCAGGATTTTGCGTAACCATAATCGTCACATGTCGATTTGTATACCTTGGAGGCTTTCTCGAAATCTTTTTTGATGCCCTCCAAATAGTCACCCAGCAAATGACAGACTACAAGAAGAAAAGGCACAAAATTAATTCCAGAGTTTTGGCAATGTGTTATTAACTTTTCTTAAGAAACAAGGAGGTTAGAATCTGCAATCTTTACAAACTAAACTAAAACTCTTCCCACCTTCCGGTTTCTTTTCAGAATAACACCCGAAGCGGTACTCCACTCCAAGTTTGTCTATGTACTCCTTAACGTCGGACTCTTTTTTTAGATCGTAGGCCATATTTTGTTCCCGATATTGATGTTGTCCGGCTTAATTGTTACTTTTTTTATTTTTTATTATTATATAAATACAAAGCCAACCAATCACGGGGAAACGGCGCTCATTGTGGATATTAAGGGTTCTACAGATTGAAAAGTTGTCAACAGGTAGGGATATGCAGATGAACAATTGAACTTGTATAGGGTATTAACAGTCTAATTTTGACACAGAAAACAATTGACTAGGGTGCTATAGATACATTTAAGCTTGTAATGCTGTACTGCTCACATGGAGCAAAAATTACAGGGGATTCCTTGGATTTCAGGGATTGATTGAGAGGTATTCAACCTTCTTCTACTTGACGACAACACCGTCAACTCTCCAACTAATTTATGAAAATGTTTGATAAACCTCACAAATGGCAATATTGATACTTAGAATAACGATTCCCAACATACCCCGTCGACAAATAGAATAAGGGTCATTTTTTCAACTTCAAAAAAGCCTCGAATTTCAAATAGCTATATAATGGCCAATATAAGGTTTCTATTGTATTTTTATTATTTTTTTTATTTTGTAATGCTAATTTAAAATTATATTTGAAGAATTTATTTAAGTCCAAAAATAGTTTGCATGTAAATCTGAAGCCCAATTATAACAAGTTTCTACAATTACTAGTACTGGAAAAAAAGTCATAAAACAAATTGTGTTGTTCAGTTTTTATTTATTTATTTTGAACACAATACGTGACCTTCCGTTGTACTATTAATACACCGCTGGAAATGCCATAATCAAGTAAATTTCAACTTGTCCAAAACATCTTTACGTTATGGAATATCAATACTTGTCATAAATAATAGATTTTAACTCTATATAATGAGTGTATTGTCAACTTGATACATGAATAAATGTCATTTAATTTTAAGATAGTATTTCTTTTCAATTACTTTATTGTTTTCAAAATTCCAACTACACGTTTCATTTTCATTACAACGATGAACACTACAAACTTGTTTTTATTCAAAATATTTGAATAATTTCATTTGGTAGATTATTGTTCTAGATATTTTAGGTGTGAGATAGGTCACCCACCTATCGCATTATGCTTTGATAATTGAAAAAAAAAAAATAATAATAATACATTGTTTATGAGGAAATCCAAAATATTGAATCTGATTACAGCTAAAGGACAGTTTTTGAGTATAACCGTTTTGATTTACTACTATTATTTTCTCTTTTGTATAAACAAATAATATTCACAACATGTTTTGTTTATTTTAGGGTTTTTATTTTTGTTGTTTGTTTGTTGTATTATTTAAATTAAATTAAAATTAATTAAGCATTAATTCGTTAAGTAAATGTGTTTTGTTGTTGTTTTGTTGTGGTTTCTTCTCTAGTTATATATCCTCGCATCATGGCAATACAATCAAAATAATTCGAAATCAGTGTACGCTTTCGAATAATTTTGACGAGTTCCTCCAGACTTGACAGATATCTTTGTTGTTGTTTTTAGAAATAGTTTTTGGTTTTATTACTGTGTACGGTATTTGTTAATAATTTACTTCTTAACCATCTTCATGAGCATGTCTGTGGACAAGGACTTGGGGCGTTCGATGGGCAAGCCCAAAGCACGATCCCAAATGAGGGAGGCCAACACACCGAGAGCGCGGGAGACGCCGAACAAGACAGTGTAGTAGTTCATTTCCTTCATGCCGTAGTATTGCAACAGGACACCGGAGTGAGCATCTACATTGGGCCAGGGGTTCTTGACCTTGCCGGTTTCGGTGAGGATTGGTGGCACGACCTTGTAGATCTTGGACACCAATTGGAAGAGTTCGTCGTTGGGCAGATGCTTGAGGGCGAACTCGCGTTGGCAGGTATATCGGGGATCTGTTTTGCGGAGTACAGCGTGACCGTAGCCGGGAACGACTTGGCCGGACTTGAGGGTCTTCCAGATGTAGTCCTTGAGTTGTTCCTCAGAGGGATTGTTACCGGCTTCCCTTTGCAATTTGCGCAACCAAACCAAGACTTCTTGGTTGGCCAAACCGTGCAAGGGACCGGCCAAACCGTTCATGCCGGCGGCGAAGGAGAGGTAGGGGTCGCTCAAGGCGGAGCCAACCAAGTGAACAGTGTGAGCGGATACGTTGCCACCTTCGTGGTCACTGTGGATGGTCAAGTAGAGACGCATCAATTCGGTGAATTGGGGATCGTCATAGCCCAACATCTTGACGAAGTTGGCGGACCAATCCAAATTGGGGTCGATGGTCTTGGAGCCCTTGCCATTGCGGTAGGTGTTGCAGTAGATGGTAGCAGCAACGACAGGCAATTTGGCAATCAAGTCCATGCTGTCTTCATAGACGTATTCCCAGTACTTGGACTTGTGAACACCCTGCAGAAAGACAAATCAAGACAAACCATTAATAAAACATGCGGAAATAAAACCCGCCTCGTCGTTCTGCACTTACCTCTGAGTAGGCCTTGGCGAATTTACTGTCGTGGTTCAAGGCAGTGATGGCAGCCGAAAATTGGGACATGGGGTGCAAGGTGGTGGGGAAGTTGTTCAACATGGTGACAACATGTTGGGGCAGGGCAGCACGTTCAGCCCATTCGCGAGACAACTGCTTGACCTGAGCCTTGGTGGGAACATCACCGGTCATCAAGAGCCAGAAGAGACCTTCGGGCAAGGGTTCAGCGCCACCTTCAGCAGCGGGCAATACCTTTTGGCATTCAGGAATGGAAAGGCCGCGGAAGCGGATACCCTCATCAGCATCCAAGACTGAAGTTTCGGTAACCAAGGCTTTAATGCCACGCATACCACCATACATCTGCAAGTATTAGGGCATATTTTGGGTTAAGCTAATTTGCTACTTTGTTGTTGTTGTATATATGACCTAAAAATGTGTTACATTTTGGGACAAGTTGTGTCCACCTGGTGGTTCCACAATTCATTGTAATACAATTTAGCAAAAAAACTGGCACAAACAAGCGGAATGTCATTTCGTGTTTCGTTTTTTTTTTTTTTCTCATTATGCAATTATTGTAAAGAGAAGAAGAAAAAATGACATAACCGAAAATCAATATGCAGTTCTTCTGAATGGGAGAGGGTGGGTGAAAACCCACAACAAAAATGCATAAAAATATAAGTCAATCGATTTGAAACAAAGTCTGTGCATTCATCATGCGACCATTTCCCCTTTCCCAATGTCTTTCGAAGTAAACAACAAGAAAGTGAATCGTTGTGTAATCACATGAAAATTATTTAGAACACGAAAAGCAGAAAATGCACATTTAATTTTAGAAGTGCCGCCGCCTTATAGTAGCGGTGTGTGGAAAGGGGGAGGAGGAAACCGGCATTTCAGTTGAAAGAAAATTAGAAAATTTAACAATTTCATGATATTCTGCTTCTGCTGCTGTTGTCGTCGTCATTCCCCTGTCTATTATTTAATCGCTTGGCATTTGGCCATAATATCATGATTCGTTTGTTGTTGTTTCCAACATCGAAAGAAAATGCATAAGAAGCACCGGCCATCTGAAGTGAAAATGATTTTTTATGTAAAAAACAAATGCCATATTCATTAGATGACAAAGGAAGGGCGCGATAATAATAACAATTCCAGTAACATTTCCATTGGAGGATATTTCAATAGAAACAGACAAACAGCAGAGTATTATTCATATTCATTTGTATTACGTAATCATAATTTTACAATTTCTTTTGAATAGTTATCAACTTGATGGAGGAACTGCTGACGTCATTATTCTTGGTTTTTTATGAACAAAATTTATTTAATGCGAGAGACATATTTTACTCACCATGTCGATGGTAGTTTCACCCATCTTGAAGGAGCCATATTGCTTCCTGAAGCTCTTGACGCGTTCCTGTTCAGCGGGAATTTTCTGGGCTAAGACTTCACGCAAACCGGAATCGGCAGTGAAGAAACGGGCATATTGGGCCAAGAAGGCATTCAATTTCTGAAATAAAATATGGGAAGAAAAAATGAGATAAAGTTTATGATAAAATTCAAATAGGTTTTATTCCAAATTGGTGTGGCGTTGTGTGTGTGTGCGTCAGATTAGATAATTGTTTGATTTTCTCCGTTTTTAATTCTTTTTTAGTTTAGAATACTTTACAGACAGTTGTAAATACTCAGATATGTTTGAGTGCTTGTGTGTTTATTGTCTAATCACACTTGCTATGTTGTAATAATTCACTTGTCACGCTATGTCAATATTGGAATGACGCGTCCGTCCGTCCGTTACAGGCCTTCAAAGTGCTTTCATTCAAAAAGAAAATAAAAACGATAAGCCATAATATTCCATAGGGAATTTTCTTTGGGTTTTGAGACTGATAACAGAAATAAAAGGTGTCATAATTTTGAGCATGACTTGAAGCAATGGCTTATCTTATACATACATACAAACATACATACATATGTATACAAATATTAGGCAAGCCATGAGAAAATTGCTAAACAAACGTGGCGTTGTCGTCTCATTTGCAATGTGATTGAACGAAGAGGGCTCTGATTAATCAGCGAGTGGGGGAATTAATGACATAAATTCTGCTAAAAATTGGAACAAAAAATACGCCCATCAGACAAATTTTATGAATAATTATGGAGCTTTAACGAGAGAAAATCATTGCGTTTTTCTTAACTTTTCAATGTGGTAAAATAAATTAAAAGGATATGTCTCTAGATCTATATTCAAACTTTTAAGGACATGTTTCTTTTTCACATTTCGACTTTTTTTCTTGTTATGGATCGTGACTGCAGATCTGCGTAAATAGGACTATTTATTGGCATAGAAATCGTCTACTTTCTTCCCCTTCTTCTTAAGTGGCCGAAATATACATCATTATTTCATTTATGTATTGTTTTTGAAGCCAATGACCCAAAACGATGGGGAAATAGACCACCCCCAAAGAGGGGTGGGATCCATGAGAATGTAGATTGAACTAGTTCCACTACACCTTGCCATCAATTAAACACAGCATAAATTAACATTATTTATCGTTCAATGATCGCGAATGTGACAAGATTGATAAAGCAAATGCTATTATTTTTAGATAAATCAATTTATTGGCTGTCGACTTCTACGTCACTTTACGATTATCTTATAAATCATTATAAATATAGAGCAATTCACAAGATAGGCGTTAACCAAATACAAAAACAACGACAACAACATCAGCTGCAATGATAAAAGCCAGCGGTGTAATTGAATATGCAAAACGGCCAGTATTTAGCACAACTTACATCACACCTTAGCTAGCGGCGAATGAATGGAAAACCAACCGCAAGGCTTTAATGTATGCCTCCTAACGTTTCTGGTGGCATGTATCATCATTCGAACATGTGCGAAATGTTCTCTTAAACGATTGCAACAAGTTGTAATTTGAAACCGACTGATGACGTGGACGGTGATTGCCATCATCATTTGTTTCTATTAGAAATGTAAATTTTCCTATTAAGAATGAAAAGTCTAAATACCGCCAATCAGCACGGCAATAGCACGATATCATTCACCTGTACTATATTTATATATAGTTCCTGGTTTAGTGTATTTGTTGCTATGAGCGTACATATGTCAAGGTTCAACGGCAAATTTACACAAGCGATCGTGTCAGATACGGTAAACATTAAGGGAAGAAGCCTAGTCGGAAGCGAGTGAATATATGCAACTAATTACCCCACTGATTGCAACCAAGTTACAATTTATTATTGGAACAATATTTCATAATTTTTGGAATAATCATTGGTTCAATTATATTCCCAATAAAATCCACATTTTTTTAATTTTTCACCTATTGTCAAGTCATTTGGCACATCTGTTTTTTTTCTATGCAAGTATATCTTAGGGGAAATAGATGTGTGTACGACGACTTCAACTCAGAGTAAATATTTCATCCATCACATGATGTCATTAGAAACACGAGTATCTGTTATTTCCCACCCAAGGTTAATAATGAATATGCATTACTCTTTAGAAAGACAAAATTAAAGAGAAAAACATTCAATTGAAAAATAAAGTAAAGGTTTGCAAAAAAAAAAAAAAATATAAATTAAATTATCCATATTTTTTATTTAAACAAACACCAGAGTTATACTTATTTTTATTCAAACAAAATTCGTTTATTAAATTAGCTTTTCAAATACGTTCAGTGTGTGCAGTTTTGATTTATTTTGTGTTAATTTTCCCCCCACATATCAGGGCGGTGGAAAAATGATATGGCAAAAAATGAAATGAAATCACATGACGTTGATAATTAAATGATCACATAATACCTGCTTCTTTGTTCGAGTTATATGCGTGTGTCAACTCAACTCAATGGGGAATTTATTTGGCGCTACTTTTAGAAAATCTTATCATCCAAACAATTTGGAACCCTTTCTTGCGTCTCTGTGTTTGTTTTGTTGGAGAAGAGTACTTCCATTTATCAGATAATAGAAAAAAAAAAGAGTATTTGTTAACATGGTTGACATTCGTCGTTATCAAATTCTTCGTCATGCTTATCTGTTATCGGTTCCGTGACTTTGTTGGGAAGGCAGTCGATATTTTCTCAGCGGCTGATAATTATCACTAAATTCTTAATACATTTATAAGCTTGATTGCAGTAAAACTATTGATCTCTAATCGAAATATTTACGAGTGCTGCTACTAGTTTTATTATTCCAAAAGTCATCTGGCAAGGGTCATAAAAGGGGATTATATGCATGCTAATTGTAGATTTTTGTGGAAAAGATAATTATATTGCACCCAATACCACAATTTGTAGAGGTTTCTTCGAATGGTAAATGTATTAAAAATAACCCATTTAGAAAAGTTTTTACCGATCTTCTCCAAGTTTTCCTAAAAAATCGCAAACAATAGAAAAGCCGATTACTTGGCAACTGTAAACTACATGCAATAGCAATAATTTCAATAATAAATGCATTCAAACTTTTTTCAATATCGTGAGCATGGCAACTGCCGTTAATGACTGTTGCCGGCTGAATGACAGCATTGACATTTAATGATAAATAAGTGCTGGGAAAATAAAATATTTTCAACTTCCTTATTTATTGTTATATGATTTTAAGTAAATTGATTTATGAATTACAGTTATTATTTCTATTTTCTCAACAATATATGGTGCTAAAAATATAACGAGAACAAACGTTAACAGAATAAAAATAAAAAAGCGAGTTTTTTACTGCTACTTTCCTATCAATGTTGAATGGCAAGATTTCTATTGACTCTTTTTCAGCTTCCATCATTTCTAGTTCAATCACCTCTTATCTTCCGAAAGTTGAATGAAATAGTTTTAAGTTCAGGGACCTTATATAAATGAATACATTTTATGAAACAATTGGATATGAACGAAGTTTGATTCGTTCCATTCGTAGCTCCCAATATCATTGAAAACATATTCCAAAAAAAAAATATTAGAAAGTAGTAACCATTTGAAACAAGTTATTATTGCATGGGGATGATTTTGACCAGATTTGTGCGCAATTTTCATGCTCACTCTCGCACTCTCCCACTAGAACACAAGTGGTATGATAAAAACAGTTGATATGTATATGTTTGGTGGATGCTTAAATTATGTCTATCTTACGTAAGAGAGACACAAAGAAGGCATTTAAAAGAAAATGAAAATGTTTTTTTCAGTATTTTTAGAATTAAATACCACGAGACGCCAGCAATACGAATATTTGGCCGCACGAAGCCATACATCACATTTTCATACAGAATTTTCTTTGTCTCCTGAATTGTCGTTGTTGTATATTGTGGCGTAAAAAGACTTTCATAAAGGCTAATGTCTAATAGCCAGCCAAATAGTTCAATAACCGTAGCAATCAAAACGAAATGGTATAAAAATCTTCCCATCCTTTGATACACCCTTCCACTACAAAACAAAAACTTCTTTACAATCTCATTAAGCCGAACAAATGTCATCCTATGTACACTGCGAACTTTTCAATCACATCGTTCCGGTTAATTCCAGTTAGCACACTGATATTGACCCATATTGTTGTCTTCTGTTTTAATTTGATTAGAATTATTAAATTTCAATTCCGAAGAAAAAGGCGGAAAAAGTGTCGAGCCTCGCTGTGAGTTTGTGTGTATGCTCCCTCCATAGTATTGATAACGTGGTAATCAATGTGAGTGGAACACTGGCGCGCAAATTAATTGAATATGCAAACCCAGTTGCCTCCCTTTACCCCGCACAAAATAAACACGCACTTGCTCTCACATCAAAACTGTAGTGGCAGCAAGAACGTTTCTGCACCCGTCAAGGGAAGTGCATTAATATGGAAGGGGAAAGATGTGGTGGCCAGACAGTTGTAAATGAAAAAAAAAAAAGCAAAACAGTTTGTCGACAGTACAGCAAATGAGGACCAGCTGAAGTACTTCTGGGGAGTACGTTTGTTTTGTTATTAAATTTGCTTTCAAGTTGAATTTTTGAATCAGAGAAATATGGGAAGGGACCTCCTTTCCAAGAACATTTCAATAGAAAGATTTTGAACTTATATAGAATATTTATTCCAAATATCAGGGGGTTAATTACTAAAACAAAACTTGGAACTTTCCGTATAGGTTAAACTAAGTGCGTTGCCACTGGCATTGTGCGCCTTATCACCTTTAGCCAGGAATATGACGATTTAACGCATGATTTGAAAAAAAAAACACGAGTTACTGTCTGATGGTTGTTTAAATATTAAATATATAAATTAAACATTATCGCTTGGTGGAAGACAGCAGACAGACCTCCCTAACTCTGGACCAGCATCTGAAGGTTGTATTTCCGAACAAAGGTTATTTCCAAAGACTTGGAATTGGCAGACAAAAATCAGATCAGAAAATAATATTCCGCTTAAATGGAACTTTACAATCTATATATGTATATCTAAGAAAAAACGTTAAAAATAATAAATATTAGCACTAAATTAGCAATAAATATATAGCACTCGTAGCGAATTTTAATGACGTCCACGCCGACACAATGTAAACGTCATTATCTGTGTTCATGAGTAGTTTGGCCAATCCACACACGTGCCTCCCCCTCCTTCTCTTGGCTCCTATCAGTTTCCATAAAAAAAAAATACAAACATTTTCCATGATTTCTCTACGTCACTGAGAAAATAATGCCGGAAAATTTGCTGTGATATAGATAGCATTGAATGTATGGCATATTTAAATAAATAATTCGCGTAGCAATGTGTTATGCCAACAGGGTTAAATAATGATGGAAAACTGTGTTGATTTGTTCTACTCAAAGAGAAAAAGAAAAGCTTTTCTAGAATAGGCCAAATAAAAACAGATTTTAGTTAATAACACTTAAAAATGTTTTATCTAAACAAGCAAAAAAACATCAGTTCGACATGTGTGGTAGTGGTGGAGGTGGTGATGTCATAACGAATGTTTTACATCCAAAAGATTTTTATTTTTAACAAAAACAATACCTACGAAGGCTAAAAGCAAATGAACTTTGAATTCGATCGAAATTAACAACAAAACGCTTTTATGTGTCTGGAGTCGGTCGAATAAGTAAATTACATGCAAATTATCAATTTCAAATGTACCTGAGTTGCAACTTTGTTCTTCTCCCAACACACAGTTTACTTAAAAATATTTGAAGAAATAAATTGTCTGAAATCCATTGGCGTGTTTGCTTATCATTCGTTCTATGCGGAAAGATAACAACCGTGCCAATTGACGCCAATGGCCAAAAGTCATTAAGATAAAAAGCAAAATCTCCTCAAAAAGATCTAGATTATTTTAGCATTGTTATTCAGTTGTGAGTGCCAATGCGATTGTTGGAAAATTTTCAACAGGGAGCTAACTATAAATTTAATATGATTTAAGTTATTGCTGACGAACGAACTATTTTGTGCAGTAAAAATAAATACGACAGCTAATCAGATATTTTGAATTACATGAAAAAGTTCAAGAACATGACTGAAACCGGTTTCCTAAATGTAGGAAATATATGGATAAATTTGAAGGTCTTTTTAACAAGAAACACACAGTCGGGTTCCATGTCATTACACAATTGAGTCACAATTGAAAATTTGTTAACAAATCTCCAAACAATTGAAAAAAAGAAAACGAAACGATGTTTTGTAAGACAATAGCACACAACGAAACAGTTCTCCTCATAAAGAATATACGAATTTGAAATGGGAAAAAAATTGTAAAAACTTCTGGTTATACTTCTAATTAAAGATTATTTCTTCAAATACTCAATAACTTAATGTTTTATTCCTAAAAAAGACTACCCCCTTTATACTCAAACTGGAAGAAATGTGTTTTTGTTTTATCAAAAGACATAAATGCGAAATTTGTGTTCCAAAATTAGCCAAGTAGATATATTAAAAGTCGTTCTTGTTTCCAAACGAGATCTGAATGTAATCTTTATTAGCGCAGTTCAATCACCTTATCGTATAAGCGTGTAGTAGAGGAGAAAACGGCAAATCAAAAAATGTTTGTGGAGCAATGTTTAAAAATAAATGCTAATATGTCGCCATAGTCTCAAGAAATAATTTGCGAGTTCTTAAAATATTTTTAGGTACCTATGTATTATTAAAGATTTTATTATTTTTTTTACTTAAAAGCAACTTTATCGACAAAAAGAGATTTTAAGCAAAATTCCCTAAAAATGTTTAAACATTTACAATTTCGGCCAGGCCGGCTTTGTTGGTAACTCTTTAGGAGATAATGAAAATCTGATTAGAATTCATTACTCTCATGGATTTCTACCTAGGTGATAACCTCCTCAGGAAAAGGTGCACTAAATTGCATGCCCCCAAGATGCAACTAACTTCAACAAAAAATTGAATTTTGCCTTCACTCAAGTCTGAAAATCATATATACATAGGTTTTATATCACACTATATCGGCTACATAACGTATATTATTATATATGAGCTGTATTAGAAACATCTTTGCAAATTTAATTCAGTTCAGGTAATGCTGGAACTTCTATATATTCCCCATCGCCCTAGTTAACTTTTAACTGGTGAGGTGACATATTTTATAACGTGGCGGTAAATTTTACCCCTCGAAATTTTACAACAAAAAAATTGTTATGTTATATGTTTAATTTTTTTTTGATAATTTTTTTTATATATATATATAAACTTGTATATTTTAAATTACGATAAGTAAAAGAAAAACAGATTTTTTTCATTTAAACAAATCTTTTATTCATCTCAATAGAAGAGAGAATTTCAAGAAAATTTGAAGGGAGGATAAAATTTACCACCACCTCGTTAGTTAAAGGTTTAAATTAAAGCAAGTATTCGATTTTATAGGATTAAGGGCGTACGGAAAATTCAATATTTGAAACACTACTCCTAATTACACAATGGGTATGGTCGGTTTTTATAACACTTTTTTTAACTTCAATAACATGCCACTTAATAAAAGGGGTTCCATTGAAAATAGTAGCCGGAGTAGGATACAATTCTATAGTTGAAGAAATCAAATTTCAACTATGGGACAGGAGAGTTAAGAAATGTTAATTACAATATATAATTATTTTGTCAAAAATACCCACCCAAAATTAGCCATATACGGTTTTCAATTATTTCCAAATACACTTGTGTGGCAATCAACACCCAGTGGTTACATAAACATCTAGACACACCTATCAAAAAAAGCCGAGAACAAAACAAAGCACAAATCTAACTATAATTAGTTTATTAGAATTACCTAAACATTATAGTTTATATTTAATGTTAGCCCAATAATCCCTCTTTTCCCACATTTATTATTGACACCTGTCATTAGCCAACAAAGCGAAATAAGGTCATTCATATTCGTGCCGCCACAAATTAACAATTTACTTGGCCGTGTTAATTGTATCCATCACAAAATATTAACAAATAAAATTGCAACTAATTTCAATGCAAAAATTATAATTTTGTTTGTTATGTAATGGGGCAGTGGGTAAACTATATGGAACAGCAACAACAACAAAAACGATATGAGATTTTTTCAACGCAAGCGTAAAAAAGGCATGATAAAAGAAAGTAGCAGGCGGCAGTTTTTTTTTCTAAACCATCAAATGAGCAAGCTATACCCCTAGTGAAGAGTAGTAAAACTCTCACTCTCTCTCTTATTCTCCCACTTTTTTGTTCTATGGTAGAGAACGGCTCTTATCATTTTGGTCACACATTTCTTCATGGCTAAAACCCAAGGAGGTCAGCCAAAGAGCCTAACTACCAAACAATTGTTACAAAACCTAATTCACATTCATAATTAGTTTTAAGAAGAAAAAAAAACTGAACCACGTTTACACATCATCATAATCGCGTATCTCGGTTTACTTGTGTCACACACAAACTCACTCACACCACATTGACAACGGAATATATAGTAGAGTTGGATTAACCCTACTTTTCACTGTGCTGTTCAAGTTAATGATTTCTACAATAGGGGAACGCAGGCAGCGAACAAGGGGACGATGACTTTCTCGAAATACTCAAGAGAGTTCAAAGTTTACATTACTGGGGTGATTTACTCCAGCTCAATGGAAAAATCGGAGAATATGCTACAGTTCTGGAACATCAATACACATGGTGGTGGCACCGGCAATGAATTGTCTTTTTTTATTAATCTTCGGGGGTTCTATACAACGTGACTAGTAATCTTCCAAAGCATTTAATCGTAGTGTACACGCACATCACACCACCGCCATCAAGTCTTAAATCATTGGCAATTTCTGATTTTGCACGCATTAACTCACACACACACACACACTTGGGAAATTATTGTAACTCACCTGAGCCTCTGGCAATTTACGCGTTGAAATACGGTACAACGACATTGTGTTTGAATCGGTTTATCTTACTTCCTACAAATAGACACAAGAAAAGGAGAACAAGGAATCAAAATCACGTTCTTTTCACTTATTCGCGTAGAGTTTTTATTAAAGGATTTCTATTTTTTCTTTCCTTTCCAAGTTTTTTTTTTCATAGAAATTAATAGCACACGCTTGCTTTTGTTTTTGATTTATAGACCAAAAAGCAACAACAACTGTCAAAAGGAAGGAATTGTTCTTTCGGTCTTTCTTTGGTGGTCGGAGCAGAAAAAGAATGGAAGCACTCACAACAATACACTCTCGCACTCTCGTAATCTCGTAACACACGGATCCGTTGGTCGTCGTTGGTTGTTGTTAAGAACCCCGCGAATGGCGAATGAATGTTCCAAATGTGAATTAGGGATCCGTAAGTCGACTTTCGACTTATCGATTTTTTGATGGCGAAAAATCATTCGCGTAAAGTTATCGATAGCATCGATTTTTCACAAATTACCGGGTGATTCAGAGCAGCATAAATTCACATTAAATACAATTTTCAATTATGCGAAAAAAAGAATAGAAAAACAAAATTAATTTATAAAATTATAAATGAAAATGTCCCTTAAAGGATTACATTTTGTTTAACAAAAATGCTCATACCCCTGTTATTTATGTCAAACAATAATGACTCTTTTGCAAAACCGATAAATATCTACCATTTTTACAATTTTATTCAATATTGTAAAGGAAAATCGGTTTTCGTAGTAACATTTGTAGAATCTTCAAGGTTCTGGAACTGATCATGAATCTCTGAATGGAATCGAGGAATTTTCCACTACCAACGGGATATATAGATCGACTATCGATCTTTGGATTTGTTTTACAAACGTCATAATCGACTTTCAGATCCCATATATTTTACTAACATACCGTTTGCACAGGACTAATTGTAAATCAGAGTTGCATTTTGCTGCCACATACACATTGATTTAGTTATTCTCGTCACTTTCAAAAAATTATTATTACAAACAATGAAAAAATGAATATTGCTGCCAAACAGTATAACCAGATATATAAATGAATAAACAGAAAATAAACTAAGGCGTACGCTTTTTTGTTCATCTCTCTTCGAAAAGAACCTAATGCTCTAAAATTTCAAGTGAAACGGAAAGCCAGAGAGATATTTGCTCTCTTTTAGGACCTTCAAAAAATCTATTTATTTCTTATTTTTCAATATCATAAAGGGAAAATCGGTGGTCGTAGTACAAAACAGACCAACTATCACACACCTTTTGCTTAGATGTACAAATGGTCTGTTCCAGCACTGCAAGAATGTCAAAGGTTTGACAACAATAACCGATTTCCCCTTTATAATATCAAAAAAAAAAATATTCGAAAATAGAAGATTCTTGCAGGTTCCACACAGTATAGTCGAATATATAAATGAGTAAACGATAACCCCAGATATTCAAGTGTCATTGCTGTTTAGCCTTGTTTCTACTCTAATCAAAAACCACTTTGTAGAGTTGCCATTTTCTTGTCAAGGGAATAGAATTGCCATGTGAGACAAATGGTTGCTATAAGGAATGGCATTGCCTTTCGGACGTTTGTGTCTGTGATTGAATAAATGGAATTGAGAGAGATGGCAATGAAAAATATTTGCAACAGATGTCGCCATAGTTATTTATTCATGTTGTGCATTACAATTTAGTATAGTTCGAAATAAAGTTTTTTCGGAACGAATTGGAAATCAAGAATGTATTAAATTTATAAAAGATGACGACAACATTTTTTTCTTTCAAGCTCTGATTGTACTCTTGTTTATATCTCTTTTAGGACGATAAAGTGTATAGCCAATAAATAATAAACACTCTGGTTTAATTTGCAATTCAGCCAAAAGGGAATTTTACCACTCGATTCAAGGTTTTCCAAAACAACAAGATATCCTTGAAGCGAGTAAAAATCAAATCTCATTATTTTCTTATTTCAACATTTGTTTATAAAAGTGGCTCTGTGGTCAGTAAATACAAGTTTTTTGCCATGCCGCTAATAATAAACAATGATAGCTGAAGAATTTTTTAGTAGAAGTCCCCTAATAATTTCAAAGAGAAAAAGAAACATCTGCAGCATCCTTTTCTAGAAAACTGGATCACATTTCGATTCATCTGGAAAACATGAAATTTGTACACATCTGTCCTGTGGAACAATGAAACGTTTTGTCCTTTGAAAACTTAAGAAGATTTAGAAAAGTTTTCTCGGACATCCTTCAAGAAAAACATGCACCCATTATTCATGTCAACAAATGTGGTCCATTTCTAGTTTTTTCTTGTTGTCGGGTAAACAATAGGCCATAACGGTCCGTTTCAAGAGAGTGGACAATGGCCAGTTGTTGGTGCCGTACCCCATTCGTGTCCAACTTATCCCTTTTGGGAGAAAAACTATTTCTCATTGTTTAAACTAACTATTCTATTGTTATTTGATAGCTATTCTTTTTTTGTTAAAAAAAAAAAAAACATTTGTTTGATTAATGTTTTGGACAAAGATGTTGATTCCGTCTGATTGCTGTGAAACACATACATTGTTGTTGATTGAACCGGCAACAATTTTCAATTAAACAATTGAAGCAGGATATCAAAACAACTTTTGGAATCCCAGATGTCTTTCAAGGCAATAGCAAGCCTTGGGAGAACTTTTCATATTCAAGGTCACTTCGACTTTTTTTCCTGGCCGGTTTAGGTTTTTGAAACCTTTAGAAAGCCTTGATGAAAAAAAATGATTGGGAACAAGAATTTAATCCCATTGAAGAAGTGTCGATTATAGAACTGCAATTCCCTTGGGAACATAAAAAAACCACAAGATCGCATCAATTATTTAATTTTAAAACATCTCTCCTGGTTTTTTATCATTTTCACAAGCTGTCTGTTACCCAAAATTTTGGGCTCATTTCCCATACTTCCTTAAGATTGATCTGCTGTACATAAAATATCATTATATTTTTTGTTTTTGAATAAATACACTTTCTTATTTTAATATCTCCCAGGGAGTATGGATTAAAATTTATTGCTCTCTGTCACACATTGGATCGTTGAGCATGTCCCTTTCCAGTATTATGTCTTGGCTTATCCTTAAATTACTTTGTACAAAAATATATATCATTTCAAAACTCTAATTAATTTTTGTTTTTCTTTTCAAAAAACAACCGTTCGTCGCCCTCCCCAAATGACAATGTTGAAAGTGTTGGGAATATCGCATTTAATCCTCGCTGCAAAAATCGTGCATTTGGCCAGACATTCGACAAAGCAAAGCAAAGAGCAGCTGTTTCTCATTTCAATTCGCCAAAGCATAACGCGTGCCAAAAACGCCAAACAACAACAACAACAACTACAGTAAATTGTAACAAAAACTATATCCATCCACCCGACACATCGAAATGAGTTTCAAAATGATGAATTGTAGTCAATGTCCGATACAGGCCACAAAGAGAGTTCTACGGATCCCAGGATCTTAATCAAATGCCTGCAAGCATGTGTCACTTTGGATGAGAGGACGACAGCGAAAGAGAGAGTGAGAGCGGTGTGTGTGTTTTGGCAACAGAAAATTATTAGATCTATATGGAATTTTATATTGTTGTTGTTTGTTTGTTTGGTTGGTTGGTGAGGAGGGTGCAAACGTGTGTTCCCAAATGGGACACCAGGATGAAATCGAACACATGAATATTCGCCAACAACCACTAAGGGACAATAGTGCGTGCTTGTGTTCTCAAAAAGAAAAGGGAGTCTGTTGTTGACTTAACAAAGGACATGCGTGTTTCAGCTGCGCCTATGATGAGTTGAGACCAACAAAACAAAAAAAGGAAATGCGGAAAGATTGGGAAACGTCTGCTCTGATCAGATGCAGCCAAATAAAATGTTGCTTTGGTTTCACTCCCGTCACGCTTAAGCTTAGCTTTGCTTAACAAGATAAATTAACCACAGCTTTAAATGAGACAGCTAGCAAGGAAATTGGAAACATTCCAGAAAAAAAAACATTTGGCCAATGAAGAGTATGTTGAAAGCACATGACCTCTGTAAAATCCGCTAAATGAAATCGGCCTTGACTTTTATCCACAACAAATCAATCTAAAGAGTTAGGTGATGTCTGACTGGCTGACAGTTCATGAACGCCCAGACGAAACAGCTGAGGCGATCTTTGAGTGTCACTACTGGAGCGAAATGAAAAATAGAAGTGTTAATAGTAGTTGCCTTCCAGAGCCTTGATGTAATACAATATTGAGCTATTTTCACAAGTTTTCACTTGAACGCCGTGGCCATACCCGAACATCTAGTAAACATTGAAGGCCAAACAAATAAAAAATCAGCTAAGTTTTTTTCTTTTAATACCCTCCTCCATTTGGGAAAAACTTGAAAATTTTCAAAAAAACTACCACTTAAATGAAAACCGTTATATGGGGGCTATACGAAGATGTGGATCTGCATACAAAAATTTTTGTCATAGGCTGTACTACCCATTAAGAACTTCAAATACGAAATTTCATGTAATTCCTGTAAATAATGTCGCTAAAATCATGAATATACCGAATATCGGGAGGTATATAATTATATAGGGGCCATACGAAAACGTGGACCTACATGGCCCATTTACGAACTTAACCTGCTTCCTGGTAAACTATGTATGTATGCAAAATTTTAGCCTTCTATCTCACTTTGTTCGAAAGATAGCGTGATTAAAACAGACAGACAGACCGACAGAGAGACAGACGGACATCCCTAAATCGCCTTAGAATTTTACGCTGATCTAGAATGTATATACTTTTTAGGGTCTTTCATTAATATTTCGAGGAGTTACATACGGAATGACAAAGCTAATATATGGAGGGTATAAAAAAGAGAGCACACACAAATATGTCGGTTGTTTTACAACTTTGTATATAATAATATAATTTTGAAGAATTGCCATTTTTACTAATTTTCCATTCCTCCTTTTTGGCAAAAAAGTCGTATTAAAGCTAAAATGGCAAATTTAAAGTATTATTGTTAAATTGGGCGCCAAATGAGAAAAATGAGACCTTTCAGGCAAAAATGTTCTAAAAATAACTAAAAATTGTCCATATCGGAGGGAGGGGGCCCGGACCCTGGGTACATCGGTGCTATACCATATATATATTTATATCATAAATATAAATGTACTATACCATAAAGCATTTCTTCAAAAATCCGGGGGAGCGTCTAAAAGTATGCTATAAAAATGCTAAAGATAAATGTGGTAAATATTCCCATGATGTTTAACCTAGTCTTTAATTGCGGTGAAGTTCAATTTGGAATTCTCATTGATCAATATGTTAAATGAGAATAGATAGAAGTGAGGGAGAATTAAAAGTGGCTAGCCTTCTCATCAATTTTTCAAAGGGGCACCAACATTTTTAAATTGGAGTGCACATTTTTTAAAAAGACCCCTTAACAAAGTGAAATCGAAGCCACTGAATAATGTTTCTTAAAAAGAAATAAATTTTTAAATGGCTTCATGAGTAAACTAATTGAAAAATTGAAGAATCAGGAGAAATCCTTAATTAATGACCTAAAGAAGTGGTGAAACATAACCTCGAATTCCTGTGAATATAAATACATAAGAAACGCCATGTTATGTGATTTTGGCAATCTAGGAGCCAGATCATATTAAAATCTTCCAGAGAGTAGAAGATGAAACATATCTTAAAAGTCCTTTCGCCAAAGTAATATCCTGACTCTATTCAAACTTAGATTAAAGGGCATTTCAATTCCTCCATTTTTTTTGGTAATGGAATGGTCTTGCAAGATTTAATTAAAACAAAGAATGATGCAACAACAACAACAAAAAGAAGAACAACAACAATGCTCGGTGCCTAGTGACAGATTGGAAAAAAAATGGCGTTGATGGATTTGGCAAACATAAAGCATTTTCGCCATTTCCCAACTTCCCAGCATTTCCGGTCATTGCAAAAGGCTTTAATTTCAAAGACAGTTTTTTTTGTTTGCTGTTGACTCTTGATGCCACCAAATGTGGTGTGCATTGCTGCCGATGGCTGGCTGGATGACGGACTAGATGGTTGCCTGTTGCATGAACAAAAAAAAATTGTGCATATTTTTTCATATGTCTAGCCGCTAGAGTTGCATGGAGTATGATGTAATAGATGGGACATATTCATATGTTTGGCTGTGTGTTGCAGCTTGGATTTGTAAGGACACACACACACATACATAGATATACATGTATATGAATACATGTTAATGGGTGGCTGAGTGTGCATATTTTCCACATTTGCCAATGTTGGTGTGCATCAACATTTCACTAGGCATCTGCATGGAACAATACCACCACTACCACCATCACAGACAGGCCCATTTGTCTGTATGTCGGTATGTTTGCCATGAGTGCTTTTGTCCATGGCATGGTCGCCGTTTTTTGTTTTGGACATGCAATCTGAAATTTGAATAGGATTGGATGGCGGTTGTTCAAAGACCAAGTCTGGATGAAATTTGATTGGGGATAGAGGCAAATAGAAAGGCTTTCGAACATTGCATGTTGCAAATTCTTGAAGGTAATTCACCAGTGCAAAACGTTTGCTAGGAAAATGTTGTACCTAAAAGGCAAGCTTACACGGTTGAATTCGATTTCGATTTGGACGAAATGTCCGGTGTGATGCGACAATGGAATATCCTACGCCAAAGTAAACGGGGACTACTTTAGAAATAATGTTCCCTCAGGAGAGTATCTTGTGAGAGTTGTAAAGATACGATATTTGTTAAAGTTATGTCTCAAAGAGCTATATAAGAGACGTGTTACCCCAAAAGACTAGTTTACACATCATGTTAGAAACACACGTCAAAGACATGTAATATATAAAGATGGGACACTTCATTGTTGTTTTGGTTCAATAGATGGCGCTGGTAGTAGAAAAAATATGTTATGTTACCATATCGTGACTCAAGGCCAGATTCCATATCGTGTTAGAGTCATATGTAAAGTGATTCCTTTTTATATAATCATCAATTTTCTAACAGACTATTAAGAGCGTCCAATAATTTTTAAACTTAAATGAAGACCAAAACAATATAAAATATATGCTTTCAATTCTATATAAAATACATATATTATATATGTTTTTACACTATACAATAATATATTATGCTAAACTGTACTATACTATACTATACTACGAAGCATTTCCTGTCATATAACAAATTGTATGAAGCGGCTTAAAGTATGTTATGAAAATGATTACCATAAATATAGAAAAAAAGCTTTACATGTGACCCTAACATTGTGTGTATTCTAGCCTTTAGCATTATGTTATGATCTAATAAAGCTGATACTTTTATAAGGGTTTTGCTGATTTTTATCGATTAAAATTACTCGGAAATGCCTAGGAATAGAGTTTTGAGGACATGAATATCATATAGGCAGCTTTTATTCTTGGTTTCTGCTATTTCTTGCCGACTTCGGAATAACATATTTCTGTAAGGTTTCGAATGCATTTTTTGGCCACCCATTGTCCGATCGAGATATTAAACGGCAGTATGCATTTTATCCAATCTTTATAGTTTTATGGCATTGCATATGTAAACATATCTTTATCTTTGCCATTTTTATAGCATATTTTTAGGCGCTCCTCACAATTTCCAAATCTAATATTAATAAATTAATATATTTAAAGTATTAGTGTAGAATATATGAAGTATATATGGTTTTGTGTATTATATAGTTTATACAGTGTAATGTTTTTTCAAGTTACAGCATTGTTTGGAATCGCCTAAAATTATGCAATACAATTGGTAAATATTGATGTGAACTAGTCACTTTGTCGAGACAATCTCCTTCTCCTCCGTGACAAGCTAATTTTTGGCCCCAATAGGAGTTATAAATACCAAAGAACGTCTCTCAGCGGTCTGTACCCCGCGAATTTTAGGTCCATTGGAATCTGGACATGCGGTTTTAAATAAAACACTTATTTCGTATCTCATTATTTATTCTGTATCCGAAAAGTATGCTCTTATTGTTAACTGCTTCAAGAAGAATTAGTTCAATTATATCAATAGGTGTCGCTACTTTCGAAATAAGATTTTTTGAAGATTTAAAAACGTCCTGGGACTAATATTTCAAACCTCAATACACATCGGTGGTGACCTTCATTTTAAACCTAACTTGTTTTAATATATATACATAGTATCCAAGGTAGCCCGAAATTAATCATTTGCTAATGGGCCGGGATGAATTTTTCCATCTAAAAATAGGACATTTTAAAAAAAAAATCCACATATTCTAATTGAAAGTAGTGTCACCTGTAGTCGCCTGCCTTTGTTGTTTTCCAATTTCCCTATATTGCTTTAATTTTATAGTTCTGCTCGACTAGTAGCAGACCAAAGTGGTCTGTCTCTCTCCGGGTGTCTGCCTGCCTGCCTCCCCACCATCCATCCAATCGTCCAATTGTCTGCCCAGCCCAAATATCTTCTTTGTACTTGCAACGTACCATTGCCTTGTAATTTGTTTTGTTTCGCTTTTTTGTTTTGCATATGTGGTAAATCAATGGAGCATTGTGTTTGTGTGTGGGTGGGCGGTTGTGAGTATGTGTGTCTGAGTGGGATGGTTACATGCAACCAACAAAAACCGAGAAGATTCAACTTCAGGCTCCAATGCAGCATAAATGTTGTGCAAAAAAGTGGGTGGGAGGTAAATGTACATAACAGCACACACACACACATGCACTCACACACATGCACATTCATGATGTGTGAGAGTGCCTTTGATGAGTTTTGATAGGCCTTCCTTGTTGTGCCATTCGCTCGTTGCTGACTTCGACTAGTGCTGCTGCTGTTGTTGTTGTTGTTGCTGGACTCATAAATTGCATTAATACTGCGTTGCCGTTTTGTTGTTCTGGCGAAACATTGGCTTGTCTGCCCCCTCCCTTTTTTGTGCCAGGGATCAAAATTTAAATTGATTGTTGCTGTTGTTGTTTTTTTTTCTGTCATTGCCTATTGTTGTTGTTTTAGTTTTCATATTGCTTTCTCATCAAAGAGCTTTGCCTTTATTTTTGTTTGTGCAACAAAGTCTGTTTGCCGGCGTTGCATGCAAGTGTTCGTTCGGTTGCATGTTGCTGCCCATTGGTTAATTCCTGGCAGTCATCATCATTTCTCATTGTTGTCGTTGTCGTTGTCATGGCATGACTATGGATGGCTATGACGACTATGGCCATGGAGTGCAATTCAAAATGGAAAATGTTTTCATTTTTCTTTCCTTTGTTTGTTTGCCGGATGGTTGGCTGGCTGGCTAGCTGGCTTTTCTGTCTGCAATCTATTCCGCTGTCCAGCCGCCTCTTTAAGTTGGGATTTTTGGATGCAACTTTAAATTGCTTAATTAATTAATAAAGAAGGTGTTGAAAAACTCATCATCGTTTTCACATCATCATGAACAAAATAAATAAAAAACAATCGACAATTTAAAGATTTAATTCAAGGACATTGGCAATGAACTAGCGAATGGGGGGAAATTGAATATCTTAAGTTTTAATTTGAAATAAATTACATGTTGAGGGGGGATTATTGTCGTATTCCACGGACATGTTCAGGAAGGTGGCTGTCATTGTCGCGGTAATTAATGAGCTGTTGAGCTCAGTTCAAGGATACATTTTGGATTGGTGAAGTCTACATCGACCATAACAACGGATTTGATTAACTTTAATCTCGTTGTATAATGTTGAAGGAAATTATGATATTTTGGGAGAGTTAACGTAATTCACTGCATTAAAAAAATTGGGAGGGCATGACCGAATAATACAAATTGAAATTAACAGTCGAAGGCAGAAATAAATTAAATTTGATTACTTTTTGTAAGGGAGTCCCAGCAGGTGCTGGCAAGAGTACATAGGCAGCTTGGCATCATGGTAAGTCAAGTCATATGTCAAATTATAGGGGAAAACGACGGTAGGATTCGAGTGCGATTCTGACCTCCTTTTACGTTATGTCACAAAATATGCCATGCGAAGACTTCAAGCTGCTTATGTACCCAGACTTCAACCCAGGATTTAATGTCATATAATCGAGAGCTTATTATTTATTTAGTTTTTATTTGTTTATTTTAAAATTAATTAAGGCTTAGAGATTTAAAGGCGTGATATTATATATTTATTATTTTTTAGTTTATTTGAATTTTTGTGTTTATTCCAATATTTGCATATTATTATTTTTATTATTATTATTATTATTATTATTATTATTATTATCATTATCATTATTATTATATATTTATTTACTTATTTATTTATTTGATTTTTTTATTCTTAATACATAAATTCGGGGAGTGATATCACATAACCTTGAAAAATATTTTATATGTTTTAGTAAATTTCTTCTACTCTCTATGAATCAAAAATGCCAAATTGTAGTCCTGTCAATCAAAAAATTATAGCATTTTTACCTTAGAGTTTTTTTTATCATATAAGCTTCCATCCTCCCTACTCTATTGGTTATGATAGATTTATCAGAAGCCCGTTAAGATTTCAAATTCGCCAATTCGTTTGGAAAATGGCTGGGATTTCCAAAATATCTAAAAATAGGTTGGAACCGCTACATGAGACTTATATCAATCAACGAGAACCCGACATTCAAATTAAAATTCGATCATAATCGTGGCTCAAAACATTTGAAATACAGTAAATCTGGAGGTGGCCATATTTGAGGTACTCTACCCTAATGTGGACAAACTTATATGTTTTCACTGCCATACATCTCAGTTTGGTCTAAGTAATCGTTAAAAGTTCTTATATGAAATATTGGGAGCTCTATTGCGATTTTCACAGAATTGCTTGCCAAAATCGGTATAGACTTCTGCGCTGCTAAGGAGTATTTCGAAGTATTACATGGGAATTATATGGGGGCTATACGAAGACGTGGACCTGCACAGACAATTTTTGTCATAGGCTGTAGCATCCATTACGAACTTCAAATGCGTAATTTGAAACAATTCCGGTGAATAATGTCGCTGAAATCATCAAAATACCGAATATCGGGGGGTACCGTTATTTGGGGGCTACACGAAGACGTGGACCTGGACAGACAACTTTCTGTCATAGGCTGTAGTATTCATTACGAAATTCAAATACCAAATTTGAAAAAGTTCCGGTAAAAAATGTCGCTGAAATCATCAAAATACCGAATATCGGGGGTACCGTTATATGGGGACTATACGATGACGTGGACCTACATGGCTCATTTTCTGTCTTAGGATGTAGTATCCATTACGAACTTCAAATACCAAATTTGAAACAATTCCGGTAAATAATGTAACACGAAGACGTAGACCTACATGGCCCATTAAAAATACCAAAAATCCTGCAGACATAATACACATTTGAGTAAAATTTTATCAATCTACTTCAATTCGTTCGGAAGCTAGAGTGATTTCCACAGACGGACGGACATCGCTAAATCGACATAGACTTTTATGCTGATTAAGAATATATATACCTTATGGGGTCTAAAATGTATATTTCGAGCTACAAACGGAATGACAAGCTTAATATACCCTCCATAGAGTTGAAAATGTAATAAAGGCCTGAAATAATTTTTGAATTTATATGGAAAATATTTTTCAATTTATGTTTTCAGAAAACAAGATTACAGTCGCAGGACAACTAATGCTCTGTTCCAGAACTGCAAGAATGTAAAAATGTTTACTACCATAGCCGATTTTTCCTTTATGGTATCGAGAAAAAATTGAAAAACTAGTAGATTCTTGTAGGTTCTTGAACAGGCCATAACTTTTTCCAAGTTTTTGTGCATTTGAATATTTTTTTCTCACAAAGAAATCAATAAATTCAAATGAAATCCCTATCTGGCCACCCTAAGACATATTCTCTTCTAGCAACAATCGTAGATAAGAAAAGCTCTTAACATTCTCCCACACAATCTCAAACTATGGGACTATTCGTCACATGTGTATGTGTGCATTATCTCTCACCAATACTACGTTGCCATTGTTTCTATACAAAAAAGCTTATCATGTGAACTTTTCAATACTTATGTGTGTGATCACTTAAGCTTTTGCACCACATAGATGACTTGTATCTACAAGTGGGTGTTTTTTTTGTATCCGAGAGATTGTTCATTCACACGGGAACATATACTGTTGCGCACATGGGGAGAATTATCTACAACAAGTGTTCGGGTGTGTGTGTGGGAGAGAATTTATTCATATTCATATTTTGCTTCGTTAATATTCGGCAGAAGAACATCAGACAGCCGGCTTTGATTCGATGTGGCTATTAAAAGTTTATGAGAGAGCAACTCGCTCTGCTCCCTTTTGTTTCTTTTTGTTTATTTGGGGGAGAATTAATTTTTGCAATTGCGTGATATGTTTTAAATGTATTATTATTTTTGTTCGTGTTGTTGTTGTTGCTGTTTTGGTTTTATAGAATATATATAGGTACGTATTTGGTTTGTATTTTTTTTTTTTTTGTTACTGGATTGGTGATCGCCATTATTGCGCATTTAGTTTTGTTGTTGCCAGCCAGCTGGTTAGCTGGTTGGTTGACAGGCTAGCAGGCAGGCAGACAGGCAGTTCCTCCTGTGTTCTTTTTCACACTTGAACGGCGCGAAAAAGGGGCCACATTTTCCACTCATTTTAATTGCCGATTTATCTTATCAGTGGCCATTAGCTTTAAAAAGGATGTTTGTTTAAGCATAATTATAAAATTACAGCTATTAAAATAATTTCTTTATTCCGCAGGTTGAGATAATTCCACACATCCATCCGACCATCCATCGAAACCCATGGACAATGTACCTGTGTGCAAACCTACGTTAATTTCAAAATTATGCATTATATGAAAATAATGACTTTCTTAAAATCAACTTGAACGACATGTCAAAAAATGTATACACACATACAGACACATGTATATAGTAAAAATCAAAAAAAAAAAATAATAATTGTAAACATTTTTTAGAAGATAAAAATCAGGGTTACAATATTTTCCATTTAATATTTAACCCAACCCAAGAGATTGGGTTAAAGCCAAATCGGAAAGTATCACAAAAATATATATTTTGTATCCCTCCTCAATAAAATATTTAAAAAATAAGGATTTTTAAGCCACATCCTTGCAAGGATATCTATTATCCTCCCTTAGAAGTTTTCTGAGTCCTAAGGAACGCATACCCAGGTAGTTGTTAGAGGGACGGTCTCTACTACATCCTGAGGAAGCTCCTCGCGAACCCAAATTAAAACTTACAATGAGCGAAATCGCTGAAAAGAAAAATTTACAATGGAGATCCTTAATAATCCTGCATTGGAGAATTTCGTTTAAACCCTTCAGCCAGTTTTATGGTCATCGAACGATCGTTAGCAGCATTCTCCAACAGATGTTTCTTAAGAAATTTTTCGATCATACAGCCAATTTAAAGCTTGAGGGGCACATCCGGAACTTATTGTCAACCCAGCCTATAGAGGCAAGTAAAGACCGTTACCTCTGAGTCTGGTAGAGAGAAAACAAAGCTCACACTCGAAAAACACCTGAGGTCTAAGGGGCCAACGCGATAAGTGGTCAAAAAGAACCGGAAAGACATTAAGCAAATCGCAAAATCCACAAAGGGAAACCTTTTCACTATATCTTCTGAAGTAGTGAAGAAGATTGAGCCTCTCAAAGCGGAATATAGTACCAAACCCGTAATAAACATCCTTCCCATTATCCAATATATTTAGCAAGCTATATCCAGTTCCTCTACAAGGCGTAGCCACTAGACGAGTTACGACAAAAATTTCCTTTTATGAGTCTGAGACCACACTTGGCTTCCCGTTTCTTAACCTCAATAATTCGGTTGGAAAATATGCACATAATCTTCAAATAATCTTCACCGGGGAAATCATTAAAATCTATCATTTATGGAATTTCAAACAAATTTTTTGTAACGTGCCTGTGCTCATTTTTCGCCGCTACTTTAAAATTTTGCTACAGATTGGGTGAATAAAGTTCATAATAGTATCTACTGATCTGAAGATGGTAAATAGGCTAAGGATTCTGTTCTAGAAAATACGTTGCAAAAAAGAAAGAAGCGCCATCTAGTTATCTGACATGTATACATATTAAATAGCATATATTTAGGCATAGTACAAATATTTTATTAACAAAGTTAGGAAAACTTAAATTCAGGATTTTTATGAAGATAATATAATGCCAAATATGGTGGCATTCTGGAAAGTGGATAAAGGCTAGTTTACACACCATGTTAGCATCATACGTAAAGTAGCTTTTTCACATTTTATATTTAAAATTTTATTTTAATCTAAACAATACTATTTCATAAACTTATGTTTATAAAGGCTAGTTTACAAACCATATTAGAGTCATATGTAAAGTGAATTTTTCAAATTTTATATTTAAAAGTATGTATTAAATAAAAAAAATATATTTAATACGCTTATAATTATGCTATACTTCCACCGTATTAGATTATACAATAAAGCATTCCTTTTGAGAAGAGCGCCCAGGGGTATACTTTGAAAATAACAAAGGTGAACGTAAATAAAAATAACTTTTGGTATGACTGATGCCCTAAAAGAACCCGTATCAGAAATTAAGAACCAATTGAAAGGATGAAGTAGTGCGCATACGCCGAGTGCAAATTTATACTTAATTTATAAAATACAATTATTCGTATTCGAAACACTGTTCCCTGGGTATCGCTGACTTTGCCTGACAAAAGTCAATGATCTTACGCCTCATGATCAGGCTAGTGTTGGGACACCCTTTTTTTGAAAGTGTTTTCGTCTGCTCGTATCTTTATTTTGCTTCGCCACACAAAAGCCAAAGGATATGAGCAAAAAACAAAAACAAACTCGTAAAGATCAAATGCGATATAAGGACAATAATGTCAAGCATTATGGCTACACTGGTCGCAGCGCGATGATCCTTTTATGTTGCCTTGGCTTTAATGCAAACATTCATTTATTTTCGGTCAATAAAAAAAAAAAAAATTTCCAAAAAACAAACGAATTGTTAAATTAACGATCACCTTCATAATCCCGAAGCTGCCGACAATGCCACCTAGCTTGGTGCGACCGTGTGCCAACAGCAAACAGCTCATCACTTTTGGGTCTAAAGGAAAATGAAAAATAAAAAAAAAAAAAAATCGAACGATAAATGTGCACGCAATACGCAAATGAAAAAAAAAAACAATTCCCAAAAGGGAAAAAGGATTCTTTGGAAGTGGAATGGGAGAGGTTGTAGTCGAATTCGAAATACACTACTTTGTATTGTTGTAAATTCTCAAAAGGGGGTAGAAAATTCTTTGGAAAGCATTAAAAATCGGAAATTTTGGTTCTTCAAACCTTAAAAGGGTTCTGTTTTACATTTTAGACTGTTTAGGCTAGGATACACTTAATGTTACGATCCTATGTAAATCTACCTTTTCAACATTTCTGTTTACTATTTTTAAAGCATACTTTAAGGCAATTCAAATAATTTGTTTTCTGAAAGGAAACACTTTATAGTGTGGTAAATATTATAAAATTCATAATATATGTGCAATACAAATGTAAGAGTCAGTACATATTTTAAAAAGTATAGAGCTTCGTTTAAAGTTTAAAAGTTATTGGGCACGCCTAAAATTCTGCTTCAAAATTGGTAATGACAAAATGTTAAAAAAATCAGTTTGCATATGACACTAACACAATGTGGAATCTAGCCTTTAGGAATTTTTATAAAAAAGAAACATTTGAAATCGATAAAGTAAAAAAATGGATTGGTATAAATAAATACAATATTCTGAGTCCCCATTTCATTTACTTACACTTAATGTTCCCATTAGTTATCCGTTTTTACCATTAGTTTTAAATTAAGGCTTATAAGAAAATTTAGACCAAACTAATAGAAAATGTAGGTTTTTAAGTAGGTCCCCGGGGTTTGCATCCATGGGCCTCAATTCTTGTTCTATGAAATTTTCAAATGATAACTTTTTCTAAAAAATAGAAATGTCATGGGAAAATTTTTTAAAGATTAAATATTTTTCATTTCATATTTCCATAGAACAAGAATTGAGCTCCTGTTCTCTGAAAATATTTAATAAAAAACATTGATTTTAATTTTTTTTGTCGTTTTATATATATTTTTTTACCCTATTTTTTCATAGAACATGAATCGAATAATTTTTACAAAAAGGTTTTAAATATAAGGCGGGTCATTTATCAATGTATCGTTTTTGGCAAAACAGCTGGTCCCAAGACTACAACATTTCATAATAGACAATTGTATCTTCCAATTTGTAAGTGTGGTTCACATCTATGAACATATCTTCCATTCAGTCATCAATCAATCAGTTTCCAAGTCTTCCAGGGTTTATCAAAATCCACTTAACCAAATACTTAAACTATAGCTCACACATAGATACGTTTGTTACATTTACAGAGGAGATCATCATAATAAGGAAGCAAGCAGACGAGTAGATAGACGAGCAGATAGACAGACAGATGGACAGACAGCCATTCAGTCAGCTCATAAAACTCTCTTCATTGTGAAATTGCAGTTTTTGGCAATTACCCAAACCAAAAAAAAAAAAAATAGTTTGCACCTGTCCATAATTTTTATTCACTGCCACAAGTTGAAGGAGTAGTCTCCGGCTTGCAAACCCAAGACGCACACACACACACACACAAGTACTCCAATGATTGGCCTGATCTCAGTTCTCGGTTGTGTGTTTTAAACGCGTGCCCACAAAACACATTTTTCCTTTCATTTGTTCAGTGCAGTTGTTGTTGTTGTAAAGGATTTGTTTTTGCAAAACTGTTTGTTTTTAGCATATGCTGGCTTTTAGTTAGTCCTTCGATCCTTCCCTCCAAGCCTTGTGGCCAGGATAATACCTACTCTTGAGTTTAACTGGTTTAATCCCTAAATTTTCCTTTGGCAATTTGAGTTGCATGGGGTTGGCTGGAAGTCGGGCTTGCCTTGCCAGGACATGCCATGGATGTAGTATCGGCTAATCTTCGGCTCCTTTGGTTTCGGTCGGTTTTAATGATCCTTTAAACAACTTAGTTTCTAATATCCTCAAAGCGGCTATTATGGTTTTTTGTAATTTGTTGTTAGTGGTTTTTTGTGGTTCGTTCGCCTGTCTTTGAATTTGACGGAAGGCCAAAGACATGGAGGACCGCCATAATTATATTTTAATGAAATTCTGTCAAAAATTTCCCAATTTTATGGTTCTCTGGTAATAATATACATAACAACATTTAAAATTAAGGTGTATTCCGGTCAAAGAAGAAGAAAAAAAACGAAAAAGGTTTTGCTTTGTTTCGGCCATAAATATTGGCCCAGGTGGTCTGAAACCGTTAACTGTTTTAAGACGACACGACTGATCCTTATCCCCGACATTTGGGGTAATTGATTTTTTATTTCGCCATAAAAGGATATTAGGAGGTTAAGGTGCAACTTCTCAAAAATAAAACTCAACAACACCACCCATAATTGAAAATGTTAAAATAACAAAAATAACAAAAAAAATTGAAATAGTTTTGCCATGGCAGCTACCAAGTAAATGTTGTTCGTTCAGAATTTTATGGTTTGTATTTGGAACATGAAATAACTTTTATGCGGAACATAACGTTGGCATAAATTAGACCTCCTGCCACAGCTACATGAATACATCGTTTGTTGCTGTTGTTTTTCGATCTCCATCTTCTTCTTTGGCTTATTTTACGAGGAGCAACAACATCGGCCCAACTTGTCATTGAACATTATTTTAGAAAAAAAATCCAAAATTATATTCAATACTGCTACAAATAATAATGACCGTAATAAAATTAGGGATTATTGTTGACATTCCCTGTCGTCGCCGGCCTTTGTTTTAATAAAAATAATAAAGCGATAAACTATTTAACAATAAAAGACCACAAAAAAAAAACTCAAAGCACCTGGAATTACAATTCTGGTGGTTAATTAAAAAGGGAACGTAATATAATGATGAGGCCAACTAATTTAAAAATTTAAAATCTAGCGGCTACCAAACGAAGTTAATCCATGTGCATGGGTATTCTACACACGGATTAACTTGGAAAGTCCTCTGTTAAGAAGACAGATAAGAAATCCGCAAATAGACAAATAATAGGTCCTTCAAATTCATAAGATCTGCTAAAACTCAACCCAAGATCTTCTATGTATAGGAAGAGTACAGAGGATGTAAAAAAATATCTTCAATGTACAGAATACCTATAAGGCATCATCCTCATATAGATTATCTATACTATCTCTCCCTCTTTCTGTCTCGCTGTATAGAGGTCTTCTGTATCAGCGCTGCTCAAAACCATGTGTCCAAAAAAGAGATTATTTAAGAGAAAATACAAATTGTATTTTTCTCGGACCCATCCAACATTCGCTTACATTGTCGGTACATTTCGGACTCGTCTGATGGCCGAGGCCAAAAGAATATCCTCTATAGCCCATTAAAAGACATTCAGTAGATTTTCCATATAGAAATACCTGCGTATAGAATGACCATGTATATTGAGGAGCCTCTGCAGACGACCAACGGGACTTAGAGCTTTCTTCCTATGTCAGAACTGTGATGAGTTGTGTTAGCTTAGAAGACTATTATTCGCAGTCGTTTTCTTACGGTTGATCTAGGATATAACAAGATAAGCTTTATCTGAGGTATTGTAAATCTGTAGATCAAAGCTGCCTCGAAGCATTAACTCGAAAGCCCTCTAATTAGGTTATTTTGCGATCTATGCTTTAAAACCATGTGCTGTATTTTTAGATCTACTTTCATAATCTGCTGAATTTTCCCTAGAATTATAAAAAATCGAATCACTTTTATCGCAAAATCACTACTAAAGAGGATTAAAAATGTTAATTAACATGGCAAAAGGTGGTTGCCCTTCAACATCTGTTGTCTCATCGAATGTTATCTCAAATTAAATATCAAAAATTGACTAATTGTGCTGGTTGATAAGGGTACTGGGAAGATTATCTGAAACCTTAACGGGAACATCCATTAAAAGTCAAAGGGAATAATGTTGTCGTTGGTTTTTTTGTGTTATTGGCTTAGGCATTTTTAGAAAAAAATGAAGTTTTGATGAAAAAAGCTAAGATGTTTTATTGAGAAAATTAATTGTTTTGAAAGGATGCATTTTCTTTTTTTTTGTCTACGAAAGACCCTAATGTTAATGAGATTAGTATCTATGCAAGTACATCTCTGTGTATGTAAGTTTGTAAAAGATAATAAATAACATTTTTGGAATATTTCAAATATTTTTAAGAAGTCTTTTTTACGATACTTGGCATTTGTCTATGTTTGTCTTTAACATTCTTCAGTGTTACAACATTTTTTTTTGAGATAATATCAAATAAGATCCAAGTGTTTACATTAAAGTCTAATAAACCTAGATGTTTAAGGTATTCCGATGGTACAATAGTTAAAGAGAAGCGCATATTTTAAATGCAAATGTTTTAGATATACATATTACAACTGAAAACAAGTAAATCTTATTTAAATAAAAATCTAAAAAATATTTTAAATAATTTATCATATTTGGGTATCCAAATATTTTGTAATCATCCAGTTTCTCTCAATTTCATATTGAATTAATTTTGTGGTATTTTTTAATTACTCTTTGCAAATAATCATCTTAGAATTAAAAATATTGCTTCTCAAAACCTTTCGGATTTGAGACAATTTACATTGGAATATTGAAGAACTTCTCATTGAAATTGGGTATTGGATGGGCAAACATCTCCCTCTCTCTCTCTCCCCCCAAACATTCTAAAATGGCCAATGGACCATCGAAAATGTAACTAACCCAGTTACAAATCAGTCACCTACTTCTGCCTCTGGCTTGTCAGCTTTCACACATACATGTGTGCATGTGTGTGTGTGTGTGTGTAAATATTCAATTCTCAGTTCCATTCATTCGAATTGAATGGGATCCGGTCCATCCATATGTTTTAATCAGTTTCATTTCATCTCTGTCTGATGTCTATTTACATTTGACAGACACAAATACAAATACCTACAGACGGTCATGGTAGCACAACAATAAGAATGAATGAGAAGAAGAAGCAGAAGAAGAGGAAATATGGAATTCCAAAAATGTCTCAAAACTTGTAAATTACAAACGCCAGTCGTAACAACAACAACAACAGCAACAACACATGACACATGCATGCGACAAAACACCAGTGACGACAGTGAAAAAAAAAAGTAGTTCATGTAAACATTTTATTTGGAGTGACGACCGACTGCCAGACAGCTAGCCAGCCAGCCACTAAGTCAAACGAATGCCATGTAATTTATGTAAACAAAAACATGAATGCCTACACCGACACCGACATACGCACACACATTCACCCACAGATATGCCATGTAAAAAAATCATAGATTCCAAAAAGAAATATCGGTTCATGTTAAAATATGTGGGTATTAGGGATGCCATTTCGGGCTGGGGAAATGGGGAAATTCTAATGGCCTTTGTGGGAAAGGGGAATTAAAATTGGGTTAAGTTTTTCAAAATCGACTCAGATAGTGTTTAGTTCAATCAGTGATCAACAGGTAAGAGCCAGACTATTCGACTAGGGCCTTGAAGGCATAAGGTTGACTACATCAAGATCAAGCGGGACTTTAGAGCGAAGTGAAAAAAGTCACAGTGGTAGTTGGAGAAATCCAAAAAAATATGTATCAATTTAGGCATGAAAATACAGGAATTTAAACATTAAAAACGTAAACATTTAAATATAAAGTAATAGCATACTTTTAGGCTTAAAAAAATCGAATTTAAAGTTTTTAGATTTTTTTTTTGAAAAATTACTGTTTATTTTTATTACAGTTTACACATTATGTGCAGAGAATTTTTAAGATTTTAAAATTTTTATAGCATACATTTAGGCGGCCCAAAAAGTAATTAAATATAATGCAAATGCTATACCATATGAATTGTATATATTAAAATATTTCATAATATACTTATACTGTAAATGTATCAATATATACTATGTTACAAAGCGTTTCTGTATAGTATTAAAAAAATGTGAGGAGCACCTAAAAGTAGGCTTTAAAATGGTAAAAATTTGGTCCCTCTACATATGACTCGAATATGATGAATATAAACTACTATTTTACTGGTGAAAATAGGCAAAGGATGATACAAAGTGGACATTATTCTTAGCAATTGTTCAAACGACGGCATGTCCAGAGCTAAGACTCGAAATTTTTCAAATCAAATTTTTGATATGTTGCTGCTGTCTTCCGAACCGAATTCCAACATTTCTGTTTGATCTTCGATAGATCTTTCTTAGGGTACGAAATCTTTCCGAACTCTTATAATTAGCTTAGCAAATATTTTAGCGTTTGATGTGGCTATTTGCATTGCAATCCCTAATGTGTAAGCTCTCCCCCACGAATGTGTACGTATGTATGTCACGAAGCAAAAAACACATACATACACGAGTACAAACCATTTATGTTTGTTGTTACAAATATTTGATTGAATGCCCATGTTACAATTATTCATAGCTACATACCTACATACATTCAAACAAACATACGTACATGTACTTGAAGTTCTTCACTGATAACCTTCCGCTAATCTCCACAAATATAAAAAGAAAAACAAAAAGTTTTTTTTATGAATGAAAAAGGTGTTCAGTTTCGACGTAGTAAAAATCCAAGCTCATTTTTTTGTAAATATTTTTTTTTGATGATTTCTGTCTGAAGGCTATTCTGATAATTGACAAATCAAGTTCAAATTCCTCGATGGAATGTGGAACAGGTAAAAGGGGAAATGTTTATGAATGAATTACAGAAAAACTGAAGGCAGGTGCTGTTCTGAGAGGAATTAAAAGAAAGCATTCACAACTTACGATTTTTAAAATATTCGATTACAAATCAAAAAAGAAAATCTAGATTTAAATAAAGAATATGATAAGGCCCAATGGCCACCAAAATCTCCGGATACCAATCCGTTGGACTATTGTGTCTGGAGTATTTTGGAAACCAGCTCCGCCATTCTTAATAGGAATTTCCCAAAAAGGATATTTTCACATAGGTTTTTCTTTCTCTTGGAAATCCAATTGAAAATTAGCCGAATATTTTCAAAATATTTGACAAAGAAAACCCTTTAACAAAATAATTTTTTGCAATTAATTAATTACGATTTTCAAACAAGTGATAACCCCGACTTTAGAGAACAGTTAAATTAATCTTTAGCTAAAAATTAATATATGAATGTAACATAGACCACAAGCGCCCTTTATTGGAGGACCATTCAAATAAGTCGATCCAACGCACACGCCTTCTCTTGCAACTTTGCAACTTTGTTGGCAAACGGTAAAGAAGAACATTAAAATCCTTGTTCCAACCAATGATCCCATTAATTAACGACTAGAAGGCTGGACGGGCCCGATCAATTAACAGACGCCAATTAGATTAAGTTGCTCCTCTGAATGGAGCGGCGATAAGAATGCTTGTCGCTGAATGGCTGGTTGGTTGTTCGGTTGCTCCGTTGGCTGTCAGCCAGACACATTGGCGAAATCATCAGCGATCTTAATAGTGTCTCATATAAAACAATTTTAATGATTGACAAATATCATCATCGTCATCGCTGGCTGGTTGCCTGGCGTCGCCTTTGGGCCCCAAAGCCATAAATGCACGAAAAAGTCACACATCCAGACAAACACCAAACGCCAACGGCACCAGAATCCACCAGAGAACAAGAGTTTCCATTTTTTGTTTGCATTTTGAGTGAACCCTCATCTCGGCCAGCCAGTCGTCAGTCGTAACCGCAGCAGAGACCTATGGCCGCAACACAGGTGAGGATGAGTTAAGTGCGACAAAAATTATGATTGTGTAAACCTGTGCCCTGCTGAGCGTTCAGATCCTGACTTTGAGAGGCCGCAAACAAACCTCGTTAATAGCTCGGCTCGTGTGCCAGTTGCATGGAGTAGCGTGAGGGGTGCAGGACAGCCGGGCAAACTAAACACAACCTGCAACAATAGCACCAATAGTTGCAGCTGTTGCACTTTGTGCGACCCTAAAACAAGGCACACGCCAAAAATGCCAAGCCTAAAATAATAAAAAAAAGATCCGAAACCGATTTTTCCCTGGCAATATCATGGCTGTGCAGACACTCAATAGGGATGCAGCCGAGCGAGCGAGCGAGCGAACGAACGACCGACCGATCAACCAGACCAAAGCACTACCACCAGCGAAGCGTACAAAAGCAAATACGACAAAAGCCCCCAATGAATGGAACAACGCCAACAACAGCAACAAAGGAGCAACAAGTAACTTTGATAACGGTATGCAATCAAAAATTGAGCCCGAAATGCCCTGCACACATCGGCCACATCAGCCTACAGCAGGTGCATGCGATGATATGGCTGGCCATAAAAGATCCAAACACAGCGCCGTAGCATCCATCACCGGCAACGTCGTCATTAAAACTCATTTGAATGCAGTTCGCGATGGTTGTTTGTGTTCTCCACGCACACACACACACACGAACACACGGGGATCCAATCACGCAGATACCACGGCATGCAGCCAAAGGACACTTGACGTGGAGCTAACAAAATGTTTGAACACTTTCTAACAGCGATCGTCGTCGTCGGCTGCCGAACACGACACCTTGCACGGTTGTTAAACATGGTATGAGTATCATGTTTGAACAGCTTCAAGGGCTTCTTATTCTTCTTCTTTGTTTTTGGTTTCTGCCAAAAGAGAGTTTGTTTTCCTTCTTTTTTGAGAGGAAGGAACGAAATCGAAACGTTAGCTTTGAGACACCAGCTGCTGAACTGCAGAGAAATGTCAGCATAAATTTTCTTTATCAAAGGACATTGACAATCAGAAATATTTTAACAATTTGGAGTAATTTATCGGTTTCGAAGGACCCTGACCCAGGAGAGTGCGTCCATGTGTGGCAAACAGAGAAGAGAAAACATTCAATTGCCGATAGACATTTGATAGACTTGACATTGGCATTGCTTTTAGCCGCAGGACAAAGGTTATTTATTTAGTTTGAAGCCAGTGCATTTGAAGGATCCTTGAGCTTCGGTATTCTTGCTGATTACACCTGCCCTCCACTGTGGATAAATATTGGGGATTATGTTTTTGGTATATTCTTGTAGAAAAAATTCCATAAGAAAAGCAATTTATGCAAATTCTTAAATAAATAAATAAATAATTTTGGAAACAATTTTGGATTTAGAGCTGTTTTTGGTAGGTCCAAAAAAATCAAAAATGTGGCTATAACTTTCGAACCGCTTATAAATAACCCAATCATGTGACCACTTGTGGCATAGGTATTTTCATAAGTTCATACCTATATTGTCTATATCGGGTAAGTGGATCCGGTCCTAGTCCGGGTCTTGAACCGGAATTTTCGGGTTAAAAACCGGGGTCCGCCCCCAAGAAAAAAATAGTTTCCCGGAATCAGGGTAAAAATACCTACCTCTGGAAAAAAATTTCGAAAAAATCGAAGAGTTTTTACTAAACTAGAGTTAAGCCAGTTTTATCAACCTTTCGGAGCCTTTTATCAATCGTTCGAAAGCTAGAGTAATTTTCACAGACGAACAGACATCGCTAAAACGACATAGAATTCTATGCTGATCAAGAATGGGGGGTCTAAAATGTATATCTCGAGGTGTTACAAACGGAATAACGAACTTAGTATACCCTCCATACTATGGTTATAATATAATTATTGAATGCCTATTTTCTGAATAATTTCACATCGGCCACAAAACACCTGATTTTCAGCTGATAATACTAAATACCTCTCAAAGAGAAAATTTTCCGAATAAGACTTTGCAAACGCTCACTATTCTAACTGTGAAAATTGCTCTCTCCACCCTCTCTCTCTCTCACTAAACCTACATTTTGTAATAATTTATATAAAATGCCACAAATTATTGGGAACACACTTCTAGTTGCCATTTCTAGGCTCAGAAGACCTAGTTTTATCATTCAGTATTAGACCTTACACGTCAGATGGCATTCTCCCACCAAACTATTCGCTGTAGCCGTAGCTCTGTCCCGGAATTAAAAAAAAATTGTCTACAGTATCATATGGGCAATAACGTACATGTTATCTTCCTACCTATGTATCCTTACATATTTGGACCCGAATACATCCGGCAACCGTTTAGAAGAGCTTTTTTGAATTCTAGTTTACAATCGCTTTGCTTCATATATTTTTCTCATGCAGATGAATTTTGATCAACTATAATCTGCATCAAATAATTTCTATAAATAAGTCTCTCTCAACTACTAAACCTATGCATTGGAAAAGAAATCACAGCCCGAAAAAGAAAAAATATTAGTAGCCTGATACGCTATTTGTGGTTAAAAACTCTCTTGGAACCTAACAATGCTGAACCAATATTTTGAGCATCGAAAATGATCCCTCTTGCTGACACATATATTTCCATATGACTAACATCTTGAACTCTCTGTTGATCTCTATCAAAAATTAAAAGAGTCTATCTGCTGGAAGACAAAGTCTCCCGGCTTTTGAACGACATTACCCCAACACGCTTAGCATTCACTCGGCTGGAATATTTGAAACTCACAAAAGTTTTATTATTGCAATTAAACCGAATATGGGTCATATTTGAGAATAGGGACATTAGCATCGCAAGGTGGTGCAAGGTGTTTCATGCTCACCAAAATCGCCGTCCTCATCATCATCATCCACGACGCTGCCGCAACAGCAGCAACATTGGCTCTGCCTCAAAGGCAGATGTTTCAAAGGTCGCAAACTTTGCAACTTTTTAATCAACAGCTTGTTTACTTTGGAAACTGGTAGCCTGCGGCTCGTGTCCAATGACACCGTCTTAAGATTTCCACCGGGGATTATAACACATATCCCGACAAATGCAATTGTCCTAATCGCTTCGATCAATAACACGTTTAAGCTCAGTTTTTCAGTCAGCCAACCAGCCAGCATTTCTTTTGGCCACAAAAAAAGGCAACGGAAAAAGAAGAAGATAATGACTCAGGACACCAAACCAATCATCGTCGTCGTCCTCATCATCATCATCATCTGTGGCTGTAAAGAAGGAGTGCAAGTGCGTGCGTCTTTTTTCTTTTTTTTTGTAACTGCCTTATGGCCAAAAAACCAAACCGAAATAAGAGGGCCTTTGTTTTTCTGTATCGCCTGCTCCATTATTTTCGTCTTTTTTGTAGGTTTTTGGCATCATGTCATATTTCAGCAAAGGGTTCGTTAGTTTGCTTCATTTTATGAATTTCTTGCCGAATGTCCTGTGGGTCTCCCTCTCTCTCTCTCAGTAGTCAAATGCTTTGTAATCGGTTAATTTTTATGTGGTGTTGGCCACAACCTCTGCGCCAAATTGCTGAACAAATAATGACAATGTCGTCGGAGGGCAAAACAACAAAAAAATCAACAACAATAAAAACCTGGAATGAATTGAAGCTTTGTTTTGCATTTGTTGTTGTTGGGTTATTGGCTGGTGTTGGCGCGCCGTCAACGAATGTTATTGAATGCATCCCACGAATGTCTCGTTTGTTTATGGCTGGAAGTAGCGTAGCATTTGTTGCATGCCTGCGACATATTTTCGTGGCCTTTGTTTTAATGGGCAAAATAGGGTGCATGCGAATGGGAGTGATTGGGAGAATTCCAGAAACAACAATTTTTTGTTTTCTATTTGAAAAAGCCGTTGATGGGGAGAGGGGGGATTTCATGCCCTCTCTCGCTTATTTCCCATAACTCCAATATTGTAACACCCTTTCAAATTGCACCCTGTTTCCAATTACGATTATTGTTTACGATGCGACAATTACATTTTATGTTACTGCCCCTCCAGTAGTGTCGCCAAGGCTTACAACTGAACGCATCAGAGAGATAGCAGCGCTTCTCAATTGCTTTATTCATTGAGGATCGTTGAATGAATGTTACGATTTCTCAGAAATCATTTCGATTTGTAACACCTGGACAATCAATATTTTTGAAAAATAATTAGTTGAATATAAAAATTGGCTTCATTTGATTGTAGAGAATAGCTATGACGGCGAGACGATGTGACGTTTGTAGAGGTTTATATTAAAACTTAGGTCTCATCCATAAGGAGTTTTCTTGGAGGGGGAAGGATAGTTTAATGTAAGAATATATGAGAGTGTAATGTATTCATCCTCTCTCTCTCTCCATCCATAAATTGACATTTTATTTTAAAATACTCTCTCAGGAGGGCTGTTGGAAAGTCTATGAAAGGCGTGTAGGTGTTTCTCTCTCTCTCCATCTCTCTCTATACAGCCAATGAAAAGTCTATGGCAAATTTGGACTTCTTCGCATTATTTCGTTTAAAACATAAACAAGTAAATCCCCATCTGAAGTAGAAATTGTATTCCTTTAATTAAGGATCTCTATCACGTCGGTATGTCAATGTTTTGTACGAATGTCAACAAAAGTGCAGATCAGAGGGCTGCAACGAGTATGCAAAAATTCAAGCATACTCGGTTTCTTACATGATTTTTGTTGATGCAGTCGTTTAGTTTGATCTGAATGAAATGACCGTTTTCGCTTCTGATCGAATCGAACGCTCAGTTTGAATCACTTCACTCACAATCAAACATGAGCGTTCGAGACGGTTTGATGTGTTCAGCAACATGAGTTGATCGAACACACGAATGTAAATGAGCAATCACAAACGTGATCGTCTTCTTTGAATCGAGTTCGCTCAGCGTCATTGTTTATTCAACCATTTAATCAAGTTGGGACAGTTTATTTTGACTTTTTTTAATATTTGAAATGGAAGAATATTGTGATAGTGCGACCGAAATTGTTGCAAGTAGAAACTACACAGGTGTAGGTAAACGAAAAGGCCGAAGTTTGTGAAAAATCTTGACCAATATTGTAAATAAAAAAATATTTAAACATTTTTAGTTTTCTAAATACCAATGATGTGTTTCTTTATTAAAAAATTTAATTTTGTTTTGTTTTTTTTTTATTTTATTTTTTTTTTCAAATAAGTTACAGAAGTCTAGCATACCAAAAACCCAAATAAAATGAAAAATTCTATGCTTATTAAATATAATTTGTACCAATTTCTTTAATGGGGACATCTTTTAGTTATGAAATCCTTAGTAAAATTACAATCATGATTTCGCTCAAATTCGAACATTTGTCTTTTAATCAAATCAAATCACTCACTTAACTAGGATAAATAAAACCGATCAGACTCATCATAGATGATCGACCCGTTATGAACAATTCAACATAAGTTCGTAAACAAATAACTCATGTGAGCTGTTTGATTGCGATCACAAAACTTCGATCAATACATGTTTGATCACAACTTTTTCGTTTGGCTTGAGTAACTCGAATGAACATGTCGCATCTGACCGACTGATTGAGTTTGATTGTATTTCCACTGTGTGTGATCAAGCCTACTCAATCATACTCATTGCAGCCCTCTGGTGCAGATGTTGGTTTTCCATGCATTTGGGCACTGGACACAACATTGTTGAGTTCTGTTGCTGGTGTATAATTATGTAATAATCGGGACAATTTCATAATTGCAAATGGAATATCCTTGGCAAAATGAAATTGAAAACAATTTAACGAGAATTCAAGAATCGAATGTGTGATAAGAAAAAACGGACTAGTCACGAAAATGATGTGGATATTAGGGTGGATGGCAAGCGAAGTGGGGTGAATAGACATTTTTTTTTTTTTTGAAGAGAGTATTTTCAAATATTAGATTGGAAACTCCTTCCAGGAAAACACATTCAATTACATATTCGATATCAATAAGACGATGTCTTGTAATTTATTCAGAATACCAATTGTCTACAACACGATTATAAAATTTCGTAAACTTCCTCTTTCTTTGAGCGTTAGACCACACCATATTTCTCCACCAAAGAGGTTTATGTTCGTAACAAAAAATAATTAAATTGAAACAACATCCATTCATTGATCTCTCTCCTGGCGCCCTATCATTATAGTGGCCATTTGCATCTGCAGCTGGCCATTTTCTTCGGGGATCGAAAGAGCATTAAAAGGCTTCAAATTGCTTTATTTGTAAGATTTTCAGCTTTTTAATATTTCAGCACTAGGTGTCAATTCGAAACTATTTTCTTTTCTTCCCTTTTTTTTTTGGCTGCCGATAAGATAATAAATACAGATATCTCTACCAAGAAATATGCATATCGCGTGCCACAGCCACAAGACTCTATTGAACCTAAATGGAGATGTTTTCCTGGCCACGAAACAAAACAGGAATATCCCTATTTGCAGCTATGAAATGACAGCGAAAGAAACCCTAAACGAAAAAACAAAGTAAGCTTTTTTATTGCTAAGGAGATGCAAGGGCCACCAGCCATACCCGATAAGATGTTGGCAAATCACATGGCCACAATTAAAACTTATCCTCATCGGAGTCATCAGCTCAGTGGCAATGCATTTTTGCAGGATAACAGTCCAGGATTGCATTGAGGAAATAAAAAAGCTAGTGTTTTTTTATTTCAGACACATTTCATTGATGATATTTCAACAACAACAACACTGTTATGCATCCACAACAGCAACAACAACAACAAAACTAAAGAACATCTGTACAAGTGGCCACCACACAATTGGAGAGTTACTGGTGTAAGTGTCAGATGCACACTCTCAACTTGATTTGCGGTTGATGCTTCGTTTTTGTGCTCTTTGTTTTGGGTTGATATTCCTGCATATGCATTGTGCAACTTAAGGGACGACAGGGTGTGGTAAAAACAATGTACGATTTTATTTTACACCCAAAGCGACATACGAATACAGCACCCTTTAGTCAGGTCAAAATAAGCTCTGATGCAAAACGTTCACAAAAGAGAAACCCCTTGGGTAAGCTACTATTTGACCCACCCTGTACATGCAAGAACGTGTTTCAACTTAAATAATGATGAACAATGCTCTCAATGATGCACCCTTTTTGTTGTTGGTGCACTGGGTTTTGTTTTCTTCTTCTTCTTCTACTTGGTTTCTTTTACAGCTCACAGGAAACACGGAGGAGACGATACTCAAAAGCTTAGGCTCACGTGCGTGTGTTTTGTTTTCAAGGTGTTGTCTGGCATTCAGGAGCTGCAGCAGCCAATAAAAAAAATACAAAAGGGCCAAGTAACCACAACAACAACAGCGGCAACAACCGCAATCAAATGAACTTCCATAAGCACCTCTTTTGTCCTCTTGTTGCCACCAAATCACAGCGAACGACACCAGGAAGCCAGTCAGTCAGTCGGTCTTGTGGCCAAAGTGCATTCTCTTCTTCTCTTGGCTGCAGTTTATTCCTGCTGCTGGCATGGGCGCTGTTGAAACTGTAGATGCATTCGCAGCAGCAGCAAAAACAACACCTCAAGTCAATTCTCTTTGGTGTTGAGATTAATCGGTAGGTTGGCTTGTGAAGCCATTCATTCATGGATGAATTAATTGGAGGCATCGTCTGCTTGGCCTCTGGTTGTCTGCCAGGCAATTTCCTTGGATTTGGATGTCTGGATGTCTCATCAAAGCAAAGTCACGGCTGCAATTCAATTAACCAAAAAAAGCAATAACAACAACAACAGAAAGAGAAACAATAAAAACCCCCACTAAACTACGCTAATGAAGTATCATGTTCCATGCTCCTCGGTGGCTTTTGTGTGGCAGGTGATGTCTGGTGTACACTTCCCCCTTCTCGTTCCCCTCCACCTCCTCCTCCTCTTTCTCTTCATCGTGTGTGTGTGTGCGTTGTGTTGTGTCAACTAGAGCCAAAACAAATTGCATTCACTTAATTATGTCACCTTGTTTGTGTCTCCTCATTCATTGAAATGAGGTGAGAACAAATGTGACACCCCTCTCTCCCTGCTCGGCTCTCGGGGTCACAAGTCAAACTTTGTAATTTTCCTTGGCAAGAACCCGAAAAAAAAACGACATTTCCAGGGAATTCAATTTCAAAGCCATTATCTTTAAATGAAACACCAATTGCTGTTGTTGGGGCGATTGCAATCAGTTAATAACAATATTTGCCATTTTCCCATTAATTTATTATTCTGTTGTTGTTGTCGTTGTTGTTGTTGTTGCTATTGTTGGCCTGTTAGGGGCGTTTAAATTGGTGACACCACTAACACACATACTGGTCGCAATTTCCACGGGGAAATGCCATAATTTCCGCTTTTTTTATTCTTTATGTCAATAGCACCCTTCCAGCTTAGAAGAGAAGCAACGAAGGAACGACCGAAAGAACCCAAGAAAGAGGAGGAGCTGGTACTGTGTCTGGACATGCAATGCCAGTTTGCTATTCATTGCATTCCACAGCATGTTATTATGTTTTTAATGTCTACTAACTGCATGGCAAATGGGCTAAGGAAAGCAAAGGGTGGGGGGTGGGAGAGATGGAGGGAGAGAAAAGGTACCGCACAAATGTAATAGCTAGCAGAGCCAACAAAACAAAAAATGGCCAACTCAAAGTTTATCAAATCATTTCAAGCTTGATGGCAATAATTTTATGCAAAAACACACACACACACCAGGTATGTAAGGAAGAGATCAAGAGAAATCGTTTTTCCGCCACACCAAACCCACGCCAGACCCACACTCCCGAAATGGAATTCTCAATCAAATTTCTATGCCAAAGAGATAAAAACGCTATTATCTCAGCTCTAAATACCAGCTGTTTTAGGCATACTAAGCCAGTAAACAAACTTAATAAGGGAAATCCAGATCCCCTGACATAACTATTTAAATAAGATCTCAAAATTTCTATTAAAAATTTTCTTAAAAAGGTCCTACTCACTTATCAGTTGAACCATGTTTTAGTATGTAAGGAAGAGATCAAGAAAAATCGTTTTTCCGCCGCACCAAACCCACGCCAGACCCACACTTCCAAAATGGAATTCTCAATCAAATTTCTATGCCAAAGATTTTATTTAAGCTCTAAATACTAGGTTTTTAAAGCATAAAATGTGTGTGAACAATTTTCATAGGAGGAAATCCGTACCTCTGGGCGGTACCTCCTGGGCCGTACTCTTAAAAGATCTATTCAAATAAGATTTCAAAATTTGTATTAAAAATTCTTCTAAAAAGGCCTACTCACTTATCATTTGAACAATGTTTTGCCTACCTCCATACCTTTTTCTGTTTTGGAGTGACTGCCCTAATTTCCCATTCAAAACCACTTTCTTACCCCCTCCCCCTTGGTCGTTTTTAATTAGGTTTAAATTAATTTTAGTTTTTTTTTTTTGGGGGATAGTTGATCGCGTTACTTTGTAATATTTGTCAGCCACTTAAAAAGGGTCATCTCAAGCGAGGTGTTACTCGCCTGCAAACCATTCCGGCAATCAACAACGGACACTGGCAAATGTTTCATCTCTGGCTGATCGCCCATTGAGTTACTCATTTATCCGTTGATCTCATTCGGAAGATAACAGAGACGGAGGTCATTTCCATGATTTTTATCAACATCTCTCCAAATGCATTGCAACTAAGTGTCCGATCTGCTGGCTGGCTGGCTGGCTGACCCATAATGAGAAAGTCCAAACAACTCACGCAATCGCTTAAAATAATTTTCAATTTTCTTTCTTTTGCCGAAAACGGAGGCAGCTTTGGTTGGGTTCTGGTCTGGTTTGAGCAGAGCAGAGCTTCTTCCATTGATGAATAGTGGCTGCATTCGCTTTGTCGGTGCCCAAATGCAAGCAGGTGCTAAAAGAAAGTTCCTCTTCTCCCTGTGGTGGTGGTGCTGGTGGTGGTGTGTAATTAATACATACATAATTACATACATTTAATCATCGTTAATAAATATATTTAGATATTATTTTTTATTACTTTTCACATTCATTTGCATTTAAATGGGAATTCGTAAATTGAAAATGGCCAGGCCAGGCCAGCCACACTCAAAGGACAAAGGAAGGATGTGTGTGTGTGTGTTGGCAAAAGGCAAAGGTTGCATCACTTGACAAGGAAGAGAGATTTCGAGGTGAGGAACTCATAAGGGAGATTTTAGAATGGTACACCCATATCCAATTAAGAAGCGGACGATAATTCTCAAAGAGATAATCCGATTTCGTTCAAATTTGGTACCTCGTAATATTTTTATCAAACAAAGATGGAGTTCGAGATGGAAAAGTCAGCCCACTCTTATCTGGTACCACCCCACAAAAGTTCAAGAATTTTCCAAAAATATATATCCATATTTCATACTAGCAAATATCCCCTACTAAAAATTTAAGATTCGTTCCAACAATACGTGTTAGGCAAAACCTCCACCAGATACCGACAGAGGCCTTAATATAAAACATTTCTACAATGGAAGACCGAAAAGTCTTACAATAGAAGATCAAAAGAAGTATAAGTGGTCTTCCCATAAAACCAGAAGATCTTCCCTTAGAAGAACAGAAGGTCTTCCTTTAGAAAAGATTAGAAGGTCTTCCCTTAGAATAGATCAGAAAGTGTTCTCGTAGAAGACTAGAAGGTGTTCTCGTAGAAAACTAGAAGGTATTCTCATAGCAGACCAGAAGGTCTTCTCATAGCAGACCAGAAGGTCTTCTCACCAGAACGTCTTCTCACTGAAGACATAGAGGATCTTCCCATAGAAGACCGCAAGGCCATCCCATAGAAGATTATAAAGACTTCTCACAGAAAACTAGAACTACGCCTATCCTATATTCTATGTAGTACCACTCAGTACTTTCTGAACAATTAGAGTAAATATTTTTCAAAAAATACCTCCATATCTTAACCACAGACAAATGCAGCGACATCTCTATCAAATTTCAGAATTTCATTTCTGTCCCTACCCCGATTCCAAATTTAGTTATTTTTGTCTAATTAAGTACGGAAAACCGTTCCATATCTCATTCCTAGACATCAACAGTTATCGCCATATATAAAACTTCACGGTTGCAGCTCTAGCCCTTCACCCAATACCACATTTCGTACCATTTAGTACTTTTTGTACAAATATAGGAAATATTTCCCCACCACCACAAAATCTGAAACCCAGATACCATCTGTAGTCTAAATTTCAAATTGCAGAATTGTATCGCTGTCCATTCACCCAGTACCAAATTTCGTACCATTTAGTACTTTTCGCACAAATATAGACCACATTTCCAAACCACCGCCAAATCTGAAACACAGATACCATCAGTAGTCTAAACATCAAATTTCAGAATTGTATCTCTATTCCTTGACCCAATACCATATATGGTACCATTTAGTACTTTTTGTATAATTATAGTACACATTTCCGAAACAACCTCCATATGTCCAGACTACACATGAACTGTGATCATAATACCAAATTTCAGATTTTAAGCCCTATCTGTTAACCCAATACCAAATGGTACCAACTATAGTACTATTTAGTACTTTTCGTGCACTCGTATTACACATTTCCAAAACCGTCTCTTTATCACACACCTATCAACAACAGGGACCCCAATACAAAATTTCGGAATTCCAGCTTCATCCATACAACCTAAACCAAGCTTTTACACATTTTAGTACTATTTAGTACAGTAGGCACACTTAGTACACTTTCCCAAAACCAACTTCATGTATCAAATTTACCTTCTGACCTTGATACCAAAATTCAGGTTTTTAGCTCCATCTGTTCAAATAATACCAATTGGAATAGATAATAGAAGTTTAGTACAATTTCAGCACTTTTTGTAACCTTAAATTTCAAATTTCCAAAAACCCTTTGGTACTGCTATCCTCTACTCTATTAGTGACTGTCATTCCAAGTTTCAAGTTCTAGTTCAGTTATCCAATGCAAAGGATTACATTTGTAGTACATTTTGGTACTTTACAATTACCCTTTTAGTACGAAAGTCCCAAAACCCAGCCTTATCACCAGCTTACGCACCGAGACTGACTCTCGTGTAAAATTTGAAGATTTCAGCTTCTGGAAGTCCAAACCTGCCGTGTCGTAATATCTCGATAAAAATTAGATTAGTTGCAAAAATGGAAAATATTGGTCCACGCCTTTAGTACCTCGCCATTCTCTATTTTCTTCTTCACTTCTTGCAAAGTATTGCTCTGTTCCAGAACTGCAAGAATGTACAACCTTTTACTACGATAACCGATTTTTCCTTTATGATATTGAAAGCAATTGTAAATCTGGTTGTGGAACAGAGCATATGTTTGTCCGTGTGTATGTGTAAAAATCGTGTCATACAGATATGACACTCTTTTCTCACCCTCAGTTTCTTTATTCTGTGAGAAAAATTCTTTGATTTGGAAACTCTCTTTTATTATTTTCTTACAGGATATGGGAGGCCATTCGATCGATTTCTTAATGCAGTAATCAATTTTCAAGAATCCGATTGATGGCCATCCCTACACCATAGCTAACCCCCTTGGCCAATATCCACATCTTGAAGCATTAAGCCAAATTATAGACATTAAGGGGACAATATCGCCACCACCATCAGACTCATCAGCCTGACTGATCGGGGCCACCTTACCACCACCGATGATCAATGTCCCCATCTCCCAAGTGATATTCCAAAAAGGATGAGTGACTGAATGACGACAATAAGCCAACCATGGCTTGTAATTGTAATTAGACTGGTCGGCCGGTCCGTCGTACAGGTTGTTTGGTCTTTATGGTCGTATGATCGGTAACCAAATATTTGGCTAAAACCATAAGCCACAAGCAACAAATAAATGGCCAAATGAAAATTATACCCCATGCGCAAAATGGATTGGCCGAAGTGTTGGTTGTTCTCCTGCACGTCAGCAGCCGATACATTGTAAGCAATTTGTTAGGTCCATCCCCTCCCCGCCGCCACCGACGAATACAGATGCAAATTATAAACATTACCGAACCGATGAGCCGATGGCTGTGGCCAAAAAATCAATTGACATACCACGTTTGTGGCGAAATGTGGCGAATTTTGATGTGACAACTGACAGTTTGGCCAAATATAATAATTAATTAAATGCACCCGAATGTGAAATTAAATAAACACCAGAGCCAGAGAGGTATTGAGCCAGCAGCATTGCATTTCCATTAAGCCCCTCTATTGTGGTCGAACGGGAGAGAGAGAGAGAGAGAGGGAGGGGTGGAGAAAGAGCAAATGTGTTGAGTTGGTAATAAAAGTGATTGCAGCAGATGATTAATGTGAGAACCTTTGGCGATATTCTGCATGAAGGTGAGTTTGTGAGAAATTTCTTGAGAAGTACAGGTGAAATTTTAAGTAATTTACAAATGTTCAGGGGCTAAAGTGTTCGATGACAAAGCTTCTTGTAAAACAGTTCTTAAATCGTCTTTTTATAGATTTGTCGTCAACTGATTTCTGACTACTTTTAACTCATCCCCCCTAGTCCCGCCGAAGTGAATTGCCCCATTTGACATATTACAACGACATTATTAATATTTATTGATTTTTATTAAATGTTTTAAATGAATTTTGCTTCGGCAATTTATTTCCCCTCAGGGCTCAACATATTTCCACATCATTAAAACATTTAATGCCTCTCAAAAGAAGAGGGTGGTTACAACAAAACAAAAAAAACAACAAACGGAATAAAAAAAACCTTGAACTATGTGTCTGTCCGTCTGCTAGCCAACACACTCAGTACAACGGCATTACGGCGAAGTACCCCGGACTGGGCGAAACGAAGAAACTACGCATTAAACGCATTTTTTCAATGTCAATGCGGAAATAGCAATGCCATCAAGCGTTGCCCCAAAGCGTTTCTACTCGAAAATCTAATGGCGAACGGATCGCCATAGAGAGCGACATGGAAACAGGGTGGTTAGGCAAACAAAATAGAATGGAACAGAACTGAAAAAGAAAGAAAAAATAAACAAATATTAGATTCTGAAGAGGGATATCCCAAAGCCAAAAATCCACAATGGCAATGGCATGAGTAAAAAAAGTGGAATACAACAACTACAAGCCGATTGACAAAAAAAAGTAGAGTTCTGCCCCGAAAAAGTAAACGCTAATATATCATTATGCGTGTTATATTTCACGTACCATTGTTCGAGCGCGCAATGCGACTCCAAGAGTTGCCAAAGTTGGAAAATCTTGTAATTCGGTGCATTCGTTTAGAGGAAAGGAAGGTACTCTCTACATTAGAGACCTACTAAATTCTATGAATGATATATATAAGACTATAGAAAGTCTTCAGTATACAGAATATTTTGCATCTTTGGTAAGTCTTCTACCTGTAAAAGGCCTTCTATATAGCCGATCTATAGAAAGTGTTCTACCTAAAGATAACAATATGGGCTGTGCTCTCTTCGGTTAAATGGGCAAATGTTTGTTTTTCTTTACCAACAAGATTTTTCTTTACAAAAAAGATCTAGTCGTTTTTATAGTAAGCCTATAGAAAACCTTATTTTTATCGGACACTAGAAGGTCTTGAATCTACAGAAGTCCTTTGGGTATCCTATATGTAAGAAACATGAAGAAATTCCACCCCTCTTTGTGGGAGAGGTACCACAAAGAGTGGACCGATGTATTCCATCCTCATACCAAATCCTGTGTTTGTAAAAGTATTGGGATGTGTGATATTTGAAGAAAATCGGATACTTATTTTGTATTGCAAACGTCCTGAAACGTATTTGGTCCGTTATTTCGATGAGGCACATTTTGGCCGTATCAAATGATATGTACTCTCTGTAGTCATATGGCTGAGGATATAAAGAGGATTGATGGCCTGTCATTTATAAAATACGGTTGGAATGGTCATTTATAAGGTACCTCTTGGACGCATTCTGCATATAATACATTTGCCAAAAAACTTCTACACATCGAATACATTTTAGAGGCCTTCCATCTATAAAAGACTTCTGGAAGATATTCTACCTGTGAAACACCTGCAGAAGGTCTTCTGTCAATAGAAGCCCTGTAGAAGTTCTTTCATTTACAGAATACGTGCTGAAGGTTGCCTGTGAAATCTCTAAAAACTCTTCTCACTATAGAACATACGATAGAACATTTTATTATATAATACCACCGATTGAAAAATCTTTAAAATGTATTTATCTATAGGAGAATTTTAGAAGGTAGTCTATATAAAGAAGATTTCTGTAGAAAACTAATGGAAGGTAAAAAACGGATCACTCCAATAAAACATTTGAGGAGATACTTCATAGATCGAACAAAATCCCCATGTTAGAGACCTCCAGAAGTTCGTCGACCCATAAAAGCATTTCAGAGGGTCTTCTATTCATGAAATGCCAAGAAGAAATCCTATTTTTGGGGCAAATCTGAAATTTTCTCTGTGAGAAGACCCATTAATTATAGACCCTGAGAAGGTATTGAAAATGTCTTTTTAGGAGGTTTTCTTATAAAGAAACGTCGTGTGTCTTTAGGAGGATATCTCTGGCCTTGCTCCTTATAAACTTCTCTATAAACTACTCATTTACCAAAGCAATGACATTTTTATACCTTTAGCCATATGGCTATAGAGGGCATATATCATTTGATATGGCAAAACGTGCCTCAACGAAATGGCAGTTTGGACTCTAGGTATCTTTGGTTTTAGGCCCTAGGTCTCGATTGAGCAGTCGATCTAGAGATGTCCGTCCATCCGTCTATCTGTCGGGTTGGCTGTTGCGCACGAAGGGAGTATCCAATTTAGTCCAAACTTGCTGCATCTTAATCTTATTATCAAACATAGATCAAGTTCGTAGATGGACAATATCAGTCCACTCCGCCTCATCCACAAAAGGTCAATATTCTCACAGGAAATAATTTACCTTAACGAATAAGAAAGGATCATCTAATTTTGAGGAAACTTTTCAAATATCAATTTTTTTATTAGTGTTAGGTCAGGTACAAAAATGAAATATATCGACCCACTCCAGCAAGTACGTTCCCCACAAAGGGTCAAAATTTTGAATAATTATAACTTCCATAAAATGCAAATAAGCATACGATTGTCTTCAAGTTTTGCACATCGCAATATTTTTACCAACGCAAGAACTGGTATGAAGATGAAATATATCAGACCGCTACTTCTGGTACCTCCCCTCAAAATTTTGAATAAATTTACCTCCCAGAAAATGCGAAATAAGCACCCGATTTTCTTCACACATCCCAATATTTTTATCAACAAAATTTCTGATTTGAAGATGACATGCATTCGTCCACTCCTTCTGGTATGTCGACCACAACGGGTCAAATTTCAGAATAATTATAGTCTACCCCTCTCCATGGAAGAGCATTAGGTCTCCACTCCATAAACAACTATACGAAGATATAGAGGAAATCGAATGCCTTCATATGATGTACTATGTAAAAATAACATATTTTGGTGGCCAACCTATTTAAGGCCTGGGGCTCAATTCCTGTTCTATAAAACAGGGATTAAATTTTGTAGAGGAAAGAATGCCAAATGAAAAGTTTTATAAAGAAATTATTTTTCCCTTATATTCTCATAGAGCTCCTAGAGTAGAATTTCCCCCTGAACTGAAATCCTATGACAAATGGTGCCATAGATCAATCACCTTCTTCTTCTTCTTCTTCCCCATTCTTCAATTTCCATCCATCTGGCAATCCTTGTTCAACTATCCCCGCTTTTATAAAAATGACGCACATTCTTCCCATTCACATTTGGGACATTTGTCTCTGGTGGCTGTTTTCGGGTGGTTCGCTTCAATCGGTTGCTAGGACAGAAAATAGCAGGGAGGAATTTCTTTTGTGGTGCGTAACGCATAGAAAAATCGTCAAAGCAAATGCGAATGGCATTCCAAAAACAACAAAAAAGATAAAATAAAAGAGGGTTGTTTTTCTTGGATTCTTTCTTCTGGCGTTTTGTTAGAGCTACGAAAACTAGGAAAATAAAATATTCTACGATAAACGAAGAGGAAGAGTAAAATGCTGAGATGAGGCAAATGCTCTTAACGAAAGGCTAAATAGATTTATTTACTGGCGCATTACATGGACTGAAGTTTGGTGTAATTCTGTTGAGCTGAATGTCAAGGTTTTTTTTTCGTGGTAATGGAAATGGGGAAAGGGGGGAGAAGGGAGAAATCTCTACATTTTCTGGTGGCGTTAAGAGAGGAGCAACTATTTTTTTCAGGTGGCTTGAAATCGTAATCGTAAATCTGTACAGCTTTGCTAAAGGGGTTTTGCAGAACACGTGTTTACTTTTCCCCCAGCCTCGAAATGTGATTAGAGAAATTGTAGTTTTGAAAAAAAAGGAAGGTTTAAAATACAAAATATACCAGGTTTCAAAATAATATGAGAAATAGTTTTGAGTTTTCGAAGTAACTTTAGATCAACGTAACTTTTTGAGGATGTACTTATTGTCTCCGTTGCTGGCATTTGAAAGTGGACAAATTCTTCAAACCTCTACTGTCCAATAGAAAATTACATATTGCAGTTATCACATTTTTCGATTCGAAGCTACGTCCATTTATAGAATTTTACTCTAAGGAAGAATTTTCCCTTTCCGCATTAAATAGTGTCCTTGACAAACTAAGTGCCCTCAGAAGGAATTTAAATTCCCAAAACAGCCAAATCCAGTCCTCTATTTGCTCTGAATTTTCCCTTTTGAACCCAGAGCGCTCTGCCACCTTTGTTGACATTCTCAATTTCCCAGACCATCACCGTTTGAAGAAAATGCCACTTCCTTGTAAAAGGATTTTCGTTTTTTTCTTTGTTTTTCTTAAACCGAAATCTTGTTTTCTTCTTGTTCCATTTTCTTCGGATTTTCTTTACGTCGTTTTTATCGCAATGATGGTACAGTTACATATGACTCTGGGGTTCAATGTTTCGTTGGTAAGGTTTTGGAAAAAAGTGCCGGTACCAGTGTGTGTGTGTGAGTGTTTGCGTGTGCCTTTGTGCTGGTAAAGATAATTGTTATCTAGATTTTCCATTTTCTTTTAAGCGATTTTGTGCAGTTTTCCGTCATCTACTCCCGCTCTCACAATTTTCCGCGTTGCAAG